>NC_137111.1:38843250-39443250 GCF_949357685.1 Gobio gobio | reverse complement strand
GACTGGTTACTCCCGTCCACATTAATCTCATCGGACACAAAGGTATCACTTACTTCTGTGTCTTCCCACGTCTTCCCCAACTCATTTTGCCGTATTTTATGGCTAATTTCCCTTATTTTCTTATTAATGACCCTTAATTTGGTCTGCACCCTCCTAGACGCGGGTATCACTCTTGAGGGGGGCGTGTATGTGGCTGCTATCGCACCGGGCAGCCCAGCTGCCAGAGAGGGATCTCTTACCATCGGAGACCGCCTCATTGCCGTAAGTCATCAAGCAGTCATGCGATCCTTTCTCAAATTGAAGGAAGATCGCTGCTGTCAAGGATACGTTTTGCTCTTATAAAAGTCTGACCTTAGTTCTCATCGCAATCTCCTAACTGAAGCACATTTTTAATCCTGTTACTTATCTTAAATGCACGAGGGCTCATTAGATGAACTGCCAATCAAATCCACTCCACTCCCTAAATGGAGGCGACGAATATAAGACAGGTGATGTGCTAAGCGATAGCTGCCACTCTGGTGATAAGTAACACAGATGTTAATCCTGAAAGCAGATCAGGTGTTACTTTAACTCCCATGCTAGATACTAGGTAGTTGATATCTGTGACCTTTTGGCTCCAGTATTGGCCATGTCAGAAGGCTCAATCAATAGTCCTACTACATCTGGCGGTTCTTATCATGAAAGGAATAGTTCACTCAAAAATGAAAATTGTGCCATGGTTTACTCGCAATCATATTGTTCTAAACCCGCATGGTTTGCTATTTAGGAATACATAAGCACAAAAAAAAAGAAACTTTGATGAATGTACTGGCTGCCTTTTTCCATATAATGAAAGTAAATGTGGACTTTACTTCTGTCACCCTCTGAGGTAGCATAAAGTCGGCCATATGACTAGTGCGATTATTTTCTAATCTTAAAAATAGCCATACGATAGCTTAATGTGAGGAACAGACCAGCTTTATTTTTCTGTGTTAGTTTTTATTTATTGTTTTGAGTTTTCAATTAGATTTTTTTGTCAGTTTATGTGCTTTTGACATTTATTAGTTTTTGTTTTTAAAATATTTTTAAATAGTTGTAATACACACTTTCCATTTAGTTAAAATTATTCGGATTCATATTTAATTTGATTTCATCTTTTAATATCATTTAACAAAATATATTTTAATGGTTTGCTGTAGTTAACAATAACAACAGTGATAGACTGAAATAAAGTCCACTAATAATGCCCATGTTTAGTGCTAAAATGTATTACTTAATTTTTATGCACTATAAAATCACATAAATGCCATTTGAAATTGGACATTATTGGTTCTAGTGTGTTGTTGACATATTTGATTTGAGAGCTATTTTTGATAAATAGCAAGTTAGTTATCTTATGACTTGAAATATAGTGCACAAGTAGTCTGGACTACTTTTATGAGACTAGGGCTCTTTTTGCCGTTCTGAGTCTCCTTACAGTTTCATTAAATGGCGAGTACAATTCTTCAACACTCTTCTGTTTTTGTTTCACAGAAGAAAGCCTAGGTTTGGAATAACTTGAGGGTGAGTAAACAATGAAAGAATTTGTATTTCTGAGTGAACAATCCCTTTAAGTTTAAAAAGATGGAAGGATTTATCTGAAGTGGAGATCTTAAAAGTGCACCATTCTTTCATTCACTAGGAATCAATTGTCTCTCTTCACAAGTTTCCGAAGTCATTTCTGGGTTTGAAAATAGAAGGATTGAAAAGTCTGCTGGCACTTTTCTTTGGTGAAGCGCTGACCTAAATTTCTCCTTCCCTAGGTAAATGGGATCGCTCTGGATAACAAATCTCTGAGTGAATGTGAGGCTCTGCTGAGGGGCGGCAGGGACTCGCTCGCTCTCTCCCTCATGAAGGTGATTGTTCTCTCACTGCTGTCTGAGCGTGTGCGCTGCTCTCATTACCACATACCAAGGTGCTGCCGTGACATTTATTCCAAGTCGTTTTTGAGACAGCTGTGTCTGAGTTAGAATACCAACTCTGAAGCGTTACTGAGGAAGTCAGGTTTGAAAAATATGCTAGTTTGTAGTTGTTCTCATTACTGCTTCAGTAATCAGTAGAGCCTTTGCTAAGCCTCTGCGTAATGCCAAGTTACTGACAATTATTTAAATGGTTTTAAACAGAATTTTTTGTTTTGTAATGACTTCAATTATTAATTTCTCAATAATAGTTGCACAAGGTTCCCTGAAAGCATAAACACAACATTTTATAACTTTAAATAAATCCTGTGGTTTCCCAAAAGCACTCATTCAAAAAAAAAGCTTGAAGTGGGGCGGAGCTTAGTGATGAGTCAGTTTGTTATTGGATGAAAAAGCTCTTTACAGACCTGTGGCCTGTTACTCAAAGCTAGCTGAACAAACTCTGAGGTTCAGAGTTGGTTTAGAGTTGCGAAAACCAAACAAAGTGTGACAGCCAATCACAAGAAGCACGAAGAGCTTCAGTTTGATTCACTTCTTGCAAGACAGAGTCGGCACAATTCACCTCTCTGCTGAAGATTAAGAGATCGTTCTGAAAAATATCATGATTTAAAAGACTATAATAATGCGAGTGAATAGACTAAATTCATTTTAATTAATCATTTATATAGGTTCACAAAGTGTTTAAATGAAAGTGTACATTAACATTTTTAAAAGTTATATATTCTAAAGCTTGTATTTAAATGCATGTATTTATATTAAATTAAATTTTTAAATTGTCATAATATAATTGCTTATGATTTTATATATAATTCATATAAAATAATTAAAAAGCAGCAAAAGCCAGGCAATTTCATCATTAAAATGCTTGCACTGTAAAGTACTTGTATATGGAGCAAGAGATAGAGGGGCGTAACTTTATTGCATCAGATACATCACTAGCGTCATTTTGCTTTAATCTGATTGGTCCAGTTTTGGTTTGCAATCTCTTATCCAGAATAAAAACGTGCGTAGCGCAAGATACCATAGCGATGAACACCGCTAAAACCAATCCATTTTATTGAAGCCGGAAAACCAGAGTTTCCTCAAACTTACCCCGGTAGCCACTAAAACCGTCCTTTTGTGAAATAAGCCACTGTCACAGTAGGTTATGTACCTCTGAATGTTTGTGTTATTGATGGTGTGGGGTTTTATTTATCCAGTTATGCTGAACCTGTCCATTAACAGTTCTTTCCTCAGAGCACATCGGGGCAGAACATCTTTGAGAGCCTGAGGGAGGTCGAAAAATCAAACGGCAGAATCCACCTGTCAGATGTTCATTCACGAAACAGCAGAAACCTCAAGCACAACAGCTCCACTCAGACGGACATTTATAGTGGGGATGCGGGCGGCGAGAGAAGAAAGACCAGGACAGACACAGAGGAGAGCGGTTTTTCCGAAAGGAAGGTCTTCCCAATCTCCACCTTGCACCCTAACTCTCTCCGACCCGCTTCAGAGCTGGGGCTGGCTCGATACAGTGGCAGTGCCTTTCAGGAGGTCTGTTATACCCGCTCTGAGTCAGTTGGCCCAGAATGTGTTACCCTGGAGACCACCCTAGAGAAAAAACACAGTGGCGGCACTTGGCCTAAAATGGTGGTGGGTGTTTCCATGACAACTGACAGCCCGGCGCAACTCTCCATCTACAGGTCACCCAAGCAAAGGAAGTCCATCTTTGAAGCAGATGCCTTCAAAAGGCCAGATACACCTTCGAAGGCGGACTACCATTCGCCTCAACCTTTGAGAGCAGACTCCGCCCCAATGCCTCCGACCCCGCCCACTCGTAGCGACTCCTTCAAGTTCAAGCACAAACATCAGGGAAGCTCTGCCTCGGAGTCCACCATCACCACGATGTCTATCCCCGAACCCAAGCAGGAGGACCGCAACGGTAACCTGTACTTCACCGAGGCGGGGCATGAGGGCAAGGTCTTGAGCTCCAGGAAGTCCTGCGAGGAGGACATTGGTCGGATGCGGCCGGAGGAACCAGAAGTGAAGCGTCCAAGGCCCAAATCGGCCCCGGCACTCAGGCGCAGGATGACTCCTCAGACCATTGCTCTCCAGAGCTTCCAGGTGAATTTATAGATCCACTAGGCTTGACACAGCCAGCCGCCCCTGTTTTAATTAGCCTCGCAGCCTGAGATTGATCTCCCACTGCACCAGGAGGGAAGATAGAGGGGAAGAGAACATTAGAAATGCTGACACACAATGATGATGATATGCAGAAGACTAGCTTAGCGTTATTATATAAGTATCCATGTTTTATAATATGAATTTGCTAACTATAGTAATATAATTGAGTATTTTTCACTAACTAAAATGTATATTTTAATATAAGGTATATATTAAGTTATAAATGTAGTAGAAGTAGTATTAGAGGAATAGTTCAGCCAAAATTATCTCATGATTTACTCACCCTCAAGCCATTCTAGGTGTATATGACTTTCTTCTTTCAGCCGAACACAATCAGAGTTATATTAAATTCCTGGCTCTTCCCGGCTTTGTAATGGCATTGAATAGTGCCTGAGTTTTTGAAGCTCCAAAAAGCACATTCATCCATCATAAAAGTAATCCATATGACTACAGTGTGTTAATAAATGCCTTCTGAAGCGAAGTGATTGGTTTTGTAACAAAAATAGCCATATTTAAAACTTTATAAACTATAATGGCTGGCTTCCGGCAACGGCCGTATGCACATTCACAAGAGAGTCGAGTTCCGGCAGAAGGGTGACCTTTGACCCAAAGTGTGACGTAGGCGTAGCATAAGCTTAGGTGAGAATTGATGAACGCAGAAGCACAGAGGATAGAGCAAAACAAAACGCTGGTCATGAATTAGAAGTCTAAAATGAGAACTTTTAAAGAAAAATGTAATTTTACATCCAGGTCAGAGGTCACCCTTCAGCCGGAACTCGTTTTTGGGTGAACTATTCCTTTAATAATGATTATTATTTACATGTATTCATTTATCATATACTGCTGGCAATTTAAAATCGGCAAACGTTATGAATTTCACAATTAGATTAATGCACTAAAACTATTAGGTCATTTTGAAAGTTTTCTGAAGACCATGGCAGAAAGCTGGTATGAGACACAGAGACAAAAATGTTCAACAGCATCACTAATTTTAAACCTCAGTAGCAAAAATGCAAATATTCTTAATACATTTAAACTGTCCAGTGAATCAATTCAGTGCTTTGTTGAATAATAAATGATTCTGAATCGTGTTTTGACTTGCATCATTACTGTTCACATGCTTTAAGAGTTGTATTGTTATATTAGTGCATATAGACTACAGTTCAAAATATTATTTTAATGTTATCACAAGGCTGCACTTATCTGATCACAAATACAGTACAAATTTATTATTTACAATTTATTTATTATTTCTATTTTAATGTTTTAAAATGTAATGTATTCATTTTGTGACAAAGCTGAATCAGCAGCCTTTAGTCACATGATCCTTCAGAAATCTTTCTAATATTTGGTGCTCAAGTAACATTTCCGATTATATGTTCCGATGAAAATGATTGTGCTTCTTAATATTGTAGAAACATGATAGATTTTTTTCTGGATTCTTTGACAAATAGAAAGTTAAAAAGCGTTTATAAACAGCATTTATTTGAAATATATATTTTTTATAAAAAGTCTTTACGATGTAAAAGTCTTTACTGTCAATTTTGATCAGTTTACTGCATCCTTAATAAAAGTATTAATTTCTGACCCTAAACTAGAGGAAAATGTTTTAAATATCATTCTTCCTTTTAGTGTGAAAAGAAACAATGCGACATGATTCTTTTAACATTTTATTTTTTTACTGTACGTGTTAAATATTTCAAATCCATTTGGCTACAGTGGCTGTTTGGTCAATTGTGGGTTTTAAGCCATTTCAAAGCTTCTCTCTTTTTTTTTTTAAGGATATTCTATAATACGTAGAAACATTCATTATAACTTTCTATAGAACTGTAAACTGCATTATCTAATGCTGTGTGTGTGTGTGGGTGTTTGGCAGAGTTATTCAAATGATGGTGACTCTCTGGAGCAGAGGGAAAGACTGCGTTCCTCTCCTAACCGACCTCATAGACACAGCGTGGGTTTCGTTCCTACAGCCTATAATGGAACCCTGCCTCCCAGTGAGTTACACCCGCCCTGGGTGCATTTCAATGTACCTCTTTCTACATTTGCTCTGTGGAGCGCACTTCATCTTTATTCTGATCAAGGCGGCCTACAAAATTAATGTTTTAATTAATTTTATGGTGAAGTCAGTACTGAGTAATTGAATTGCTCATTTATGATAATCATGCTGAATATGTATGAACGGGCTTGTTGAACAAAACCTATTTATAATTTTCTTCTTTGAATCTTCATGCCGTCGCTTAGTATGAAAATGCAGGTCTCAACGATTTTTTTAGGCATTTATCTTATCTTTTTTTCTGATTCTTTCTGTCAGCATAAGGTCATTCTTATTGTTGAGCCCTGAAACGTGTCACTTAGATCTTGTTTAATGCACTGACATACAGGACTGTTAGGACTGTAGATTTTTGTAGAAACAGGACAAATCACTGTGGGTGCTGCTTGATGCCCTTGTCATGTGACTATACAGTTCACATGGGGTTTGTGTGATAATGAGCTCTATTTTTACTTGATTTAAATGTTCAAGCTTTGGCCGGGATGACTCCCTTCTGAGCTTCCCCGTCGTTGCTCATCTGTCGCCAAGAGCAGCTGGCTTTACTTAAAGGTGGAACTCAATTCTGAACACAAGCAAAAGCCAAAGCGAGGCATTTTACAACAATGTGTAATGGCTACTCTTGATGCCGCATGTAGTTGTTAAAGCATTAATGGCACAATTACCATGTTTTTCATTATGGGAACTATTACATATTTTAGGTTTATCTATTTTATTTTATTTTATTTTATTTTTTTATTTTACTGAACAGGGACAGTGAACAGCTCCAGAATTGGCTAGAACTAAAAAAATATCAAAAATAACATTTATTATAATATTCCTCACCTAACAATTAAAAATGCATTCCAAATAATATAATACAAATACAAAAATACTTGCAAAGAAGTTACATTATAATAAGTATTACATTTAAATTAAACATGCAAGAAGAAATAATAATAATAATATTAATAATGAAAGTACCAAAACTCCAATTGCTAAGGAACAAGATGTTCAATGATCACATGTTTGACTCATATTTAACCCTATTTCAAATGTAACTTAAAATGTGCAAGAATAAAAAACTGGTATTAGTTGGTGTCTTCTTCCAGTTATTAACAGCTTGTACAGAAAAAGCTGAACAACCAAAGTCAGAAGCTCTAAAGTGAGCTTTGCAATCACCTCTAGAAGAAGCTTGTGTTTGTCTTGTGATCTCAGCACACCAAGAGATACATTCTTTCAATGATGGAACAATTATGTACATTAAACAACACTTGAAATATAACAAAATTATCAAAAGTAAGAACATTTTACTTTTTGGTTATATAACAGTGAGTACATCTATTTGGTTTCGTATCAAATATTTTCCTGCTTGTGACCATGATGTAATGTAGTAATAGAATTCAAGTAGAATGCAAAAACTGCTTTTATTGAAAGTTGATTCTGTATAAATTGAAAATTCTTAGATTAAATGTCACTGCACAGACTATTTTTAACATGCTTTTTGTATGTATATAAGGTGAGACTAAAATAACTCAAAGATATTGAATTTTTTTCGCCATAACTATGATATCTGGTTGGACCACTTCCTTGTTTTTAATTTTAAAATGCATGCATGCAGTTTTTTCAGCGTTTAATATTAAGCAGCACTGAGTAAGCCAGTCAGCAGATAAGTAAGCCAAAAGAAAATGTACATGCCACCTGTTCTTTCAGTTTGGCATGTATATAAATCTAAGTTTCATTTGCGTGCATTTGAGTATGTACATCTGGACAGGCTTCTGGGAGATCAATCAGGTTCAAACTAAAAAGAAGTGGCCCCAGGGTAGACCCCTGAGGAACCCCTGAGGAACCCCTGTGGAACAGTCTCTTTGGGAAGATGTATGCATTTCAATTGGGAAGATGTATGCGTTTCCTTGTAAAATAAGACTCAATCTATTTCCTTATATTAACTAAAAAAAAATTAAAATATATTCATTTAGATAAAAGTATGTTATGGTTTAGTGTAGGCAAAACTGCTTTCAATCATGGTAAAAGTAATCAAATACTTTTCTTTCATTTCGGAGAAATATAAATTTGTGAAATACAAACTAACATTCGGTCCACAATGAGCTATTCTACAGCATAATTTAGGCTAAGTTTGAAAACCCTAATTCTTATTAGCTTAGTTCAATTTATTTATTTTTGATGCTTTAATGTTCATTGTTATATATATTTTTTAAAAAGGTCACACATAAAACTCTACGTGTTTTGTAGAAATTGCAAAACATAAAAAAATGAATAGAACATAAAATGGTTGACTTTCGACTATAGTCTCTTGACTCAACCGTGTGAGGAGAGCAGTAGCCACCAAAACAAAAAAAGGCAGAAATGAAAGATCTGAGCTCACTGGGAAGTTGAAGGTTCTCATTTTCACTGTTTATGTGGTTGTGTTTATGCTTTAGACTCAGCACATCGAGGACTGGCCCCCTGCCCTGCGGTAACAGCCGTTATGAAGAACCCCGTTTACATGGTGCGCAGTCACAGAGTTCACCCTAACAACTGCCCTTCTGTCACCAGCCAGATCAATCAGCAGCACACACACCCCAGGTACTACAGTTCCCACTGAGATAATCAACACACACACATATATACTGTACTTCCACTGAAGACTGTACCTCCATTAAATATGACAACTCTGTCAGAGTCACAGACTGAACCTGATTTCACCAAATACAGTAGATGTTTGATCCTTGGGCAACATTCCAATCAACCAATCAGATTTGTTTTACAGTTAATGTCATGTTTAGGCTTACAACAAGGGTTAGGGGCTTCTTCACCACACTTCTTCACCCATTTTATCCCTCTGATTTTTGGGTTATATTATGGAGACTTTTATAAAAGATATATGGAGATATTATGATAAGACTTTTGTTTTTGGACAAGAATGTTGTTCCAGGATCAACAAAGATGTCTTGCTTCGCAAAATCTCAACGACCCATCTCAATACAGGACAAGTGCATCCTAAATGCATGAGTTGCATGAAAATGCATTTATGTCATACTAAATACAAATTAGCCATTGTAGGTCAAAAACAGGATCATTATTTTCTTTCTCAGGAGAATAATTGTTTCCTCTCCCCATAATGAGTGTTTGTTGATCTAGCCTGCTCAGTTTTCTTCTCTCCATCTTAGTCCTCAGCATCAAGGGCATCTAAGTCTGGACCTGAGCCAGAAACGCACCGCAGACTACTCTGAGTCGTCCCGGAGCAGCCGGGCCTCACACGGCACCAACTCCCTGCCGTCCAGCGCTAGACTCGGTCAGTCTCTGTCTTTAATAATAAATGTCATCTGTTCCCCTCACAACCTAAACCATTGATTTTAAATAGTGTGTGTTTATTTTGGTCTCCTCATCTTCTCCCTGTTGTATCCTGAAGGTTCATCAAATAACTTGCAGTATCGCACTGAAAGGATAAAGATTCCCTCCACACCACGCTATCCTCGCTCCGTACTTGGCTCTGACAGAGGTGAGTCTCCTCCCATGAATCCAGCATCTTTGAATTAATCTTGGCTACGTTCTGACTGCAGTTCTAGTATACTCCTTTCTACATACTGCACAGTATAGACTGTAGGCTAAATATTTCATGTAGAATGGAACATTGTCACCTGACCTCTGTGTGCAAGTTTAATTATTTTTGAAAAATTTCTGAAATAAATTAATTTAGCCTTTTCATCTCATTTTTAATCCAGTGTTTTTCTTCCACACTGTAGTCGGGTAAAATTGTAAATAGCCACCACTATCAGCAATATGGTTCAGGAAAGGTAATTAAAATGTCAGACTAAGCTAAATCAAGTAAAACATGTCAAGTAGAGAACACTTTGCACAAACAAGCCTGACATTTGTGTACACTGAATTATTGGAAGCCTGAATAAATAACCCGAGGGAAAGAGTCTACACTTAACATAGTGCATATAACATTTTCTTTCTTTAACTAATGATGAATCATACACAGTTTAATGGCGGGTTCAGTACACAATATTTGTGTCTGTTACGGTATTCACTGTGTCAGATTATGCGATTTTGACTCCTAAATTCTTGTTGTTTCCCGACAAATGATCGCTTGCCGTCTTTAACAACGTGAGCGTGATGTCATCGAGAAGGCGGAACATACAACTGACAGGTGTTGTGAGCGTAAGCAATGGCTACCGAAGCGGCGTGTTTTGCACTGGATGTCTTGTCAGAAAAGCCCTGGGTTGCTGAAGCGCCACCGCTATCATTTATCTTTTTTCACTCTGTCGTGGTAGTCCCACGAGGAAACACCATAAAGGCAGAAGTACTGCCATAGGAACAGTTTTTCACTTTATTAAAGCATAATAATACCATAATATGCTTGCAGATATTTAGGAAACATGCTAAATTCACCTACTTGTTTCTCAGAAAAACAATGCTACTGCCCAGTTATTTTACTTTGAAATGTGCGTTCCGTGTCGGAATGTCTTTTTTTCTTTTGGTCTGTGCAAAACCGCACGCTACCAATTTACCCAATAGTATTTCAACACCCCAGTTTGCGAAAAACACAGCGTATTGCAGCAGCCATGGAAGCCAGCAAACAAACTGGGTCAGAGATTGCAGATTCTACCCGACCTAAAAAGTCTCAGCATCTATCTAAAAATCTTCTCGCCATCTATTGTCAATTGCGCTCGCTTCAGTTTGTGTGTGTTCTCAAGCGTCGAGTCTGAGGAGGAGGGGGCAGGGGAAACAACAATCTCCAATATTTAGAATTTGGACTGCAGTACCTATTTCAACCTATTGCTGACAATCCTACATACCGCACCTTTAAAGGTGTGTACGTAAGAGCTTTTGTGCTCCTATCGGTCAATGTCACAGAACCCGTTGTGGAAGACTGGAAAAAAAATTAAACATGCTAGTCTTTCTGTTGTGACATCGTGAAGCATTGCAGATGTGGCGTCGATTGTCGTCAACTATGACACTATACGAGATAAAACCATGCCCATTGTCGTCCCGTTGCCAATCCCCACGAGATCCTACGTCGACAGATTGTGACAAAATCAGGCTAAAATCGTGTAATTGTCTGAACCGGGCATACATTTCCACTGGCTTCCAGGGTCAAATATAGATGAAGTAGTGGAAATTAATTGTGCTTTATCCCAAAGTTTCCATTTGTACTAGGATAGAGCAATGTATTGTACATTCATGGTGTTTTTGTGATAATTTTGTTGGCAATTTGAAATTGGCAAAAATTGACACTGAAAATCTTGATTATTTTAATCAGGTGATTTTTATTTGGCCATTTAAGCTGTAAAAAGTGTGCCATTTGACTAATTTCACAATCTTTTCTTGTTTCACGACTTCATAGGGTCAGTAAGATTAAATAAAAAAATAAAATAAAATAAAAAATGATGCTCCACCAAGGCTGCATTTACTTGATCAAATACACAGCAATGTTGTACAATATTATTACAATCTCAAATAACTGTTTTCTATTTAAATATACTTTAAAATGTAATTTATTTTTGTGACACAAAGCTGATTTTCATCATCACTACTCCAGTCTTCAGTGTCACATGATCCTTCAGAAATCTGCTTAAGAAACATATCTATTATTACGTTACGTTACTTTACGTTACATTACATTATATTACATTAATTCAGTGTTCAGTGTTGAATACTGTTGTGCTGTGTAACACTTTTGTGGTATATTTTTTTGTAAAAAGGAAAAACATTACATGTATTAAATGTATTTATAATTTTTAATTATAATTAAAATTACCCCAAACTTTTGAAACTGTAGTGTCTGTGAGTAAATATTGCGGTTTATTACTGTGTATTGTAGGGGTGTAACGGTACACGTATTCGTACCGAACCGTTTCGGTACAGGGCTTTCGGTTTGGTGCACGCCTGTACCGAACGGTTTCCGAATACAATCTTTAACAGTTCACAGTTGGCTTGTTTTAAGCGCAGAACACACTTCAATCCGAGTTCCCACACGAACATATTAAGTATTCAGTCCATTTTATCACGAAATTCAAACGATAAATCGCCGTTTTGACGCTCTTTAATGTGGCGTGACTGATCACAGTTCAAGCGGCCGCGCAACGCGATCATCTGTGAACGCGAACGATCATCTCTTCCTAAAGAATAAACATGAATGAACATCTGAAGGTGTGTCGAGGATACATTACAACTTACTGTCACGTATCATATGTGGTGTAATCGCTCAATCAGTGTTTCAGCGGTGGAAAGACCCCAATAACTGCTTGTAAACTAAACAATGTCATGTAGCATTACATTTACCTCAGGCAGTCATTCAGTGTCCACAGTATTTTATTCACTAGAGAAATCAACTCTTTCACTAAATATGCACTATATTAGCCTATATATTCATTATATTCTACTTAACCTGTTAGGGATGTCTTGATTATTTCATGTATGTTTAAATAAACCTGTAGTGAAAATGACAGACACTGTGTATAAATGATTATATTTCAACAACAAATTGGAGAAAAAACAATTTTATAATTAGATCTAGAAGTTATTGCAAAAACTGCCTTATGTGAAGTTTACTTGTTTGTGTCTGTTATTTGAGTGTTGATTATTATACCTAAAAATAAATAGCAACAGAATTTAGGCTAATAGTTTGAGCTCTGTTTAATATTAATGTGCAAGTAAGGGCTCCCTATATAGTTTACAGCAATATCTTCAATAAACGTTTAGTTATAATTTAATTCATTCAAGGACAGACAAGTTTTCACTAAACCACTGTTTAATAAAAATAAATAAAAAGCTATTTTGTAAAACTGCTGTACCGAACCCGTACCGAACCGTGACTTCAAAACTTTTTTTTTTGAAAACCGGTTTTGTGTACCGTTACACCCCTAAGGTATTGTTATATTGGTACATCTACTAAATGTGTACTCTGTTTTAACGGCATTCAGCATTTTGAATCTACTACATAACATATATATATATATATATATATATATATATATATATATATATATATATATATATATATATATATATATATATATATATATATATATATATATATATATATATATATATATATATATATATATATATATATAATGTAAAGAAAATGACTTCATCAATTTAAAGATTTATATTGATTACTGTCCAAAGGTGTCAAATTAGTTTCCTGTAATTACGAGCTTTTGTAACTAGAACACATGCTGATGGTTGTTTATCC
The DNA here is from genome assembly GCF_949357685.1 of Gobio gobio. Classification (NCBI taxonomy): domain Eukaryota; kingdom Metazoa; phylum Chordata; class Actinopteri; order Cypriniformes; family Gobionidae; genus Gobio; species Gobio gobio. Next base: position 39,429,914 of record NC_137111.1, on the reverse strand, counting down.
ATGTTGTTCATCAGGGTCCCTGTCTCATTCAGAATGCAGCAGTCCCAGTCTCATCACCCCACCCCTGTCTCCTCTCAATCTGGAGACGTCCTCGTTCGCCTCCAGCCAGTCTCAGAGCTCCATCTCCACCCTGCCCAGGATCTCCGTCAGCCCTGTACCCACGGGAGAGCGGAGAAAAGACAGGTACACTCCCGCTGCCTTTGTCCCTTCCTGCTGCGCACCCCACACCACCCAGCCCCTTCATCAGGTTGCCAAGCAACAGCTCGCTCTTATCCACGTACAGCAGCCCGGCGAGCTCAGAAGCCCTTTATCTGACTCGAATAATTGGTCTGTGCATGAATATGGAATAATGTATGTAGAAGGATCAGCCATTCATATCACCGTCGCTCACTGCATGAGAACGTATTTTAATCTGCACCATCATATAAAATTCAGATCGACTTTTAGGGAAGATTTGTAAACCAGGTCACTCGTTCCAGTTGTTCCTATGCATTTATTATAATTCTTCTCTACATATTTGTCTTCCTCCAGAGTCCCTTGTGTGTGTGTCTCTCTCTCTTTCACAATCTGTTTTTCTCCTCTCTTCTTTGCTCCTCTGAATCTTTCAGATCTCTGTACCGTAACAGATCCTTTCTGAGAATCCCTCTGGCTGCTAGGCCTAGGTTCTCCTCTCTCAGAAGCTTGAGGTTTGTTCCCTGCCAGTTACGCACAGGGAATGCCTGACAAACCAACTTGTTTGCTCCAAGTGGTTGGCTGTAGAAATCCTTGCTTCTCTGTGTTGTGTTGGTATACAACCCAGGCTTTGTGTTAGTGGTGCTATGGATAATTGGATTTTACCACATGGAAATACCAAATTACAGAAGTAAAATGAGTTGGAACGGCACTTTACATGACTCTGACCAATTAGTCAACTAGTTGCTCAAGCAGCCCAAAGGCTGATTTTGAAAATGTGCAGTTTAGTAAGTTTTATTTATATTGTTAATTCACACATAAATTATAATTCTGTCATTTACTCCCTCATATCCAAACCCATAAAACTTTCATTAAATCTTTGAAACACTAATGGATTTTTGCACCTCCATTGAAAGTGCACGCATCCAAAACTTGAACGCTTCAGAAAGTTCATAAAGACAAACAAATAAATCCATATAAATTGAGCGTTTTAATCCAAGTCTTCGATCAACACACATGTGATTTAAAATAAATAATCAAAAATAATCAAAAACTTTTATCAAACCGTTCGATTGATATTGATGATACTTGCGATTTCAAAATTTGAACGTTTTGGTTGAGTGAACTATCAATGCTGGGACTGAAATCGAAAATGTTTCATTGAAAAGATTTTTCATCCGTGTTTCAATTATGTTAAGCCAATTATGTTTTGAATGACATAAGGGTGAGTAAATGATGACAGCTTTTTCATGTCAACTTTCTCTTTAATATAGAGATGTACCGATTGCAATTTTCTTGGCCGATTCCGATAAAAAAAAATAAAAAAAAAAACTTTCTAACAGCATATACAAACAAAAATAGACTTTTCTTCAATGCAAAGTTTTATTTTCATAAAAAAAACACAGAAAAGTTAGACTGGGAAAACCCAGCCTGATCTGCCGGCGATTTGATTTCGCCCTGCAACTCTACATTCACTTCTACTGCTTCTGATACACTTTAGCGGGAACCAATCACAGACTGGCTTATCCTCCTGGCGCTCTATTGGCAAGTTTAACACGATGACGGATAGAGAAGCGATGTTGATCATGCCTCTTGTGTTCTGATTGCTTAAAGGACTATCCAATTGCATTCAGAGTCATTTGAATTATGCTTGTTTATCACACCTCTTGTGCAGTAGAAAATACATAGCAGTACTCCCCAGAAAAATGTTCAACCTTAAATTTAGCTTGGTCTAGTAATAGCCAGACAACAGAAAAGTACAAATTCTGTAATAAAAAAAGAACAATAAACAAATTGCAAACAACAGCACAATAACAGGAATATTAGACTGCTGAAGGGACAGTTCACCCAAAAATAAACATGTATTAACATTTATGGAAGTTATATAAAAAAAAATGTCCTGGCTCTTCCAAGCATTGTAATGGCAGGCATATTTAGGTATATATAAATACATCTAGGATGGCTTGAGGGTGAGTAAATCACGGGCTAATTTTCATTTTTTCGTTAACTATCCCTTTAAGAGTTTATGCATGGATCCAATATACTGTTACACAACATGCGTTATCTTTCTCAACTATTTAACATTCCTAAACTGACGTTGTTTAACTGAATACTCACCAAGACGGGCATTTTGACAAAATGTTGTATGTATTTGACCGTTTAAGCACAGTAAGCCACTCATTTTGGTACTTGCGACTCTCAGCTGTTTGAGAGGTGGCTTGTGCGCTCCACTTATATAGATCAGTGGTGTGAGCGTGAAACCTGCGGGAATGACTAAAATGATGTGCAATACAAGCACTATTTAACTGGAGTGAATGAGAGTGAGTGAAAGAAGGTGGGTGTGTGTCTCTTCGCTGTTGGAGAGAAGAGAGTGAGAACGTGCAGCTGACGTTATTGCCTGTGCCGCTGGCTACAAAACGGACCGGCTCAGAAATTGGAAAGACGCGAGACTGATCGGCCAGCCGAAAATCAGTCGATCAGTGCATCTCTACTTTAATATGGAGGGGATCAAGTTTATTAATCTGTGTCAACACTTTCCTCAAAGTGGAGTTTAATTGGTGTTACTGGGTAATTTTACCTGCTGCTACTAATTTACTTTTTTGATTAACCTGCTCAGCAAGAGATTCCTCATGAATGTTAAATCTGTACACAGCAGATTTAGCTCTTTTTAGAGTAAATGTCTTCTTAAGTGCTTAAGGTTCTTGATTGGAGAGGCATTCATGATTTGCATGTCAGTTTGGCTGCTCTCGTCCCGAAAAGATCCAGATTTTATCAATCATAAATGCTAAAGTTTAAAGCTGCAGTAAGGAATTATTACCATGCGTGAAATGACAGGTATGTCTGAAATGGGTGTCTTGACAAATCCAACCTGTCTATGATGATAGTAAGACGGCTGTCATCATTTACAACAGCTTCAATAATTTCTGTACTCAGGGATACAGAGGTCGGTTTTGAAATGTTGTGCACTTGTCAGTGAAACGTTGATATTTTGTCTGGACTTGGAGCTGTAACATTAAAGCATGCTTTTATTTGTTTGGGCAGTAAAGTCTTTTGTACAGGCGTATTTAAAGATTTAGGTTAGAAGCCTTCTGGATCTTTTATTGAAGTCCTGTATGCACACTCCCTCAGCTTCCTAGTCCTCCAAACTACCCGTTCAGTAAATGTCTCTTGCTCTACATCTACCTGCATGGTTCTCCTCCGTCGCAGTATTTCAGCATCTACCCTGGCTAAGACCTGCAGACCAGATTCTGTCTCAGCTGTTGATTATCTCTGATCTTGAAATTCACACACTTTTATCGCTCTGGCAGGCCGTACTTGGAGGAGCCACGGAACGTCATCGTGCACAAAGGGGCGGAGCCTCTTGGTATCTCCATCGTGAGTGGAGAGAATGGTGGAATCTTTGTTTCCAAGGTGACCGGGGGCAGCATCGCGCACCAGGCTGGACTGGAGTATGGAGACCAGCTACTGGAGGTTAGTATAACTTCAATACTGTACATCCATAACCCAGATGGGCTTTAAGAGAAAAGAATAAAGAAACTGGAAGGTTTTCCAATGACCTAAGTTTTTTTAGGGACATTGCAAATTCATGGCCATTTTTATTTAAATATAGCCCAATTAGAGAATTCCACATATTTGGGTAGTGCTTCTGTTCACATTCTATATTTCACGTCAGGACAATCACACCCTAGTACATAGTACATGTTTTACATTCCTTGCTATTTTATTGTATGCCTTTTTATTTTAAGAAATTGTATTTAACATTGTTTCTATATTTCACGTCATATTAAGAAACATCACACCCCATGACATAATACATATTTTACTTTACTTGCTATTTTATTTTAATTTCACAACATTTTTATTTGCCATTTTATGTTACTATTTTGTGCAGTTTTATTTTATGCAATTTTATGTGCTTTTTAATTTATTTTCTGCAATATTTATGCAGTTACTTTAGCCATTTTATCTTTTTAATTTTATGCTGTTTTATTTTAAGGAATTTAATTTAACATCGTTCTATTTCACGTCATATTTTACTTTACTTGCTATTTTATTATTTTATGCAATTTTATTGTATGCAGTTTATGCAATTTTATGTGCTTTTTAATTTATGCAATATTTATGCGTTTTATCTATGTAATTTAATACAGTTTTAATTACTTAGAATAAAACAAAAATAAAAGTAATTACATTTCTTTCAATTTTATGCAATTTTATGCTAGTAATTTTTAACTTTTAATTTTTATTTTACTTACTTTTGCTGTCCAGCTAAATGATGAAAATATAAGTTAAAAACAATGTCCTTTTTTTCTTCTTTTGAAATTTTGTGTAGCTCATTCATTTTTGTTTCTTTCTCTCAGTATAATGGGATAAATCTGCGTAATGCCACTGAGCAGCAAGCCCGGCTCATCATTGGCCAGCAGTGTGACACCATCACGATCATGGCCCAGTACAACCCACACATGTATCAGCTCGGCAACCACTCTCGCTCCAGGTACAGCCCTTTTCCCATTCATTTTTTGCTCAGGTAAATGCAGATTTGATCGCAAAGCAGGTGTGGTTTATTCTTGGCTATGTTGTTCCGTAGTTCCCGCTTGGAGCCAGTGAGCACTCAGTCCACACCGCAGGGCAGTGGAGCCGCCACCCCAGATAACCACTCCACCATAGACACCCTGAGTGAACAGGATGAAGGCACGCTCACCCCATCCTCCAAACAGACGACACCCACCACCAGTCCCAACAGCTTCATCAGGTACTGCACAAATGAATACACAGATCTTGCTGTCGAAATAAATGCTGTTCTTTTAAACTTTCTATTTACAAAGTATCCAGAATTTTTTTTTATCGTGGTTTCCACAAAAATGTTCTGTTTTCAACATTAGCCGCGTTTCCACTACAGAAACTTTCCCTGGGAACTAGGGACTGTGGGGTGGTACTCTGTGTGTTTCGACCGCAGGAACCGGAGTCTAAATAGAGTTCCGGGTAAAGATTTCCCCTTCAAAATGGCCCTGTTTGCGAGGTAGTACTTTTTCAAAGTTCAGGAACTTTTGGGTTGGGCTTGGGTGCTGAATATGCTGATTGGTTGAGCTCATGCAGCATTTTATTTCAACCTAAAAGTCTGTTGCGGTGCCGCAGTAAGAGTTGTTTGCTATTCGAATCGACAACAGAGTTTTAAAAATGCGACCGATGAACAGATGACGAGGTTCAAGCTTTATTAAGTTTATTTGAGGAGGACAAAAGCCAGTGGGTTCTGGAAAGTTGCGCGCAGTCCTACATCACAGGACCAATCTTCACGGTACCTTAGACCGCGATGGAAACGCAGACAGCAGCAGGTCTGGGGGGAAAAGAGTTCCTGGGAAGAAAGTTCCTGGGACAAATCGATAATAAAAATAAAGGAAGCATAAATATGGAACTTACCTTTCAGGGTGACACAACATGAAATTCGCTGACTTTGGGTGACCCGTCGGATTCTGTATCTCTCTTGAATGTTAGAATTTCATCTGGGAGTTCCAAGAAAGTTCCAGAGCCTCGCTTGGTAACAGTTAGGAAGACTCAGGTGGAGCTGGGTGTTCAGCTGTGCGGAGGAAACCTGCGGGGGATCTTTGTGGAGAGCCTGGAGGAGGACAGTCCTGCCAGAGGAGCAGATGGTCTTGTGCCTGGGGACATGATACTTGAGGTAAATGGAGCAACATCTCTGTCTGTGTAATGCTTTTTTGGGACTGCTGTGAACAGAAATAGTGAGACAGCAGTTATTTGTTAGACAAATAAGATTTAAGGGGGGGGGGGGGGGGTGATAGATGCTTTATGAATGGACTAATACACTTTTAGCAACAGTCCTGTTGGCTGCTATTACAATCAAGAGTCAAGACTAATTGGTTCCCGGAGTCCTCTTAGCATTGGCACTGATGCAGTTAGACTTTTAACTTAAGTTGAACATATATCATTATGAACTATAAACCATATAGTGCTGCATAATAATATATTTCACCCTGGTTTGCTCAACAAAAAGCCAATTGGAATTTTCCATTGGCTTTTGAAAAATAAGATCTTTGACCAACAAAATGTTATGAATCTTACACGTTTTGTTTATCAAGATAACTTTATGCTTCTGACAACTCTTTCAGTCTTTATTAAATTCTACAAGTTGGCAGGTTTGAATATTTTGTGAGAGCGTGAGTATGGTGACAGTATAGAGTATAGTGGATGTGACAGACCAACATCAGTGTCAGGCCGTTGTTGAGCGTCTGTCAGCTCAGTTTTTGCGGCGTGTTATTCTCCGTCAGCACAAGTCGGACCCCGTCGGCGGGTGTTTGTCTTGAATCGGCATCAGTTGGTGAGAGAGAACTCTGATTGGCTGTTCAGTTCAGTGATGCAAGCGAGCTAACCATGAAGTCAGAGGGCATATAGAGAATATAGAGGCTGTTCTAATGTTGTCATCTTACCTGAGCATTTCAATGCGTGAATATTTTCATAACAACATGGCCATCTGGAATGAAAAATGTGATCAACCTGATTCACATTTAAAACGGTAAGCAAGCACTTTTACGGTCCGCAGTCCTAGTTTCGTGTTTACTTTATGAATGAAGAATATAGAGTACTGCCACCTGCTGATGTAGACAGTTATAATTGGCTGCAGTCTTTGCGGTGTGTTCAAACACATTGTTTGGTCACGGCCTTAAAAGCAGACTAGCGAGTAGATGAGTTTTCCTGTTTGGCGTGATATGTAATGTTCCTGACAGCGTCTGTAGTACCATTTACCCATGCTTTAGCAACCGCTAATTCGTGTTTGGCATTCCAGCCTCATCCACTGACTGTATTGTTTTCCTCCAATTCAGACGTCAGTATGATGCATTCCTACCTATTGTTTTTATTGATCACTTCTTTGCTTTCTGATATATGGTGTGAAATTGGTAATATCCCATTCTTGGCATGGACATATTCAGACCTGTCAGCCACATTATTACACAGTTAATTGCTTCACTAAGAAAAACGAAGAAGCCATCTTGTTTCTCTACATGTTAAATTAGTTCTGAAATGGAAATCGACCAGGAACCCTTAAAAGTGATGCATGTATTTAAAAAAAAAAAAGTAACCTTTGTTAAAATGATTTAGTACAGTATAATTCATGCACAGTGGCCATAGAAGTTCTAAACTTCTAGAAGTAGGCAAAGAGATTTTTAACAAGCGATTTACATTTTTTTCTATCATTCTTTGTTCATCTAGTATGGCTCAGTTAATATGAAGAATAAGACGGTGGAGGAGGCGTACCTGGAAATGCTGAAGCCTGTGGAAACAGTGACTTTCAGAGTCCAGCATCGTCTGGATGAGTTCAACCAGGTGAAAGACACTCCTGGAGATGGATTCTATATCAGGTAAAAAGAAAAAGTTCAAAAATAAGAGCTCCAACACATGTTCATTGTGCAAATTGAACAGAAAACAGTCAGTAAATTGACACGTACCTGAACTTTAAAGGGGTCATCGGATGCAAACTTCACTTTTATATGGTGTTTTCTAGGGATGCCACAATTCTCAATATAATATTGAACCGTTCGGTACGGCATTCACGGTTCAATACGCGCTTGTGAATTGCGGTTTTTCAGTTTTGCATTGAATTTATTATTTTTCTGCAAATTCTATCATTTTCCTCCATCCCAATACTGAACAACGCGACATACATTCACATCACACGTTAGTGGTAGAGTTATACTCACGGAACACTATAGATATTCACAATCACGAAAGTTCATTCTTTGCATGCGCTTTAAAGCCTTGCCGGTTCATTCGCGTGCGCGGTTTTAACATGCGCTTTTCCGAGCGCGTTCACTAAACGCCTGTCAAACTTGTGATTACTGAACTAAGTAGTCGCCTAACTGCGCTAATACTGTCCAATATACACAAGGTTAACATAAACGCAGTCGGTTATGTCTAAAGTGAAAGTAAAATCGCGTGTCTATTAGATGCACGGAGGTCTTACATTGACAGCAGGCAGCCTAGTGAACATGCTGTCCTTAAAGGGACAGTTCACCTCTAAAATTATGTAATTATTTACTCACTCTAATAATGTTCCAAACCTGTATTCATTTCTCGATGACAGAATTTTCATTTTTGAACGAACTATCCCTTTAATGTTAATACAACAACAAAAGACAAAGAGAAAATCACTCACTGCTCTTGACTGAAAAACTAATACAGTAGCTTTAATAAGAATCAATGTATATTTTATAGTGAAGTCTATGTAGTGTTTTTATTTTTACATTTATTCATTCAATTTCATACTTAAATGCTGCTGTACAGCTCTGAGCTGCCAGTGTAAATCTTTATATATATTTGTTTTATATTAAACAATACACTAGGAATGTGTACAAGGTTTTTTTTTTTTTTTAAAGTAAAGTTTAAAGTTTAAGTAAGGTTTTTCAATTATTTTAAGTAAAATAAAGAAAGAGAATTGCAATAAAAAATAGTCTTTTTTCTCATTAACCTCTTGCTGTTCCTGTCGCCTAAGAATAGAATAGCAAAAAACCAAACCGAACCGAAAACCGTGGTTAAAACCAGAGGTATGTATTGAACCGTGGACTAACTGTATTGTTGCATCCCTAGTGTTTTCATATAAATGTGTCTTTGCAGTGTGTGGACCCAACCACCCTACAATGATAAAAATCCATTCACTCCTTTTTTTTAATCCTCAAAAAGCCTAAACACTCTCAATAATCAAGCTGTTTTAATTTTCTGAGCAATATGATGTCATATTGCTCATGCTTCGCCCATGACCGCTGGCGGACTGTCCCATATTAGAATATTTTCGCCCTCAGTCAGTTGTACACTCTCCGCCAAAGCAGCACTTCATGCTCCACGGAAGAGAGGGTGGGTTGAGCAGTAGCTCATTATCATTTAAAGAGACATGCACCGAAACGAGTCGCTGTCATAGACTGTAAAAAATATGGACGTAGTGTTTGTGACGTCACCCTTGGGTTTTGAAGCCTAAAAGTCAGCCGTTGGCATCTTGGCAGGCCGTCACAGGCGGGACGTGGCTGGAGTTGAGGTGACTGGTTGCTGAAACCACGCCCACCTAGCTCGACTATAGCGGCAATCCAGCTGTCCCTCCAGTGGCCACGCCCCTAATTATGCAGAACTTTAAGGCTTAATATAATTTAAACAGATGAGTTATAAAAAAATTCACCCCCCTCACAGTTGTCATGAAGGGAAAAATTAGCTATATAGATCAAAACCACAATTTGTACCAGGCTGTAAACATGTTTTTTTTTTTCTGCTGTAAAGTAGGGCATTTTAACATGGGGCTCAATGAGATTCTGCTCCCATCTGGAGCCTGTCTATAGCGGCCAGTCGATGAACTGCAGTTTAAGTCACTTCCGTATTGGCTTCAAGAGAAACTGCGGGAGGTTGCCGCTTGGTCGCTGTGAACAGAGCTGTTTTTGAGGAGGTAAAAAGGGTGTTTTACACAAACATTGAGGAATTTTAACCGAAGTATGTTACAGACTTTACATGAAGACCCTAAAGAATCATACCAACTTGTGGAAAATGGGCATCCAATGACCTCTTTAAAGAGGACTCGACCCTCTTTTTAGTTGTGATGCAGTGTCTCAGTCTACATTACATTCAGACTGGTGTTTTAAGAATCCAAACAATCAGAATAGAATAATAATTGTATATTATTATTAATATTGTCATTCAGTCAAATATTGCCAGTAATAGCCATATAATGTGAAACAACTGCTCTGTAAAATAAAATTACTATTCATTTCATAAGTATGCTATAGTAGGAAAATTACAATACTTTTGTCCTATTTTCTACACTTGCAAGAGTGTACCTTTGAGCTTTTATTTTGATGGAAAACTACTGTTTCTGTGAAAACAGGTTTACAAATGCGTCTACAAATCAAGTGAACTGCTGTAATCCTCTTCCTACTAAAATGTTGTAAATTTTGATTTCCATGTGAAAATAATACGTAGCTGGTGCCCGCTACGTTCCCAAATGCACGCTAAACTCAGAGCACATGCAGAGATGGAGTTCATTACGTTCACTGATTGTGTGATCAACACGATCAGGGCGCACTTTGCTTTGAAACACAGCGCAAATAATATATATTTATTAAATCAAATCACAGTCCTTTGCGATTTGATTAGGGCCCAAAGCCATATCTCGCAGGGCTCCAGAGTGCGACTAAATGGTCGCATTTTGTGACTAAAATTTGAGAGTGTGCGACTGAATTTTACATCCAGTCGCACATGTGCGACCAGTAAATTTGCCTGCTGTCGGTACTGGAGAAATTAAGAAAATACACTTACTAATTATAATTGATAGACATTATGTCTGGAAAATTCTATCTTTGCCAGCCGTTTCTATATGAGATAATATTAAACCATTTGTCCATGATGCATTTTTGCCATTCGCAATCCAGAAGACAGAGAAAGCGAGCGAGCTCTCTCACGTGGAGCTACAGCGAACACAACACCACAGTCAGATTTATTGAGTGACGATGGCCAAGAACTAAACAAAAGTTTAGTCTGCTTAAACTTTAGGGATGTGCTGTGATATTGATCAAATTTTATTTTCGATTTTGGCTTCCAAGAATTATAAAAAGATATGAGGTATGAGGTAAAACTATTCCTATAGCCGTGTTCGTCGAGCACGACATCCTTCCCTTCACAGCCTTGCGCTGTCATTTCTCCTTAAACCTAAACTAAACGTCAGATTCAGTGATTGTTGTAAACTGCAGTCTCTACTGTTGCCAAACTGCGGGATGTGTTTGATAATAAAGAGCTATTAAATGCTCAATAATTCACGCAAGAGACGCGGTTTCCAACTTCAAGGCGGCTTATGTGTGTGCTGCGAAATGGACCGACTTGCACTTAATATTTTAGGCTTCGTGTGTGCGTCTAAACCATCAAATAAACAACAAATAGCCGGTGTCAAAATGACCGGATTGGAGAGTAGTTATTTTAACAGTTTATATCTTAAATGGGCATAAATAGTTTGGAGAAATAGGAGAATATGATATTATTAGTTCTACATTCGATCGGTCTTAACGGGGCAGCGTCTAATAAACCTGCTGACGATTGAGCCATTAATTCGAATCGAACAAAAGGTAAATAGAAAATATTCACATCTTAATAACTTTAGCTTTTATAAGCATTAATCTATCAATTTATACAGTGAAAACTATGCAGTGTTATTTTACATTTCATTACTTTATTAGATTTCTTTGTAAGTTTGTTCTTTACTGTAATATTAATGTTAGCAGACCTTCCGAATGCCTGCGCAATGGTCCATTTACAAATAGATGTTATATATTTTTGTTCAAACTTTGCGGTTTCTTTTGCTATAGATATTTTACTTTTCAGATTATAAAGCCATGTTAATAATGTTCTTAATTATGTTTTTTTTTTTTATAAAAAAAATTAAATAAAGTATAATAAAAAGAACCGGTAAGAATAGTGTTAAAGTACCGGATCGGTAAGCAGTATTGGTAAGAGTAGTAATACCATTAAAACCTTAACGATACCCATCCCTATTTGTAATACAGTGGAAATTAGTAGATTTGGTTAGCATGTTGATTTACGGTGTGCGCCCCTAAAATTTCTGGTTGTGCCCCTAAAATTTTCAGTTGGGGGCCACTGTGCTCCTAGTGAAAAAAGTTAGTCTGGAGCCCTGTCTCGCTTTCGGTTTTAGTTCGTTTGACAGATACTTTGCCAGAGCAATGGCACAAAACAGCAATAGAGACCTTTTGTGTTATGAGAAGTATTTTTGGTTCATTGTGAAACTGTGGCGGCACAGATTAGACTACGGTGAGCCGCCAGAGTCTAGGTGATTAATGGGAAACGCTGAGGTACAGCATGATCTCAACAGTCTAACACAACAGTCTGCACATCTGCCATTGACTTGCATCACCATACATGGCCACTTACTATATCCCTATAACCAAATGCCAGTGTTTGGGCCTTGTGCATGCTGCTCTAAATATATATGTGAAAAAACTGCAGCAACGGGAATCTTTTAATCTCTTTAATTATGTTTAAGATGGAGGGTGAGATATTGTATCTGGCGGTGAAGATTATATCACCAAATTTCAATAATTTGTGTTCTATAATAGTAGCCGTGGTAATTAGACGGTTCGAGACAGAGATGCATTGTGTCTGCGCGGTGGAAAAAGAATAATGGAAGAGGGCTGTTCAGAAATAGCCGTGTTTGTCTTTGCAAATGAAATTCTGTGGCTCGCAGCTGTTGCATGCGCTTTTTATGCCTGTGCTCCCATGATGTCACCCGCAGTAAATAATCTCTGTCGATCCGCATGTCATGAATGAACCGGGATGAGGAGTTATGGGTGGGCGCTAAAAGCCCCCTCGTGCTACTCCCAGGAATGAAGGATCGGTTCTGTCCCGGCCTCTTCCTGAATTTTTCATTCGTTCTTTCCTTCCTTTATTTTTCTTTGTCTCCTGCACTCTTTTCATTTGTCTCGTATTACCTCATTCTTGCAGATGCCGCACCGCAGTCTTTGCCTCATGTATAATGCTGTCACTTGTTGAATTATTCATTTCCTCTCTCTTGCAGAGCACTTTATGACCGGGTGGCTGAGACTGAGCTCGACCTCTCCTTTAAGAAAGATGACATCCTCTATGTGGATGACACGCTACCAAATGGCAACTTCGGCACCTGGATGGCCTGGCAACTTGATGAAAATGCACAAAAAATTCAAAGAGGGCAGATCCCTAGCAAATATATGTGAGTCCCATCCTTAGACTCAATCAAATGATGGTGTCTTATAAAGGATGAATCAGTCACGGTTAGTCTAATTTTGACTGTGTCTTAAAAAGTCAAAAAGCATCACAGTCTAAAGCACATCGTTTTATTTAATCAAGTAGTTAAGGGTGTTCAAAAGTTTGGGGTCAGAAAGTTTTTTCTATTTATGAAACTTTTTTTATTGTGCAAGGATGAATTATATTGATCAAAGTGACAGTAAAGACATGAAAAAATGAAAGTCACTTTCCATGCTTCATTTAGAAGCCCAACAATTTTCAACTAATAATAATTGATTCATGAGTACCATATCAACATATTAGAATGATTTCTGAAGGATCATGTGACTCTGAAGAGTAATGATGCTGAAAATTCAGCTTTACCATCACAGGAATAAATGACATATATATGTATATTAAAATAGAAATAAAAGTCATTTTGGTAACACTTTACTTACAGCCTTTTATGTATAATGCATTATTAAGGTATTCATAACGTATGTAATGCCTTCATATTTTCATAAATAATTATCAAAGTTCCAATGCATTATAATATTTGCAGAGTCCTTCTGAAACTGGTTGTTTGTCATGCGTTTTAATGCATTATACTTTCCAAAGGCATAACATAAGTATTATAATGTTACAATTATTTATAAGACCATACAATGCATTACAAGGCATAATTAAAGCATTAAAAATCGAATGAAAAATACTTTTATAATGTATTATACAAATAGGCTTTAAGTAAAGTGTTATGATATGTATGTATATGCTAATTGGCCATTTTAAGATTATTTATTTTAAGATATTAACTGATTACATTTTAGTTTTTAAATATATTATTTTAGATTGTTTATGCAATTAGTACATCATATAATTTATTATATAATTTTATTTTTTATTTTTCTGCATGGATATTCTAATAATTGGTGGTAATGGTTTAATGTTAGTGTTTAATTTCAGCAATTGTGTGTGTGTATATAATTACACAAAATAATGTATATTCAATTTTGTGTATATATAATTCACTGTCATTAATGTATAAATCTATATCAGCCTGTCAGCCACTTAAAAGCTCTCTAGATATTTAAATAGATTTTTGATTTTATTCCATCTCTAGTTAAAAACAACTTAATGCAACTGAATCCATGTGCTCAGAATAGAGCATAGGCTTACTGCAGACATACAGATGTGTGTATACATAGTTTTTAAATGAACACAATATGAAAACGTACAGAAGACTTCAGAAAGGCAGTTGTGTAACCTGAACTTCTGTTGTGGTGCAGGATGGATCAGGAGTTCTACCGCAGACACAGTATGACTGAACTGAAGGACGAGACGGGCTCCAGTAAGACCCTCTCGGCCGCCGCACGCAGATCCTTCTTCCGCAGGAAACAGAAGCACAAACGCAGCAGCTCCAAAGATGGGAAAGACGTGGTAGCCTTGGACGCGATCAGCACAGACTCTATTCCATTCTTAGATGGTAAGACTCTTCAGTATCCCATAATGCAGTGCTGCGGAAATTAGCATTTTGATGAGACTGATGTTGATTTTGTTTGTTTGTTTGTTTTGGGTGTGCTCAGACTGTGTGAGCCTGGCCTATCAGAGAGTGCAGAAGATTGACTGCACATCTCCCAGACCAGTGCTGATCCTCGGCCCGCTGGTGGATCCAGTTAAAGACATGCTGGTCAAGGAATCTCCAGGGAAATTCAGCAGATGTGTGCTTGGTACATGACTACTAGACTACACGACTACTTTTAACTGCACAATGATCACTGTTAAAAGTATCTTTGTCATTCTATAAAACGGTTAAATGTTTATACATTGAAGGTATTGAGATTCATCAGTACTGGTTGTCAGTAATACCATCAGAATACACATATGCTCATAACATTTTTCAAAGAATGAGAACTGGAGCTGTTTCAGGCATTTTAGGCAAATTTTGTTTGCTACTGTTTGTTATAACTTTAAAGATAAACTGTACACCAACTCTCCAAGCAAATTTTCCAATTTCCTTAAACAAAACAAAAAAAGTATATGAGATTTCTCTGTATTTCTCTTCTTTGTCATTTACAACCAGCACTATCAAATGCTCTAATAGTAATTATGGCAAAAGTACCTGTGTTATTTCAATTTTTTTAATTGAATAAAAAATTGGAGCAGTGTTCACTTAATTGAAAAATACTTTAAAGGGATAGTTCACCCAAAAATAAAAATTCTGTCATTAATTACTCACCCTCATGTTGTTCCAAACCCGTAAGACTTTCATTCATCTTTGGAACACAAAAGAAGATTTTTTTTTTTTAATCGCGTGAGGACTAACCTCTTTGATTCTTGCTGAAGCTCAAAAGTGCTGAGGAACACGAGAATGAACCTCATTGGTTCTTGAGGAAGCTTGTGCTGGGTAACACAAGAATGAACCTCATTGGTTCTTGAGGAAGCTCAAACGTGCTGCGTAAAACAAGAATGATCCTCATTGGTTCTTGAGGAAGCTCAAACGTGCTGCTTAACACGAGAATTAACCTCATTGGTTCTTGAGGAAGCTCGTGCTGCTTAACACAAGAATGAACCTCATTGGTTCTTGAGGAAGCTCAAACGTGCTGCGTAACATGAGAATGAACCTCATTGGTTCTTGCAGAAGCTCAAACGTGCTGCGTAACACGAGAATTAACCTCATTGGTTCTTGAGGAAGCTCAAACGTGCTGCGTAAAACAAGAATGATCCTCATTGGTTCTTGAGGAAGCTCGTGCTGCGTAACACAAGAATGAACCTCATTGGTTCTTGAGGAAGCTCGTGCTGCGTAACACAAGAATGAACCTCATTGGTTCTTGAGGAAGCTCGTGCTGGGTAACCCAAGAATGATCCTCATTGGTTCTTGAGGAAGTTCAAACGTGCTGCGTAACATGAGAATGAACCTCATTGGTTCTTGAGGAAGCTTGTGCTGGGTAACAAGACCGAAAGGTCTCAATATTTTCATTTGTGTTCCGAAAATGAATGAAAGTCTTATGGTTTTGGAACAGCATCTGGGTGAGTAATTAATGATGGTGAACTATCCCTTTAAGAGTAAAATCCATTGTTTTGATTACATTTTTTAATATTTATGTTAATATTGAACTATATAAAGGAGTATATTCAGTTGCATATATGTTTTGAAACCGATATCTAGATTACTAGTATTACTATCTACTAGTTTTGGCATCATGAAAACTGGCAGTATTAATGGAGAACACTGTCAGGTTCAGTAATGGATAAATGTCATTGGTTCAGCCTTAATCATGCTGTTGAATATGAGCGAGCTGACCTTTTGTTTGTTCTGCTCATCCAGAGGTGATGAAGGCTTCTCAGCAGGCCATCGAGCGCGGGGTGAAAGACTTTCTTTTCATCGACTACAAACGGAGGAGTGGCCATTTTGATGTGACAACTGTTGCCTCGATCAAGGAGATCACAGACAAGGTTTGTCCACATTTCTGCTGACTACATCTCAGCCAAATTTTTTTTGTGATGTTAAATTGAAACAGTACCACGATCTGATAAATGAGTAGATTAATATCAAGAGATGAGGTTCGTGCTACGTGGTTGTGTTTGCAGGATTGCTGTCAATGACTGTAAGCTTGTTTCTCTGTTTGCAGTCGCTCATGCTGTATGTGTGTAACATGACTCAGACCTGTTCTGTGCTGTGTCGTTCTCTCTCGTAGGACTGTCACTGTTTGCTTGACATTGCACCTCACGCTATCGAACGGCTTCACAGCGTTCACATTTACCCAATCGTCATTTTCATTCGCTACAAAAATGCAAAGCAGATAAAGTAAGTGTCCACATTCCTCTTCACACGTACTTCTCGAAATAAATACAAAGTTACGAGTTAAAGAGCCAGCTAAGCTCTTGGGTGTCCTTGCAGACCCTTCCAAAAACACACACACACTCTCTGCTGAAGGCCCTCCTGGCACATTTTTACGCCAAGAAGTTCCTTTGCGCTCCCTCAGGGCCCCGGAGACATTTGGGAAATGGAAAGCAGTTTTATTGTGTAGGCTGCATTTGACTTGGAAGAACTGCTGTTAAATGGATGAATATCTTGGCTCGCTTTTGCCATAACCCTACACAGCTATAGGATAAGATATATGACAGCGTAGGCAGCTGCTTCACTCTTTCTGTCTGTGTCTCTCTCCCTCGCTTATGCTCAAGGTTGTCCGCTGAAGGCCGCTTTGTGAGATCCCCGGCCCGGGTAAAATTAAAGCCAAGTCTTAATATGCATATCACGGGTTCGCAGCATACTGTACTGATAGCTCTCTAGGGGTGTGAGACTTAAAAGAACAATAAATCCCGGCTCTATTCTCCTGATAGTGCTGCATAACTGTGCCTTTAGGTCTTTTCAGCGCTTCCGTGCCGAGTTGTCAGAGCGCTAATGGTGCAAAGTCGTCCCAACTGAGGTCTTTAAATGGGTGATTTCCCAGAAGGATTAGAAAAGCAAGCCTGCACTCGAACACTATGGGGATTAATGCAGGTCGTCTTTGACCTGCCGACTAGCACCTACTTAATATAAAGGCAACCCGAGTTAATCATTCCTGCACTTATTAACACTCAGGATCATGACATCACGTCATGCACAATGACTTGCTAGTTTCTTGCGTTTCTTGAAACTCAGAGGCTTTCTATGAGAACTCACACCAAGGCTGGGTGGTATATTAAATATTCAGGATATGTTTACCATGATTCTGTGCCAGTATGAAAGGAAAAATTAATTATTAATGTGTTTTTAATAATTTTTTTGAAGTCTAAAGTTTATATATATATATATATATATATATATATATATATATAAAACACACCCCGTTGAAACTTTTCAAATCAATGTTCAATTTTCAAATGTTCTTTCAAATTTTCAAAATCACTCAAATTCAAAATTCTCTAAATTTTATATATAATTAAAGACTTTGTAAGCTTATTGCGTAGTTGTGCTTGGAGTCAATTGTTTTATTTTTGATAACACAATGAAACATGCCAAATTGCGCAGACATATTTTTTGGCCAGGCTGTCATACAAAGAAATTGTGAACGTTTAAAAAAAAAAAGAGAGAACCAGCTAATTATGTTGTGTTCTATGCTCTTCCATGTGAGATTTTTGTTTTTATATTAATTTTTCTGCATAGTAAAATAACAAATTTAGCTGTAGTTTGCTTTTTTAGGCCAAATAATTTTGTCAGATAAATACTTTTACCAATTTTAGTGTTTTGTTCTTCCCTCATATTTAAAGTAGGGCTGTCAAAAGATTAATCGCGATTAATCACATCCAAAATAAAAGTTTGTGTTTACATAATATATGTGTGTGTACTCTGTTAATTATTATTTATATATAAATACACACACATTCATGTATATATTTAAGAAATATTTGCATGTATATACTGTATATACATTTATATAATCTATAATATATATAAATATAAATGTTTTATATATAAAAAATAATATTTTTTTCTTAAATATATACATGCTTGTGTGTGTTTTTATATATAAATAATAATTAACAGAGTACACACACATATATTATGTAAACACAAACTTTTATTTTGGATGCGATTAATCGCGATTAATCTTTTGACAGCCCTAATTTAAAGTATAAAAAAAATAAAAGAAAATATATTCCTCTTATGTTAAAGGTTTAACTTGTAGGGTTATTCTTTATTCTTTATTTTAAAAGGGACAATGCACATTAATTAACATGAGCACTTAAGTCTACCTAATTTTCTCATTTTCATCCGTATCAAATTTCCCCTCCGGGCATCACTTTTGGCCACAACTGTATATATACATGCATATATTATATTAATGTATACATATTGTCATTTTTACTAGATAACTATTTTATTTATTTATTTTTAGCTAACACACTCTCACAGACTCACACATGTCACATACATAGTCTTTTTTTAACTAGATGTTTTGTTTTACCATCCCTAACACACACTCGCACAGACGACACCTGTCACAGCAGTGTGTGTACATAGATGTTTGGTGTTTAGTTGTTTTACCCTGCAGGAATCTGCTTCTCAAGGGAGCTGCACACTTTTGCTGAGTTTTAGTGTAAAAAAACAGATGTCTTCATTTTACACGTTTTATTATTATGTACAATCACCCGTCCAAAATGTTGCTGCTTAAACCACGTTTGTCTCAAAAGAACAATGTAATTGTGGCAGTTTAATCTTGTAATGTCATTATGTGTGAAGTGTGAATGACTGTTTCTGTTTCCCTCTGTAGAGAGCAGAAAGATCCGGTTTATCTGCGGGATAAAGTCTCTCAAAAACATTCCAAGGAGCAGTTTGAGATTGCACAGAAGATAGAGCAGGAATATAGCAAATTTTTCACAGGTTTGTGTGTTTAAAAAAAAAAAAAAACATTACATTATATTAGTAATATTATCACATTTGGTAATTTTATATAATGAACATAATTAATTCTACTATTTTAATGTGTCATATTGCAAGTATTTTATTCACCATTATGGTTGTTTTTTTTTTTTATTGGAAGAAAGGAAAAAAAATCTGCATATACACACTAGTGGTTCAAAAGTTTGGGTCAGTAAGATTTTCTCTGAAAAGTTTACATTTCATTTAGCAAAAATGCATTCAATTGATCAAAAAGGACAAAGAAATTTACATTTGTTTAAAAAAAAATCTATTTCAAATAAATTCTGTTCTTTTGAACGTTCTATTCATCAAAGTCCAAAAAAGGAGTCAGTTTCCACAAAAATATTAAGCAGCACAAGAGAGCTTTCTGACCCTCCATAGACAGCTATTTAATTAACACTTTCAAGGTCCAGAAAGATAGTAAAGACATTGTTAAAGGGGCACTTCAGCGCTGGGAAGATGAATGTGTATTTAAACTGTCATTTGTGTAGTAGAAATGTGAAATTATTTTTGAATTTGGTGCCTTCTAGACCGAGAAAATACGGAAAATGTATTTTTGTCTCATGTGGATGAAAGACAACAACTCCCAGAATGCACTTGCTTCGCTGCCCTACACCGTTGTTTTGATCTTCATAATAATACAATAATTTAGTTCAGTTAGAGAATAAACACTACAATTAAAAACTGAACGTGTCTTTTCAATAAAGTGTGAGTGAGCCGAACGAAAGTCACAGGACAAACACAGCAGGAGCACGAGAGGGAAGTAAGAGCTGAGCAGAGCTGAGGTAACGTTCTCGCTGCTGTCATTCTCAGCGCGTGTCCAGTCTGGCGCGTTTTCTGATCGCATATGGAAGCTAAACTTTCATAGGAATTCATTGAAAAGTTGAAACACTCACTTTGCTCCGCACCGCCCCGTTATGAATACCTGTGGCCGAGCCGAGCGCATTTACATTCTGTGCGTGAGATCTCTCCCCTGTGAGAGAGAATTCAGGTTGAAAACATGCGCAACAGCACCTTCTACTGGCTGTAGTCTCTATCCTCTGGCCAAAAAATCCTCCAATGACGCAAAATGACGATATTTGCGTCATCGGAGGATTTTTTTCCAGAAATAAAATGCATAATTCTCTCGTCTCAGGGGAATATGAGGGGGAAAAGTACCATAATTCAAATATACTACGGGGTTTATACTGATACAAAGCTTAATGGTAAATCACTGAAGTTACCCTTTAAAATCGTCCATGTGACTCCAGTGGTTTAACCTTAATTTTATGAAGTGACGAGAATTCTTTTTGTGCGCCAAAAAAAACAAAAAAAAAACGACTTTATTCAACAATTTCATCCTAGCCTGTGTCAGACTCTTAAGCTGTTGATGTAGTAAATACAGTACAGCGCTTCCAGAACACGGCTTACCATTGGCCGACGCTGTTCACGTGAGCACCATGACGCATGCGCACAAGTCGTTCTGCCGTAGAACTGTTTACGCTACGTCAACATCGTAAGAGTCTGACACAGGCTAGAAGAAATTGTTGAATAAAGTCGTTGGTTTTTTTTGTTTTTTTTGCGCACATAAAGTATTCCCGTCACTTCGTAAAATTAAGGTTGAACCACTGGAGTCACATGGACGATTTTAACGTCTTTTCATTTTAGTTTTAATGTCTTTACTACCTTTTTGGGCCTTGAAAGGGTTAATTAAATGGCTGTCTATGGAGGGGTCAGAAAGCTCTCGGTTTTCATCAAAAATATCTTCATTTGTGTTCCGAAGATGAACGAAGGTCTTACGGGTTTGGAACGACATGAGGGGGAGGAATTAATGACAGAATTTTCTTTTTTTGGGAGAACTAACCCTTTAACCCATGTTAGTTACCTTATTACCCAGTACTTTCTTAGGTAAGTTCACGTACTTTTCTTTTTTCTTTTTTTCTCAAAAAAACTACAACTTACCAACTCCAAACTTTTGAATGGCAGTGTAGTTTTGTGAAAATTTGTATTGTTATTCTCAGTTGTGCTCTGAACTTAATATGCTTAAAGGGATAGTTCACCCAAAAACGAAAATGTTATGTTTTTCTGCTTACCCCCAAGGCATCCAAGATGTAGGTGTCTTTGTTTCTTCCGTAGAACACAAATTAAGATTTTTAACTCCAACCGTTGCCGTCTGTCAGTCGTATAATGCATGTGAATGGCGTCCAATTCTATTAGAGTAAAAGAAAACATGTACAGACAACTTCAAATTAAACCCTGCGGCTCGTGGCGACACATTGATGTCTTAAGATACGAAACGATCGGTTTCTGCGTATTTATGCTATTATTTCACCTCATATCAGACGAATGTCATCGGCTCTCCAGACCTCCATAACTTCCTGCGAATAAGGTCAAAATACCGGTGCGGTTATAGATATATACATAGATGCCTCATTAGTGCCTGCGCGGATCGGTCGAATGAGGAATCTACGTATATATTTCTATGATCGCGCCAGTATTTTGACCTTATTCTGGGGGTAAGCAGAAAAACATCAAATTTTCGTTTTTGGGTGAACTATCCCTTTAAGTATAAGGACAATACAAAGGCCAGTTTGTTAATTGCAGAAACATGTCGTCTTTAAAATATGAATCAGTATTTTTCTCACAAGCATAAAATGGGTTTTACTTCACCTTTTTATTTTAGCGATGGGGTCTCATACATTCAGTTTAGTTTTTTTTATATATAGTTTTGATTACTTGTCTATTATTCTAAAATGTGGGGAACATTAATAATCGCTAATGATGAGGCATGTCCAAATATTTGACTAGAAGTGTAAAAAAAAACAACGAATCACTGTTTTTGTATGTTTCCTGACAGGTATCGTTCAAGGAGGCACCTTCCCTTACATTTGCACTCAGATTGTGACTATTGTGGATCAGGAACAGAGCAAAGTTCTGTGGACGCCGCTGGGCTCTCCGTAGGGCTCTGACACTTACAAACACTAGACTTTATACACAACACACTCAAAGGTACACTAACGTTACGAGCGACATGTTAAAATAGTGATTATTTTTTTGTCAATATTATTATGTTATTAATTGTAACTCTTATTTGTATATGTGTGTCTGTATGTATGTATGTATGTATGTGTGTGTGTGCGTGTGCAGAAGCAGGATGATAGCACTGAAGTATTTGTTCATTTCCTTTGGTCTTCCTGACGGACATGTAAAGTTTTAGCAATGCTGCATTTTAAGACACTCGTTTACAGAGCAATCAGTCGGTGAACTGTCCAGGGCCGCCCGTACGCAGCCCTGTACCAAAACGTATGCGTGACACCCTCCCACGTCCCACATATCAGCTCAAGGACTGAATCCTCGTCTTGTGCTTTAAGAGTCATTTGTGGCCAAGTTTGTTGTGTAGATGTCAGTGAGCGTTGCTTTGAAATTGTACTGCTTATCTATCAAGCGGAGACTGACAGCAGCTAAGCGGTTTCTACGGGCCAAATGGAAGTGCCTTCGGAGATCTACTGAGCGTATGACAATGGCATGAGGTGAAAGCCTGGTATTTAAACAGTAAAACTTCTCAGATTGCACTCCAGGGCTAGACAGACCACTGTGTACTATGAGATCTCGGAGCATTCTCATAGCAGAGCTTATATTTAAAGAGAATATCCCACGTAACACTTGTACACGTATGCGTATGTATGCAATTTCATGGAAATATATATAGAAATATATTTACTGTATTTTTACTAGGCTATAGGCCTAGGGGAGTGTGACGGAGCGGTCACGTCTTAGCAAATATTAGCATGTTCGAGCGCGTGTGTGAGAGCGAATGCACATGTTTCTGTTTGCCTATGTTTGTCGGTCACTTTTATATGTACTACACACACACAAAAAAAGCGTGACAGAAAGAAAAGTTGCAGGGTAAACCTGAAATGGTTTTCTTAAATCTGTTTAAATGTTAGTGGCTTTTCGTTGCTATTTAATTATTTTTATTTTTTACTCGAGAGGCATGTTATGTCTCATGCAGACCAGTAGCCCCATTAATGTTGTGCCAAAAACATGTAATTTTCTTTCGTTTTTCTGTTTTGCACTTCCAATGTTCTGAACCCTAAACAAATGACTGTTCGTAGGTTTCCAGTAGAATGGAAATAGGTACTATAATTTTTACTGTAAAATAATATTCACGTGTATCACTCCTGTTCCATACATTTCATGAACTGCCTTTTTTTTTCAAAGAAAAAGAGAAACACTACATAAAAAGGGATTTCTTATTGCACATTTGTTTTCACACCGCGAGATATCAGACCATTGGGTTGAACTTAGGCATTTTGTCAAAGTGAATCTAACGTCTAACTATTTTTCTGAATAGCTAGCGTACGGTTTTACGCGAGGGATTCATCACCACAGAGTATTTCCATCGATTAGAACACAGGTACTGTTTCCATTGGGATTTCTTTTATTCTAAAAGAATGTGATTTGTATGAAAACGTCATTCATGCGAGAATAAAAGTTGTTTTCTGTACCACACAATGTCATTAAATGAATCAAGATGGTGTGTGTTTGATTGATGGGCGTGTTCATCTGGCCGCGGGCTGAGATCTCCATCATATTAAGGGTGTTATTCGGCTGCTTCTACGGCAGATTGACGTGTGCTGTAATCGAGTGTGGAGCTGTCTTATTTGTTGCTCCTCGTTGAAGCTGATGCGCCGCGTCTAACCATGGGGAAGATGTGGTGTTAATTACTGGAACTAAGGTGAGCTCTCAAACAATACCTGCGTCTGTACGGCTGTCAGCTGCTGTTTGGGGTGGAAGAGTTGCTGCACTGGGCTGTTAAACCTGACTCTGTACGGCGTGATGTGACAGCGAGATTTTCTCTCTTTTTTTGCCAAAAAATCTTGTCAAAGAGGTTTAGAGTCCTGAATAAAGTTGACAATTTGCCCAGTCAGACCATGAGCTGACTGAGGAGAACACTAAGGCACTGATATTTGAACTGGCCAAAGGTTCTGTAGTTTGAAATGCTTGTCTTTCTGAAGTTTTCTTTATGAGACCGACAGATGCCGGTATAGGGATCTAGATAAAGATAGACAGTTGTAGATAAACATATAGATAATAGACAGATGGTTTTCTATTTTAATATACTTTAGAATATTGTTTATTTCTTTTATTAATAATTTATACTAATTAATCATTCAGCGAGGATGTTAAATTGATTAAAAAAAAGTGATTTATATATAGAAAAGTTTTCTATTTTGAATAAATGCTGTTCTTTTCAACTTTTTATTCATCTAGGAGTCCTGAAAAAAGTATCATATGTTCCAAAATACACAACTTTTTCCAACATTGATAATAAATCAGCATATTAGAATGAAATTAGGATGAAAATGTAGCTTTGCATCACATAAATAAATTATTTTAAAGTAAATTGAAATGGACAACATTTATTTTAAATTGTAAAAATATTTGACAATATTACTGTTTTTCTGTATTTTTGATCAAATAAATGCAGCCTTGGTGAGCAGAAGAGACTTCTTTCAAAAACATTAAAACTTTTGACCTGGATGGATGGATGGATCAATAGATAGATGGATAAATGGATGATAGACAGATAAATAGATGGAAAATCGATGATGGATGGATGGATGGATGGATAGATGGATGGATGGATGGATAGATAGATAGATAGATAGATAGATATAGAGATAGATAGATGATAGATATTGATAGATGGATAGAAAAATGAATGGATGGATGATAGATGGATAGAAAGATGAATGATGGATAAATAGATGATAGATAGGAAAAAAGATAGATAGATGGGAAAGGGATGGATGGATATGATAGATGGATGATAGATGGATAGATAGATAGATAGATAGATAGATAGATAGATAGATAGATAGATAGATAGATAGATAGATAGATGGGACAATGGATGATAGATAGATGGGTGAAGGAGCTAACATGAAATAATTTAATTTCTATGTACACTGAACAAAATATAAAGGCAACACTTTTGTTTTTACCTCCATTTTTCATGAGCTGAACTCAAACATCTACGACTTCTATGTACACAAAAGGCCTATTTCGCTTAAATATTGTTCACCAATCTGTCTAAATCTGTGTTAGTGAGCACTTCTCCTTTGCCGAGATAATCTATCCACCTCACGGGTGTGGCATATCTAGATGCTGATTAGACAGCATGATTATTACACAGGTGTGCCTTAGGCTGGCCACAATAAAAGACCACTCTAAAATGTGCAGTTTTATCACACAGCACAATGCCACAGATGTGCAATTGGCACGCTGACTGCAGGAATGTCCACCAGAGCTGTTTCCCGTGAATTGAATGTTCATTTCTCTACCGTAAGCTGTCTCCAAAGGCGTTTCAGAGAATTTGGCAGTACATCACAACCAGGGAAGTCTCAGGGAAGCTCATCTGCATGCTCGTTGTCCTCATCGTGGTCTCGACCTTGCCGTCGTAACCGACTTGAGTGGGCAAATGCTCACATTCGATGGTGTCTGGCACTTTGGAAAGGTGTTCTCTCCACGGATGAATCCCGGTTTTCACTGTACAGGGCAGATGCCAGACAGCGTGTATGGCGTCGTATGGGTGGGCGGTTTGCTGATGTCCACGTTGTGGATGGAGTGGCCCATGGTGGCAGTGGGGTCATGGAATGGGCAGGCGTATATTATGGACAACAAACACAGGTGCATTTTATTGATGGCATTTTGAGATACCGTGACGAGATCCTGAGGCCAATTGTTGTGCCATTCATCCACGACCATCACCTCAAGTTGCAGCATGATAATGCACGGCCCCATGTTGCAAGGATCTGTACACAATTCCTGGAAGCTGAAAACATCCCAGTTCTTGCATGGCCGGCATACTCACCGGACATGTCACTCATTGAGAATTGTTTGGGATGCTCTGGATCGGTGTATACAACAGCGTGTTCCAGTTCCTGCCAATATCCAGCAACTTCGCACAGCCATTGAAGAGGAATGGACCAACATTCCACAGGCCACAATCACCAACCTGATCAACTCTATGTGAAGGAAATGTGTTGCACTGTGTGAGGCAAATGGTGGTCACACCAGATACTGACTGGTTTTTGGACCCCCCAAAGCAGTAAAACTGCACATTTTAGGCCACATCCACACGAAGCCAGAGCTTTCCCTATCCAATCTTTTTTTCCCCATCGTTTCAAGAAATATCTGCATACACACAACCATTGAAACCGACCCAAAACGATGTAGTATACATGCTGGATCAGTATGTGGCGCTGTAATTCTGCCACAGAAATACACTAAAAATGGAGAAGAAGAGTTGTGGCTAGAAGGGGTACAGCAACAGTCGGAAGTGAGGCAAAATCTCACGATCAAATAATAAATAGATTTGCTACCCACCAGATTGTGTTTTCTTAAAAGGGTTAGTTCACCCAAAAATGAAAATTCTGTCATTAATTACTCACACTCATGTCGTTGGACACCCGTAAGACCTCCGTTCATATTCGGAACACAAATGAAGATATTTTAGTTGAAAGCTGATGGCTGAGAAAGGCTTCAGACAGGCCTCCATTGGCATTCAGTACATTGACACTTCCAAGATCCATGAAAGGCACTTAAAACGTTGTTACAAAGTCTATCTCACCACAGTGGCTCTACAATAATTTTACGATGCGACGACAATAGTTTATGTGCGCAAAAAAAAAATCAAAATAACACCTTTAACCAACTTGTTCTCGACTTCCGTGTGTGCCTCCACGACGCATGCGCGAGAATATGACGCAGATCCGGCGTGCGGACACATGACCCAGAAGCGATTTGTTTACGAGCAGAGGAAGACGCGCGTGTCTAAGCTGTTGGATTCTACATTGATCGTGATTTAGGTCTCGGCGTAGTTCTCAAAATGGGGCTAAAGTGTGTATTTCATGGATTCCCGAACGCCGGCGCTACGTCATATTCTCGCGCATGCGTCGTGGAGGCACAAACGGAAGTCGAGAACAAGTTGGTTAAAGGTGTTATTTAGATTTTTTTTTGCGCACAAAAACTATTGTCGTCGCATCGTAAACTTATTGTAGAGCCACTGTGGTGAGAGACTTTGTAACAACGTTTTAAGTGCCTTTCATGGATCTTGGAAGTGTCAATGTACTGAATGCCAATGGAGGCCTGTCTGAAGCCTTTCTCAGCCATCAGCTTTCAACTAAAATATCTTCATTTGTGTTCCGAATATGAACGGAGGTCTTACGGGTGTCCAACGACATGAGGGTGAGTAATTAATGACAGAATTTTCATTTTTGGGTGAACTAACCCTTTAACGCATACACCTACCCCAACCCTAAACTTACCCATACAATAATGCAAATACAGTAATTAAATGACGCAATATTGATGTGCGCATGCCCAGTGCCCGTAGCTGTATCCCTTCTAGTCTTTACTGTGCGGGACGTGGTGTGATGACATCACGTTTCACAAAATATATGGATCGGCTGTACACACGAAAATGCAAAGGTGTCGGTTTCAGATTTATCCACTCTGGGACCCGGTTTCAAAAAATATCAGTTTCAGGCTCCCAAAATGCCGGATCCGTGTGGACGGTAGGCTGATGGGATACGTTTTTTTTTACATATACAGCTAAACGCTTCTCTGTGTGGACGGGGCCTTAGAGTGGCCTTTTATTGTGGCCAGCTGTCTAATCAGCATTTTGATATGCCACACCTGGGAGGTGGATGGAGTATCGGCAAAGGAGAAGTGCTCACTAACACAGATTTAGACAGATTGGTGAACAATATTAGAGAGAAATAGGCCTTTTGTGTACATATGAAAGTCTTAGATCTTTGAGTTCAGCTCATGAAAAATGGGAGCAAAAACAAAAGTGTTGCATTTATAATTTTGTTCAGTGTACATACATTTTTAACATTTCAGGCAAGTTAATGTATAATAAAGGTGTGTTTATGAAATTAACATTACGTTATATTCATAGACTCTGTAAATAAAACATTAATATTGCCAGTCTGTACCTTTTTTTGTGAACTATTTAAATCATTTGGTCTTAACTTTCCGTTAGGATCCAATATTGCAAAACTTCACATCTAAAGTGCACAATATAATGAAGCATATGCATTGCATTAATTCACATATTTACATATTTGCAGAAAAGGCTGCCACTTGCACATTAATCATTTGTGAAACAAGCTTGAAAAACAACTGTAGCCAAAGACTTAATTATCATAAAAAGCTGCTTTAAAGAGGCATTGAATAATAGTGAGCTTCTAGACACACATTCCTTCTTGTTTTCTGCTGCCGTTCAAACAAGAAGGAAGAGTCATCAGCTGAGCCCTAGCAAACATTCTCCTGACAGAGAGGTCACTGGCTGTACGGCAGCACATTTCCTTAGTAAGGGGTTCGTGTGGTCGTGGTGTGTAGCTCTGAAGAAGCCCTCGGCCATGCCAGCGCTGATTACCGCAGTTCAGTCATGAGTTCACAAAGCTCCTCCCCCGAGCGTGCGTCCTCATTTGGCTCATGCTGACTATGTCCTGAGCTCCCTCTCGAAAGCACTCTCGGCCACGGGAAGCCCTAAGAATGCCTTTGCGGCGTCACCCCAAATGCTACTCGTCCTTCAAGTCCCCTTCCTCTTCTTTTAGAAAGGGTCGAGTCTCCTGCTGGGGTATCTGTTTCAAGACAGCTGCTGACAGCTCTTCTGAACTTGAGTGCTAGTACTGATCAATGTGGTCAACCACGCATTTCTGAAAGTGTATTCTCTTCCACCATCTAAGTAATATTCCTGCGCAACTAAGCATTTGCATCTGTCAGCTATGCCGTTCTTTGACGCGGCTCTTAGCCCTCTAAGCTGACAGCTGGGCACGTTTTCCAGGAAGATGACCAGTCGTGGATCCTATTGCCCTCCATAAATAACCACTGAAGCCAGGTCTGGAAGATCCAGTCTCTACCAACTGGTGGCCTACCAGGACAGAGGGCTATGAGATGGAAAACCACTAAAAAGACGCCATTACACTCAGTGCTGGCCCGTGGGGTTGTGGGGCCCTAGGCGAGATCATGAAAATAGGCCCCACTAGAGTAAAAACAATCATAACAATTTTTACGAGTGAAGAGAAAGCACATAAAATGACAATTTCAATATTTAAGTGTATAAATGTGTATTAAGGGTAATATATTCAACATACATATGAAAGAAAAGTGCAAGTGTGCTTGAAAAATGAAACTAAATACATATACATGAAACAAATAAAAAAAATATAAATAGCCTAAAGCTACAGATCAGTCAATATATAAATGTGTATTAAAGGGTTAGTTCACCCAAAAATGAAAATTCTGTCAATAATTACTTACCCTCATGTCGTTCGACACCCGTCAGACCTCCGTTCATCTACGGAACAGAAATGAAGATATTTTAGTTGAAATCTGATGGCTCTGAAAGGCCTCCATTGGCACAATGCACGGTTCACTCTCAAGACCCTTAAAAGGTACTAAAGACGTCGTTACAAAGTCCACCTCACTACAGTGGTTCTAAAATAACTTTATGAATCGGCGATAATAGTTTTTGTGCGCAAAAAAACCCTAAATAACGACTTACATAGTGATGACCATTTCAAAACACGGCATCATGAAGCGTTATGAATCAGTGAGTCGATTCAGCGGTTTGAATCGCCAAATTTCAGCAGTTTGGCGGTTTGACACACGATCCGAATCATGAATCGGCTCGCTGATTCATAATGCTTCGAAGCTTCATGATGCCTTGTTTTGAAATCGTCATCACTATATAAGTCGTTATTTAGGGTTTTTTTGCGCACAAAAACTATTATCGCCGATTCATAAAGTTATTTTAGAACCACTGTAGTGAGATGGACTTTGTAACAACGTCTTTAGTACCTTTTAAGGGTCTTGAGAGTGTAAAGTGCCATTGAGCCAATGGAGGCCTTTCAGAGCCATCAGATTTCAACTAAAATATCTTCATTTCTGTTCCGAAGATGAACGGAGGTCTTACGGGTGTCGAACGACATGAGGGTAAGTAATTAATGACAGAATTTTCATTTTTGGGTGAACTAACCCTTTAAGTGTAACATTCAACATGCATATGTAAAAAATATTTAAACATATAGGAGTGCAAGTATGTAATCGATCCTACTCGACCCGCTCCGAGTGAGATTCAAACCGGCGTCTCTGCGGAATTGTGTGTTCTTTGCAAACCTACACTTCACCTAAAAGTGAACAGAAGATCATTCTTTAACTTAGCGCACGCTGAATGTGGTCCAATGTTTCCCTCATATGTGTCACAAGCAATAAATAATGTGCTATTTATAGCAGTCAAAAGAGCAAACCTTTACTTTGAGCTTGTCTTTCTTCCTGTGCTCTTCTCTTTTTCTTTTTTTCAGCTCTGGAAAAATAACGTTTGGATGGCATTTCTACCACAACTTCACTTGATCTATTCTTCTTTTCATTTGAATGGACTAAAAATAGCACCGTGTATGACGAGAGGTCATGACGTAATGAGAGATTATTCCGATAGGCTTGGTCCAAATCAGTGAAGTCGATATTAGGCTACTATTAGAATATTTGGAATTTTGATTTTTGACAGCACATTTTCTGTCATACAAAGCATTAATAAAGAATATGTGCACCAGTGTAAAAAACAACATTTTTGATGACCGCACTGGAGAGAAGTGTGTTGAAATGTGTGTGTATATGAATACTGTGACGACACGAGTTCTCCCACTATATCACAAGCGGTATTAGGCAAATCATTCGTGTGAAGTGCTACTGTGTATGTTCTTGGGATTTGATTTATTCTGTTGTTTCACATATGTTTTCATATTTATTGAAAATAAATGCCTTTCCAATCTTATATGCGATGAAAAAAGCGAGAAGAACGAGTTCGGCAAAAGGTGGATTCGAACTATTGTATCAAAAGTACCAGCTACTGTGTGTGTTTTACTCCCTACACCACCAATACTGACAAGCTACGGTTTTTATACTTTTGTCTGTCCCAACCAGACATTGCATATGCCAACAAGGTGGGCTATTTGCACTTAGTGTAGCTAAATAGACACTCCGATTATTCGAATAGTTTCATGGCGTGGTGGGCCCCCCATATATGGCGGGGCCCCAGGTGACCGCCTGTACCGCCCGTTGGATGGGCCGGACACAAGACAGCTCTGAACAGAAGGATGAAATATACAGTTATATACAGTTAAATATACAATATATATGTTATAACAAACATAAATGATTCAATAGTATAATGTAGTATTATTTATAGTATTATTTTCTGTCATGTCACCCAGGGGTAGGGGGGGTTGTCTATTGGGTAACACTCAGGGTTGGTGTTCTTGGCAACGTTCTTGATGTTATGAGGTAACCCTGGAACTGAAGCTATTGGGAAACCATTTCCTTGTTTCTCCAGGTACACATGTTGTCAAATCACCAAGCTGTTTTTACACTAAACTTGCACTTTCACTGTTGTCCAGTAGGAGGAGAAGTAACAGACACTGTTGACACACTCACATTATCCACAAACACATCATGTCTCGTTAAAAACAAACATGTCTCAATATTTGTTGGAAAGCCTGTCATTATACATCTGGGCCGATACTCACTAGGGTAAAGTCATGGTATTTAACATACAATTCTGAAAAGGATGGAAAATTAAAACAACAAAAGCACCAAAAGAGGAAATTGAACCTAAAACTTATCGATTTAAAATGTTTTGAATATTTTGTAAAAGTGATATATTACTATATACCAGCATACAGTGACAACTATTTACAAAGATTATGTTTCAGCTGCTATTTTGGTGAAGTAATATCATCTCTCAGACAGTAAATCTCAAACATAAAAATCATAGGTGGCAGTAAATCTCCTTTACACCTCATTCCGGTTTATCTTTGTTTATATTTTGAAAAGGACTTGTTTTAGTGTCTCATTTCATAGCCTGTGAAGTACAGGCAAGTCTAGCATCTGTCTTATAATAATAATAACAAAGCCCAACATTTATTTGAATTTATACCTTGAAACTAGGCAAGCTATTTTACCAGGTTCCCAATATAATGTAGCTTATCTCTTATCCTTGACCTTTGGGGAAACCGCTTAGACCTCAACGATGAGACCACTACCACATTACTGAGACAATCACAAGGATAATCAGGCTGATGTGTAATGAAGCATCACATGACATCTGAACGCACAGGACACACTGCTGTTGACCTTATGGGATTTAGGCCTAAATGCTAAATGTCAATGTAGCATATGCTCAAATAAAGCAGGATTTTTCATTTAAAGATCTACCCCACAAATATTTTGCTCTCAGATGCTTTAAAACTAAAACATTTGTGTTTTATTAAATTCTTGAAAAATTGCATATATTTTTTTCTGACAAAACAAATGAATTATAACAATGACTGTTAAATATATAGCGTATTATTGTAAATATGCCAAGAAACATTAATATTAAACAGTATAATTTTGATTGCTAGGTCAAAGCTACGTTGGCCCTCTGGCGGTTGAAACACAAAACCGATATTTTTCTTTATTTACAAACGTAAAATATGGAAGCTTGTTTCCACCACTGAATAAAAAATTCATAATTAGTATGCTAATTATGCCAACCCCCCCCCCCACCCCCCCCCCCCCCCACACACACACACAATTGCACGTTTATATCTTACAATTTTTCTTGCAGTTGCGATTTTATATCTCACAATTTGGACTTTATAACTCGCAATAACGAGTTTATCTAACGATTTTGAAAAAAAAAAAATCTGAATTGCGTAATATAGACTGTGAGATAAAAAGTCAACTTTTTAATTGTGAGTTTATATTCTTTCCTATTATTTGCATATCCTATTAAAACTTATATTTTTATCTTACTTAAATTCCAAGTTTATATCTCACAATTCTGAGAAAAAAATCTGAATTTTGTATTATTAATAAATGAGCGACGCACAAACGTGCATGAGGAATGACGGGAAGTAGACTAAGCAATTTCCCGGGAAATCCGCCCCGGCAGCTCTAAAATATCAATCCTTATCATTGAACCATAATAAATCAGATCGCAAATGTAAGAGGAATTTTATGTTTATGGAAAGTCAAAGCGTCCGTGTATGTAGTCGCTCCAAAAGTATGTTTGCGTAGTTGGTTTTCCTCACTAAACCCGCAATGGATCAAAGGGAAGTGATTACAATGTTTTGAGCGAGGAGGGGAATCTCTCGATCCGCTCCACTCATGTGGGATTCCAGACCGGTTTGCAGTCGGCGCGTTGGAACTTTTTACAATCTATGGTTGAAACACGCACAGCTTGCTGCGAAGAAAAATAGGCAAATTAATGGGCCGTTTTATCTGAAGGTACATTACATTATATGTTTTAAATGTTTATAGAATTTTTATATAGTAAAGTGATTTCATGTGAAACAGCCCTGTTGATATTACAACAGCATGTTTGCAAGTGTGATAATAATATCCATCTTATTAGGCTTTTTGTAAGCACTTCTCTTTAATACAGCCTTTTAAACAAATCAAGAATGGGTGTAGTAGCCTATGCCTAGTGTAAAATATTATGTGTTTTGTAAATATTATTAATCTGTGTTGTATCTATTTTTCCCTAATTCTTATAATCATGAAGATGCTTGCTAATGTTGCCTGTTATTGTGTTTCGTTTAATAAACAATATTATTAAAGGTTTTTTATTTATTATTATAACGGTTTGGCTCCGCCCTCCTACCTGTAAATCTCCCCAACAATCTGTGGAGCAGATCTGACGGACTGCCTGGATCAGCTGAGGAAAGTGAATGGGGACAGCGACATGTCATTGAGAGCGGAACAGTCGCCGAAACGCCGATATTTGAACGGGTTCTGCCACCGAGCCTCGCAAGACTACAAAGAGCAGCTTGACTCCCAGCTGAATAGCTTTGGAGACATTGATTAAGTTGGCGTTTATGAGAGAAATATCGATTAGACACGACTGAGGCGACCCTGTCACTGGATGGACGACAGAGAGCTTGGACGTACACAAGCCGCCTGAAGAGACAGCCGTTTGTCCGCTTTTCTCTCACGAATCCTCCGCGTTCTCGCTGATAATAACAGAGACTACACGAATATTGGGGTTAGACTCCATTTTATTTAGAAGATATGGAAAAAGACGAGGAAAACCCTCCAAAATGAAAATATGAAGTCGTCATTAATGCGGATTTAAATGTCTCGCGCTGAGGGGAACGGACGCGCGATTTCTCCTCACGCTCTACAAGCTGCTGTATTTCTCACACAAAAATATTATTTACTCTGAGCAGACGTGGATAGAAAGACGTAGAGAAGAAAGGAGAGGGATATTTGAAGCAATATGGCTGATGGCTGGGGTCGGGGGCGCTGGCAGGAGCTGTCCAAAGCTTCTTCTCAATGCTAGCTGTGGCAGATGGCAACGGATCCTATGGCAGCAGCTGCTCTAGAATGAGTAATAATATCAATTTTAATAAAAATCCGGACTCTTCTGTCTCTATATCGAAGATGGACGTGATCATTCCATTCTCACCAGACGTACCCTGTGACAACAATGGTCAGCGCATGTGGTGGGCTTTCCTCGCCTCATCCATGGTGACGTTCTTCGGGGGTCTCTTCATCATCCTCCTGTGGAGGACCCTCAAGTACCTGTGGACGGTCTGCTGCCATTGCAACATCAAAAGCAAGGTAATGCATCTCAGGTCCCTTTCCCTCCCCATGAAAAGCCACCATTAGCTGGAATTAAATGATCATGTTCTCTGCGTATCTTAATAACTAGCCTAAAAGACATTTAGATGGCAGTGGATTGGCATTGCCAGTCAAGTGATTCATTGTTGGGAATACACTGGATCTGCATGACAATATTGCAGCAAGGAGCAGTCAATCTGAATCAACTACTCAGAATGATGCACAATGCCCAAATCATGTCAGAAGCCCATTTGTTGAATAAAATGTAATTTTGTCAACAAATGATAGCCTTTCATACAGGCCTCATATTTGCCTTCACGAAGATGTATCAGCTTTCTGTGGAAATGGTTTTGTTTTGAATGATTTAGTTTTATACTTTTGCTTCATGTCAGTGGTTTGTTGATGGATAAAAATGATGACAATTCCGAGCATAAACACGTCTTGTTGTGAATCAAGAATTAGGGATTTATGCAGGCGTGTACGCAATCAGTAACTCGGTAATCCATTTAAACTCTTACCAGATTCACTCTGTAAACAAGACGCTGAGACACAAGATGAAGGCGAAATGAAGTTAATATTAGATAGATCGTGTCCATACACTGCCTGAAAGTCATATATGAACGTGTAAAACTGGGTATTTGTAAGTATTACAAGCTTTTAAAAATATGCAATTCGATAATAATATTAAAAGCAAGCCATCACATTTATAATAGCACACGGTCATGTAGGGACATCATGTTTAACTAAACAGCCATCCTCAAATACACACACATTTTAGTGTTTGGTTTTCATAGGAAAACAATCCAGACCTGTTGCTTGCAATTGTGCAGTGAGAAATATAGTTTTCTTCACATCCATTCAATTTGGTAGTAAGGCGATGGCTTCCATTAGGAACTCAAAATGGACTCTGTGAGGCACAGCGTGTGATCGCAACAAAAGTGTGGCTTATCTTCTGCGTGTCCATCTTTGACGGATTGGCTTCAGTCCAATGTAAATGGAAAAGTGTTATTCACTTCTCTGGAGACTCAATGCAGACATAAAAAGGGCCGGTTACCCAAAGCTTCATTTTGGCTGCTTTAAGTGGGATTTGAGGAGACAATATCCAGTGAGTTATAATTAACCACATGAGGTCTGCATGGATTCAAGCAGCCAATACGGTTTAATCCCTATTAGTATCTACTGACTAAGATATCTGTCTGGGAATGACTTAAAAGACAGATTAGATGGTTAGTGTGTCAACACTTGGCTGTGTTTTTTGTTGTTGTTGTGTGTGTTGTTTAAATGGTTGATATGAATGACTGATGTGTTCCTTCTCGTTCGGATGAGACCGTGTTGAACGTTTAATTTATTTAAATGTAAAGGGTTAATGGCGTCTGTGAAGTCCAGTCTTCATTATCATTTAATGACCTACATGTACAAGCGTTCCAGCAAAGCGGAGTCTATCTGAAACTAACACCGTAGCTCAGCCTCTTCGGATGGAAGTTGTTAAAACATAGTCAGGCCTGTGTTTATATCACTAGCTTTGATTAAGCCTTGTTGTCTTCTCTGGGTTATGATGTAAACCGGTTATTTCGCAGCGTCAGTGTTTCCTCATCAGTTCAGTGGTTGATGACAACCCGTTATGTGCCATTGGGAATGAGTATGTTGTGCCAAGTGATATCTCGCCTCGCCGTATCCCATTTCCAAAAAGAAATGAAAATGGCTCTGGGGATAGTTGTGTGCACTTGGTGTGTTTCCTGCTAGAAGGAGAGTCTGGAGGGTGACTTTGTGGACGGGTATTGACACTCTGTTGCAAGGGGAACATGCTTATTAGTAGCATTAAGAGGCTGAAACGTTATCCCTGTGCAGCTGACTGTGGACGGCAGGTCTTCCAGGCATGGTGTCAGTAATGGGATGCGCAGTAGAGGCCGGCCATGTTGAGCAAGCGGGTTAGACTGAAAGCATGCCATAATAGACTGTAGACCATACAGGTGTAATGCACCTGGAAAAAAGACATGCATAATCTAATACATACATGCATAACATACATAAGCACGTAATCTCAGAGTTGTTCATCTGCACTACCTGGTTTTGTATCAGACTTGACGGTTTGGTTATTTGATGAGTCTTTCCATTGTTCACTAGGTGATAACTGCCCCTAAGGTGCTGTTGCCATAAGGAAGGAATGGTGACTTGATGTGATCTCTCGCTCTCTCGCTCGCTCTCTCTCTCTCTCTCTCTCTCTCTCTCTCTCTCTCTCTCTCTCTCTCTCTCTCTCTCTCTCTCTCTGCTCTCTCTCTCTCTCTCTCTCTCTCTCTCTCTCTCTCTCTCTCTCTCTCCTCTCTCTCTCTCTCTCTCTCTCTCTCTCTCTCTCTCTCTCTCTCTCTCTCTCTCTCTCTCTCTCTCTTTCTGTCCTCTGTGGCACCTTGCCTGAGGCTCCAGTTAAAATGCATGTGCTTTAAAGTACAACACCTATTGAGTCTTTAAGAGAACAAATTGTGTCCTTATTAAGGGGGAAATTGGAATAAAGATTCTGACTTTTAGAGTTTGTGGGTATTCTATTTCTAGCACTGGTGGCAGTAGCAACACCACTGACTGTAAGAAACACAATTGCCATCTTTTTATTTAAGCCAAGGTGCGTTGAAGTCACTTTGGAAATGGTCGTTATTCACAAGTGCATACTATGAATGCCTCGTTCAAGTTTGTCAAGTGAAATTGAAGGAAGCAAGATGAAAACATTAATGTATGCAATCTTGCATTGACAAATAGGAATAGGTTGAATAGCCTTGTTAATATGGCAGGAAAAGTTATAGGAGTAAGTCAATTCAGTTTTAAGAAATTTAGATCACCCATTATATAACGAATTCCAATTGTTGCCTTTTGGAGTGCCAGGTGGAAGAACTAAACGATTTAAGGTCTTATTTTGTTTTGGTGGCTGTTGGTTTAATGAACTCTTCATAGATTACTTTGATATGAACTATGATTTGTGTGATGTGGGAGGGGTTTGTTAGGATTGGACAATATTTGTCCGAGATACAACTATTTGAAAATCTGGAGTCTGAGGGTGCAAAAAAATCTAAATATTGAGAAAATCGCTTTTAAATTTGTCCAAATGAAGTCCTAAGCAATGCATATTACTACTACTACTACTATTTTTTTGTTGTTGATATTTATCAAATATCAATCATTTTGACCCATACAATGTATTGTTGGCTATTGCCAAATATACCCGTGCGACTTTTGACTGGTTTTGTGGTCCAGGGTCACATATATTGTTGTGTATTATGTATTGTCTGCATTATATTAGTGTAGTGTGTTACCTCTGTGATGTAGTGTTAATTTTGTCACCCATTTTTAATTTAGTCTTAGTCTTAGTCTTGTGCCAAATCTCCTTGTTAGTTTTAGTCATATTTAGTCATTCACATATCTTTTTTTGTTAGTCAAGTTTTAGTCGACTAAAAGTCTCGTCATTTTAGTCTAGTTTTAGTCAAACGACAACTCAAGGTATCTTAGTCAAGTTTTAGTCGACCAAAAGTCTCGTCATTTTAGTCTAGCTTTAGTCAAAGGAAAACTCAATATATTTTGTGGCAAAATAAGTTACATAAAGTACATATAACCTGCATAATGTGCAACAACACCATAGCTAACTGGTTGATTTACAGCTGCCATAGATGCCTAAAATCAGCATTAGCTTATGAGACGATGGGCACAAATATTGATTTCGATCTTGATTCAGTATGAATTCATATGTATATTGCCTACTGTACATATAAGGAAAAATAAGTTTTTTACACTTTTTTGGGGTTATATTATATTTGCTTGCATTCTTTACTATTCGCTATTATTAACATTTCAAAATTTCCCAAATAAGTAAGCAGTTATGATCAGTTATGATCTTTTGAGCAACTAGACTTCATGTATATTTATTAAAGAGCCATATGGGCACCAGTGGGGAATGGCATTACAAGTGAATTTTTTTTATTTTTCCAGCCACAAAATGGCTCTAATTTGCCTCTTTGCAGTGGAATTCTCTATTTTAACCTTAATTAATACACTAATTGTAATATAAATAATACAAATATTAGAAGAAAAATATTTTAAGTGGTCATTAATGGACCATAAGCATTGCACAAATAGTATTTAGTACCAAAAGATCTCCTCAAAATATTCAATAAATATTATTGAATTAAAATATAGGCTATTTATTTTTAAAATAGTTAAGGTGTATGATCACATTTGACCATCAATGAGTACAAGTGTGACTTAATTAGTAAGGAATACCTGAGGGCTAAATACAAGAAAAACATTAATATTAATGTTAACAATTTTGTATCTCTACCACTCCATAATAAAATGATACTGTAAATGTGGCTGACGCACACTATGCTGTACGGTTTACCAAAAATTGCTGCAAACACCTGTAAAGTGAAGCTGTTGTGTAACTTACGCGGCTTAAGCCATTCAAATATACGGACACAGCGCTAGAGGTATTGAGCGCTCCGGGAACCACGTGACCACACGCGCGCGGCCGCGAGATGACAGGCGGAGTCTGAGAGAGACCTGTACTCCAGCAACAGTGGGAACTCTTTCGGAATATTTTGAACAGCTGAATATTCATCTCATAATGAAAAAGTAGACACGATTGTAGACGAAAATGAAGAGAGATTTTATCTTAGTTTTTATTTTATGCAAAACATTTTAGTCTCGTCCTTTTTCGTCAACAATAATGCATGTTAATTTAGTCTTAGTCAGTGTTTTTGGACATTGGTGCAGTCTCGTCATCGTCTCGTCTTCGTCACGGAAAAAAAGGTCGTTAACGAACATATTTAGTCTCGTCTCGTCTGACGAAATTAACACTACTGTGATGTTTTGTATTTGTGTGACATACAGTAGACACAGTATATTAATATTTACTTCAGCTTTTAACATTTCTATGAGTTAATGAAATGAAAGTTCAATCCATAAAGCTCAAAATAATTCTACTGTATGTTTTATGGTACAGTTCAGTCTCTCTTTTTTTTTTAAACAGTGTACGATTCAGTTTGTACACATTTATTTGTACGTTTGATGAATAAAGCAGGGTAGTAGCATGTTGCCATCTTTGCTTAAGTTCTGTGCACACTTTTTTGAGCCAATCATTTAAG
Source organism: Gobio gobio (assembly GCF_949357685.1). Taxonomy (NCBI): domain Eukaryota; kingdom Metazoa; phylum Chordata; class Actinopteri; order Cypriniformes; family Gobionidae; genus Gobio; species Gobio gobio. The sequence continues at coordinate 39,389,807 of NC_137111.1, read as the reverse complement.
CTGTGACTAATCATTCTGGAGCCACTGGAAAATTGTAACACTGATTGGTTGATGGCACCGCAAGACCGTCCACAGTCCCAAGCCTTTCACTGTCCCTCCGGTGCATGAGCTGTGACGTCAGAGGGAGGGAACATGGAAAGACAGGAGGTTTCCGTACAATATTCCATATTGGGTGGCAGTGAAGAAAAATGCTCCTTGTTCACATATTGCTGTAATTATGATTACATCAATTAATCAGCTGGGGTTAACTGCCATTAGCAACACAAAAATGCTTGCATATCTACTGCAACTTTAATGATTTTGCTGAAGCCTAGCCACATTAAATGCACACTTTTTTTATGACCCATGTTTAAAAAAAATTCTATTTACATTTTGCGCGAGGTTGCAAAACTATTACTTAAGCGGAGTTTGATATTGATTTATATTCCATGTTTATTTAATATGGTTTTGTATTTCTACTCTAAATTGCTTTATTTATTTCCCCGTCTTGTTTTACTGGCAAATAGCATGAAGGTGTTTACCAAAACTGAGCCTTTGCTTTTCGATCCAGTGATTTAGTTTGATTGCTTCTTGATTACCGTTTTCCATTTAAAGCTCACGACGTTCTCTGACCCACTGGAGGGTTACGTCTCAAATGAGGCGTGGGTTTTGTGTGCATGTGTTATGAGACTACAATACAAAGATATTTTTATAGACCTTGGGCTGAACTTTGTATTTTCATTAAAGCACTCAGAATTACTGAGATGCCTAGTAAGTGGGTTTGTTATGCGCCTGTGTATCCCCTCGTGCTTGGCAACGCGCCAGCTGCCTTTGGGCTAACAGGCGGACAACACACACCCAAAGATCAGCTGTCCCTCTCACTAACGTTCTAACACAATGTACCCTATGAGTTCTGTGCTCGGTATATGCTCCTATAGGTCTATTACAAGATAAACGTCAAATGATTTCCATTGTCAGTAGATACTTAAATTCTTACATAATTCTTAAAAGTTTGTGTTTTTAATATGCAAATGAGGGTAGTGGAAGAACATGTTGTGAAAGGACACTTGGGTGTTACACTTCAGTACTAATTCTGCTTTTAATGAAGCTTTTCGAGTATAATTTTAGTTTTTCCCTCTGGCTTCTTTTTTAAAGGTTTGCAACAAATTCCATCTTGTAACAGCTCAATAAGAATGGTGTGTGAAATTGATTTGCTATTGATCACAACTGACAGTTTGTCTTTTTTACGCTTCTTGAATTGGTATTTGGATTTTATTTTTAAATGACATATCTCCTTAGGATGTCACGTTGGCTGTTTGCTGTTGTCAATATGACAAATGAGTATGCATAATAAAACTGGGGAGGAGGCTTCCCATGTCATCATGTTGCAGTATAAAAATATAAAAACATGCTAGATTTGCATCCATTTGTTGCTGAAGCCACTAGGATGGATCATGGTTAAAGTGAGCGATAATGATGTATGAAGAAATTAAAACTGACAGTTGTACAGGGCAGTCAGGCATTGGAGAGATGTTTTAGTATACACTTAAACTATACTTCTGAGAGTGATTTATGTTCTGTCAAACATATCCACTTATTACAGGACTTGTGTGTTTTCCCCCCTTATATGTGTTATTCTCACATAGTACTTTAATAACCACAGGCAAAGACACGGGTTCAAAATTGGTTTGTGTTACAGTGTGTGGCTACAAAGAAATTACAGATCAGTTAATATTTTTGCAAAGTTACTGTTTCATTGCTGGGAACATAGATGATTTAGTATGCGAGTGATATTTATGTGCTAGGCCTCTTAGTTACGTCTAGCATACCGCCCATAGAGGCCTGACATTACTGTCATGTATTGTTGATATTGGCCTGGCGTGAGCATGCTCTACTACAAACCCAGGGCAAAAACTGACCAGTTTCCACTGCTGTGGTCAAGACATGACAACCAATCCAAATAAAACACTAAGGATTCGCCCACTTTTGCACTTTTCACTTTTTGCTTCTGCCTTCTAATATAGCATTAATTAATTTACTAAATGTTACATTAAAGCAGTCCATAACTTTTTTGGGTTAAAAACGAGCCAAAATAAATTTGAGCAAATACATAACCAGCCAGTGTTCAAAATGATCTCCTTACCTTATCCCGATTCAAAACGGTAATGTGTTCTAATTTGAGTGGTACTGGTAGCTTTCCGTGGGAAATACGAACTTGCCGCCATTCATCGTTGCGTCATTACATCACATCTGTATACTTAGGGAAGGAGTCCTGGCTCGTAGGCTATATCACATGTTAGGATGCTGCAGGTGGCGGAGCATTTATAGCCTTTTCTCACAGCAGCTGGAATAATTAAACTAGTGCTGGGCAAATTAACGCGCAAAACGCGGACGATTCATTTTTTCATTTTAACGCATTAAAAATATTTAAAGCAATTAATGCAGCGTTCGTTTTTATATACATTTAATGCGTTACATTATATGATCACGCTCTTATTCATGTAAATTATTTTAAACTATCGAAGCGCGACAAGACAGAAGAGAACGCGCTGTATGTGAGTGTCCTGTCTGTGTGGGTGCGTCTCAATCAGATCCCTAGTTGCGCCAGTTCACACATCGAGTTCTCTTTCGCTAAATAATAACCACACAGAGAATTTTGCCAAAATGCCAGTTTTGTCGAGTATTCTCATAATAGGAGTCTTAAATGAGTTAAATAACGTCTTAAATGAACTTGCGAGAAAATGAGATGCGTGGGACAGCGTGTCAGATCCCCGTCATGTTTGGCAGCGGCCGATCTTAAAGTGACAGCAGCACTGATGATGTCTGTCATTTAATGTTCATCAAAGAACAATTGGTAGCTTTCATTTATACTGTAATGTAATGTCATTGATGTTTTATAGAGACATTATCAGTGATACTGGTCTTCTTTCATAAAAAGATGCCATTACAACACGTATTTAAAATATGCTGCCTTTAAATTGTTTCTACATTAATTTGGAGAGTAACTGAAATTAATACAATATCAAAATATTAAAAACTCCCAAAATATAACTTGTGAATTCAAAAACAATGCGATTCATTAGTTCATTTTTTTAAATCGATTCTCAGCACTAAATTAAATGTATCATTTTGATGGCAGATTCCAGGTCCAAACGACAATCATCAGTGACAACTGGAGATTCACCTGTAGTCAAATGCAAATCTGCAGGTAACGCTAATACACGCTTAATACACGTAGTCACGCCATGCTGATGTTGTTAACCTTAACAATTTGAGAGCAAAGTATAACAATAATAATTTGTACGGTGAGATGTGATATGAGCTAAGCGATCGTTAGATTTAATCACCGTTGTTAGCGCAATTTATTATAATGCTGTTTTTCTTAGTTGGTCAGAACAAAAGTGGCAGACACGTTACTTGTTCAGATTACATTTTCTGGGGAAAATTCTTATTCTGGTCGTATTTGTAAGACGTAGAATCTGTGATTTCTGAAGTACAGTATCCACACTGTACACATACTCCTCAAAACATTAGATTCATCCACGCTGAGGAGCCGTGCCGATGCACAAATAACTGCAATTGCAGGTTTCAAACAGAGATGGCGACACAGAGGCAAAATTTACGGATTTAATACATTAAATCAATCCAATGATGTTCTTTGTGATTATGGATGTGATTTTACTAAATTGCCATTTTACTAAAAAGTAAAGCTCATTTAAATACAGTGGGATCCGAAAGACCATTGGTAAACTTTTTTTTAACTTCTTATATTATCAGAATTTCTTAGTATTTTGTGTTTTGTGTTTGTCACAATTCTGCTTATTTGATTAGTGACCTAGAAATAGTGCAAAATCATAAACATTTCTGCTTTGTTTGATGTTTTAAATGTTTTTGTTTTAAATGTCTTATGTATTTAGCTAAAAAAAAATTTGAACTCCAGATTTGTGGCCTCTAGACATTTGGCACCCACTGTATTCTTTGTTAAATTCTAAAAGGTTTGCCTGAGTCAGGAGGGAAATTCTTCACTGGTGGCGACACCGGATCTTGCTGGCTGGTCAAAACCGTTAGCACATGGGAAAAGATAGTAGGATGACCATTGCTGGAGCTCACAGAGGAAGCCGCTGCTGACTGGTTCAGCTGTTGTTGTCTTTAAAGAGCCTTGTGTGTGTGTGTGTGAGTGTGTAATCTGTCTGCAGTCAAAGCCACCATGTGCTCTCATCTCCACTAACCCCTGGCTAATATTAACTAGTTTATATTACCAGTTTGCCTTCATATTGTGTTCAGTGGAGGATGGCTGTATGAAAGCTGGTTAAGCGTTACAATGAATGACTTTTGGTCCTCATGAATAATCACAAGACCTCTGTCGTAATCATTGTTGTGTTTGCATGAGACGAAGGAGCTCTTGAGCCTCGAGAGTAGGCTCTACTTTTGGTAACACTTTCCTCTCAAACATCTTTGGTACTTCACCATTGTGAGATGAAAATTGATGCATAACGGATGGAGCAGTCCGAGCCCTTCATTTAGAGAGTTATCTGGGCGCCTATCTAAACGCTGCCCCTGCTGCCAGCTCCTGAGCTCTGATTCGCCCACATCTCAATGAGCTTAACATCATAATTGGTGCTTTGATTGGAAGCAGTGATGCAGTGTGCAGGAGAGAGGAGAAAGCGAAGGGTAGAGGACGTTCCTGTGACCTTCAGGGATGTGGGCTGTACTGCCGAAGTCTCGCGCTGCTCTGTGATTTGGCTCCATCTCTCCCGTGTGCTCGCAAGCTAATAACAGGTTGTGCTTCTAATGGCAGGCGGCAATTTTAATAACCTGCTTGGCTCTTAGCATGCACTACAGCACATTGGTGTGATGAGATGGAGTGCTTTTGATGTGCCTGCAAAGGTTATTCCACAAATGTCAAGGCTGGTTTAATTGAAGAAATGTTACAAAAGCATCGCTCAATGGCTGTTTGAATACTGTTGAAAGCTTTTTAAATTAAATCTCATTTTTTACCCTATCTTTAGGATGTATAAAGATTTTTTTTTTCATATAGTGGAATAGTGGAAGGAATAGGGCTTGTGAAAAGTGAGACGAGTGTTTGTAAAATAAGCTGTCATGTGCAGGCATGTTGACATCATGTAACCTACATATGTTGTACACACTGAAACTTAAGTTCATTGTAGTAGGTCTTGGAAGGAAGCAATTACAACTGGTGTAGTTTCATTTAAAGGTCCCATGGCATGAAATTTTCATTTTATGAGGTTTTTCAACATTAATATGAGTTCCCCTAGCCTGAATATTGTCCCCAAGTGGATAGAAATGTTGATCGGTGTAAAACCGAGTTCTGGCTGTCTTTCTCTGCCTTTGAGAAAATGACAGGCCAGACAAGCCAATCCTGAAGTCTCCTGTTATGACGTCCACACAGGAACGGTTACCTCCCTTTCCTCCGCCCAGAGAATCTGGCACACCCATGCAAGCGCCATATTTGTCCTGGAGAGATCAAGGCTTGTGAACGAGTGAATGCTAGCAGTTTCTCAGTGTTTGGATGTACAAATGAAAACAGAAGTCTTTTTTCAGTTCCTTCTGATCTGTTATCAGTGATTTCTTATGTGTAGCTAATTATTTATTATTCGTGCACACACTGCGGCTTCTCTCTCTCCCGACAGAACGGTGTTTTCGTGTTTTCTATCTTGTGAGTCAGTGTTTTTGTACGTCCTCGTCGCGTCTATCTGTTCTACAATGTGCATACAGTCATGAGTTTCTGCTCAACATCGGCAGACCCACATCTCTTTAGAGATAAACCTCACGCACACCGAGGCTCGGGCTGCACTGACCGGTCGGCCTTCAACATCCCCGACCCCCAGTACTGCATCTGGCCCACAGCGGAGGCACCAAACGCGGCGTGAGATTAAGCAGAAGGGGGGTAAGCGTGAGGGTATCCGGCTAGGCTAGCCAGCTATTCCCACAATAAACTGGATTACATTCGATTACTGCTGTTTTGTCTTTGTTTGCGCTGTGTAAGTTACTCAATGCGCGTCACTGACGCTTTTCATATGATTGGAACATATCTAGAAATAATGCTTTAATCAAACTTACTAACTCGTTCATCTGGCTGTAATGGTACATTGCATGTGTTACAAAGTTGGTAGAATAATGATGAAGACGGACTCTGCGTGACTGGGACTCGTGTTTATTCAGAACTCTCAGATACAAACACAATAAACTCGCGCTGACAGACAGCGCTCTCACAACTCAGTAGTTACTATAAATAACTTTGTTAGCAATCTCTCCGTGATGTCCGGTTCGTGAACGAATCATTCTTTTGAATCGGTTCTTTTTAGTGAACCGAACCAGTTCACCAAATTGGACTGACTCGTTCTAAACGGTTCGCGTCTCGAGTCAGCGCTGATCCATAATTTACTAAAGTTACTAACTTTCTGACATGAGTGACAGCCCCTCCGACTAGAAATAAACGAATAACCTGAAGTATATTCTAGTAACAACAGTTCACTGAAGTGAGACATGCTGAGAACTGATGTGAAGTGAACTCAGGTCCATTCGTCTCTCTGGCAGCAGCTCGTGCCTCGTAGACCTCGTTAAACCACGCCCCCTCCGCTCATTTCAAATGCAAAGATGTCAGCCAATCACAACAGTGGGCGTTTTTACTGAAGTCTCACAGCAGACACGCCTCTTGAAACGGGGCATTCAGCCACAGGGCAAACAGCAGTATATAAAAAATGCCTTTTATTTCTAAATTATGACATTTTATGATGTAAAAATCGAACTAACAATATAAGTACACCTCAGGAAACATTATAAAATAATAGAAAAATGCCATGCCATGGGACCTTTAAGCGGATTTGGGCATGTTTCTGCCCGTCTTGTCTACATTACATTAGCTTTATGTATAATGTAAAAGTACAGCTTTATGTTATACATGTACTTGTTGCACTCTTGTTTCACATTTGTTTTCCCCTCAAAAATAAAGTATGTGATAATTTTAAGAATGCCATGTAGAGTAAAAATGGTTAATGCAAAACATCTTAAAGAACAAGCACTAACAAATATTACTGAAAGAAGACTTAGAATTAGATATTACTCTGCAAATAGCAATGCATTCTAATACAAATAGATAATATGAATACAGGTTATTAATGCTAATAGAGCACATGCATAAATACTATTATTAATAATAATAGGAGAACTAAGGCTGTAGTTTTCCCCCAGCTAAACCACAGGGGACAAGGACCAGATGATCTGCTTACAGGTGAAATTGAGTTGATGGTACTGGATTTTTTTAATAGATTTGATTAGAAATAATTATTTTACACATTTTCTTCTTCAGTATGTGTGAGGTCTGTATGATGTCATCAGATCAAGGTTTTGTCAAAAGTGGTATTTATTTTTAAAGGGTTTTTTAGTCTTATGCTAATTATGCTTAATAACCTGACAGTGTGTATGGTCATGTAAACGGTGACCATAAACTGTGAGCAAAAACGATTGGCAAGCATAGATTTTTGCTTTAAATACCCTAAACAGTGCTCTGATGGTTTAATCAATGTGTCCACACGTGTGCATGTCTCTCTCTGTTGTTGTCAAATGGGAGAAAACATGATATCAACATGTATACAATGTAAACATTTTTTGAGTTGTTTGAATGTGATTATTTGTATAAAAATCGTTAATATAATCCCCTATAACAAATGCTCTAATTCTTCAAGCTATGCAACATTCATTAAATATTTAACACCAACATACTATCTAAAGATCATATTGCACACACAGGCACTACTTATTTGATCCCCATAAACTTTGGCCTTTTCAGAAGTTGTGAAACCACCTGACAGCAGTTTGTCCTTGTTGATGAGCTCTATATCACTCATGAATCACATTCAGCACACTTGGAAATTTGGCTGTTGAATTTGGCTGCCCAGGCATCTGGGCTGGGTCCACACACTAGCAATCTTGTTAACATTCAGGCAGTCCTGCACATCTTAAGTGCAAGAATAATTTGCTTCGATCTAGCTCCGCATGAGTGTGAAGTCTCACGGTTTGGATGAGATGAATAAAACGCAAGTGTTTCCAGCCTCAGTGATTCTGCTCAGAATCAGGCCGTCAGCACCATGGAGAGCTCAGTGGAAGAGTTTCAGCTGCACGAATCCAGACACTGGACCGGTTAATGCTCCAATACAGTCAAACCAAGTTTTATTCTGACACCTTCAACATTTTCTCCAATTATCACTGTTTATTCGCTATAGTTTTGAAAATGGTAATAAAATATAACAAGAAGTCAGAGAGTTAACCGTGTCAGAACAAATTCATCTTGATAATGTCAGATGACTTTGATAGAAAGGTATGTAATGGATTACAATCAACCAATCAGCTGTCAGCTGTTAAATTTAAGTACACAATTCGATAATACAAATTTAGGTCAACCAATTACCAAGCAATGCTTAATGTTATTCAGTCTATGGTTAAGGTTGCATGAGCAATTAAAGAAAATACTCTGGTCAGGTCAAAGTGTCTGAATAATATTTTTTATCAAAAGTCCACTGTATGAAGATTTATTGAAAAGGTCACAGTTTACTTTATTTTGCTATCCTCACTTCCATAAATTAACTATAGTGTCCTGCACCACTAGTAAACAATTATATCAGATGTCTGAATAATTTTTGGTTTGACTTTGATGGAAGATGTACACCAATGTTTGGGATGACTTTTGCGCTAAAAATCTGAGCTTGTCGTAATCAAGAGAGCGAAAATGGTGGCGATTGTTTTATTGAAAGCTAACATCTGTTTGCTCTGAATGAAAGCAGCTGCGACCTTGTCATCTGTGCAAGTACATCATGTTGAAATACATTTGATATGAATGGGCAGTAAATGACTACGCCACTATGCCGCATGGATTTGGAAGACTAGTTTGTCTGCTCTCCAAGTTATGGTCTGCAATTTTTAGACATTTACACATGTGGCTGCTTTCATTTGTGCACATGCACAGCTGTTCATGTTTTGGTTGTTAATTATAGCTCGTAGATGCCACTAATTGAATGCTATTTGTCTTCATTGTGAAACGGTTGCCCTGAGAAATTCTTGTGTAAATCATACATCTTTTAAATCGTGTATATTTCTACCTGCCCTTAAAGTTAACAATGGGAAGATCAGTTCTGCTGCATTTCTTGAAAGTGAAAGCTAAAAATAAAACCATGCTTCAAAATAAATTGTAGATGAGAAAATGTGGGGATGGCCTATCCTCAGTGCAACCCATTGGGTATGTGAACAGCGATGACTGACTGTGCTCACTGTATTCAAGGGTGCAGGGAAGATAATGGCTTCTGGCATACGTTAAGGGTTTTACCATGCTTCAGAGAGTTGCTGCTCTCTCGCAAGGGTTTGCTGCAATATTTTGTAAAACAATACTGATTAGACCGTTTCCTTGATTTAGTATTAAAGAACTGTGAATCATATCTGGCGTCTACCCTTGAATGTCCTTGTGTTGTTGGAAGTGCATGACGTGCATTTGAATGCACCCAGGACATGGAGGATGATTATGCATTCTATTTTACAAGGACGTCATTCGATTTGCTAATTCCGGTTTGGTTGGTGGGATAGAGGGGGCTAAAGCCACACAGCTGCCTTTGCTGAGCATTGTCTCAAAGCAATACAACTGCAGAGAGATGAGAACTGGCACAGGCTCAAAAAACCCAGCTTCTCTCTCTTTCTCTCTCCCTCTCTCTCTCTCCCTCTCTCTCTCTTTTTGCCTCCAGCAGCAGCAGCCTTTTCCAACATGGCCTTCCTCAAATCCTCAAAAACAAAATCATTTGTGTTATTTAGAAGAATTAATTATAATTGATCAATATTATTATTGGTATTTCAAAGGCCTTCAGGTTACATTTAAGGCTACATTTACAGATTTCCTGTCTGTTTACATTCTCGAACTGTTTACATTCATTTCACATCAAGATAGACATATTGATCAGAAATTGTTATTTAATAGTTGTTAAGATGGTATAGTCTGTAATAAGAACTGCTATTTTAGAAAGAGTGGTATCCTTTTTTTTAATGTAGTATCGACTTGGTACTAAAGTGTTGTTACTTCTGAGAGCCCTACTCCATTGCGGGCAACATTTTATTCTTTGTTATTACTGTTTCCCTTTAAGGAAACAAAGGTCCACTCTCCACAAATAGTGAGTTAGGCCTGAGCTGTGAAACCTCTGCTGCGACCTTTGCCCTCCTTGAATAGAGTCAGTGTCATAGTTTCCCAGGTCACTGGAGAAATTAACCAGCCTCTCTCAAATTACAGCACGAGAACAGAACATTTTTTTAACCTAGTAACCCAAGATAGGAGTGGCGGAGCAGTTACACGGACTCAAAAGACATGTAACATGCACTTTAATTACCTGCTGCACTTTTTGATTGTGTTCGCTGTCCCTCAAGCTCACACATCCATTTCTGATGAGCTGTCTGTCCTGTTCAGTTTGTTTAAAAATACATGCGTAGGGCGAAACTACAGATTCTGCAGTCAGCAGTAGCAGTTGTCCGCTTGTTTGTGCTCAAAAATTAAATGAATAATGCCATGCTGTGTTCGTAACATGATTTAATTGGCGCGTTCAGATGCACTGTCGGTTGCACTCGCTGATTCATTTGTCTAATGTGATGGCCGTGGCAAAAAGCAAGGCACCAAAACAGCAAAGTGCACAAGTCAAGGTATTGCCTCTCAATGAAATGAACTGCTCTCTATATTTAGGAAAAGGTCTTATGGGGGATTTATTGCTGTCTCAGAGCTCACCCTGCCCTTGCTGTTATGATTTGGCAGGTACCTGCAGCTCTAGGAGCTTGACATTTAGCCAAAATAATGCCATGTCAGAATGTACCTGACATTGTCAGCTGTATCCTGCTAGATTAGACAGGCTGAGAGCTGCCTGACAGATGCAGAGCTCATTCACAAGCAGCCTGAGCACCAGCGCTGCATGATGTACTACCAAACCTTTATTTTACCTGCAGAAAAGGCCTGACCCTCAGGAAGTGGTCATGTGAATCATAGCTTATTCCTTGTTTCATCCAGTGATTTCACTGGAGCTGAAAATGGCAGACCGAGGCGTTGAGTGGTGAGGCCGTTGACTGCCTGAGAGCTTGTACCCTTTCCTTCACCCCTTCAGAGGTTATGCCCCCTTTGTCATTCATGCCCTGGGGTGAGGGCTCATTTACTATGACAAGATGTAGAAACCCGCCAGCTTCAGGCAATGCTGTTTTTAAGGCCTGTTTGAAGGCATTACATGGCCCAGTGTGTTTGAAAAGCTGGACGCTTTAGTGTGCAAAATAGTTTAAAAACGTGTTACTTGAAGCTTTGCTTGTCTTTGTAATTGATGCTAAGAGTTGTCTTTACCGCCACCGGCCTGACTTTGATGAGATGTTTCTGTTTAGAGGCAAACTGTGATTGTGTCTCTGCCAATGCAATTTGTTTTTCCGTCTCTGGAGTTCCCTTGTAAACAGGCAAACAATAAACCAGAGTAATCCAGTCTGAGTGACAAACTGTGCTCATCAGCCAGAGAAATTGGTGGAAACCAGGGTGCCATTGTGCTGGCCTGTCCATTTTTTTTTCAAAGGCCATCCTTGTATACTGTAGAAATGTTCTGTCAGGTAACCTAAAATATGTACTTTATGCAGTAAACAACTTATTTTCTATGACTTCATTAGGTCACGCGATAAAAGTTGTTTTAAAGAGTCAAGGAGAAATCCCTCGAGGTTAGCCTAGAAATCTAGACGCACCCTAGCGGCAGAAAATGTATTTTGCCGCGAGTGTAGTCTAGCAACTCTCGGTAGATCTGAGAGCTGAAAAAAAACAAACTCTGGTCAGGCCAATCACAGCGTGTGTAGAGTCGGTGGGCTTAACATAATGACGGCACGTCACGGCAGACTTGCGGAGGTTCTGCGTACTACTCGTACTACTTCTCGTACATGCGTACATATTGAAATAGGCAATTATTATGGCATGAAATACATTTTTACAAATATCTATTATATACATTTCTATTAATTAGGGCTAGCGCAACTAATCATTTTACTAATTGAACAAGTAGCTGGGTCAAATGTTTACTTAATGTAAATAAGAGTTTCCGTACTTATTTCTGCTAATTTCCACATTTTTAAAATGACACCCACCATTTTGAGAGAACCATTTAAACTTTAGTGCGTAAATGTTCCTATTTTTAAATCGTATATTTAAATAATCTATCAAATTTATTGTTAAATGTCCCCATGAGAAACAATTACCATGCCAGGGTTGTACGATCTCTTTTGAGATGTCTTAAGACCAGTGTGTTAATATTTTGTAGAAAATACACTAAATCAGACATCCCAAAAATGATGAGCTTTATATTGGTATGCATTTGATCATTTAGATTCATTATGTCTGCAGCACAAGCTGTTTTCTTCTTGGTACATGGTAGAAGCAGCAGGAAGCATGGTGTATTCCTTTACACTCATTGCAGGAGTGCTCAGGAAAGCCCTCAGATGATGAATTGCTGCGTCTGGTTTTGTTCCTCAGCCCAGAATCATACTTGAGGAAATAACTCACTTCACTATGCTGTATAAGACACAGCAGTTCAGGAGTCAAAAACATGATATTTCAGTCTATAATACTCCCCTATGAATGTCATCATGTGAAAATTATTTCTAGTTATGTCAAGTTTTGTGCATGCACCAAAAGAAAATCCACTGAATGCAACACTCTGATAATATAGGGCTCACAAAAGCCCTCTCTAGGTTACTCCCTGTCAATACTAATCTCTTTAAAAGCAACCATATTTCAATCAGACAAAAATGATTAGTGCTAAGTGTATCCTACAAATAGAAAAGTGTAATTCATAACTCATACGAACGTGACCTGCTGGGTGCCGGAGTATGTGTTCATATATGTGATTGTTTATGTGTATCTGAGCTACAATACCTAATCTAAAAAATAAAAAAAACTCTCGCTACAAGTGGAATCCCATATGTATAATTGAATAGCCTGTGTACAGATTTGTTTATGTGGACACAGATACTTGGACTGCATAATTTATCATGTTTTGTGGTTTGCAACATAGTCTTTGCATTGTGCTAGGTGTTAATCAATAGGAGATCTCAAATTTATATTTTTATCATGTCTAAACCACTACCCTGCCTTTGTCCATAGAGCTGAAGGACAAGCATGTGCAGATCAACGTTTTTTCTCTATAGAAGGGGTATGGGCATTATCCAGACAAAACTGATTTGCTCTGATTTGTTAAATTCATTCAGGTTTTGTTTGTGTACTGACATGTTATTGAATAGGAAGCTTGAACAACAGATTTTTTTCCTCATTAAAGTCTAAAGGAGCCATACTAGCATGATGATTTGTCTGGAGATGTTGCCAAACTAGCCAATGAGTGAGCCAACTTGTCTTAAAGTGACTGACTGATTTCAGAGGCAGTTTGCTAGCAAAAGTCATGGCAGCTTTTGGCAGAAGACAACTTTGCTAAAAGAGGATCATCTTTTAACTCGGAGCAAATTATAATTCACTCAGGAATGGCATAGAGGGAGATGTCTGGGAATGCCCACTATCTTCATCCCTCTTGGCTCAGAAGCCGATTGATAGTACCCTCTTGCTTCCTCTTAAAAGAAGCAGAGTTGAGCCCTAGAAAATAGACAGCATTTGCATGTAATCTCCCAACTGTAGTCAACAACAGATGAAGTTATTTTGAGTAACTACCCCAAAAAGTAATCATCTCATTGTTTTTTTTAAAGCAAGTACAATGACATTATGCAGGTGTATACTATTGATTACATAAGGAACACTATGGCTCCCTTTTAAAAGCTAGAACAAATATTGTATCTTCTTGACAGATATGTTGTTTATTTATTTTTTTAAATCCATTTAATGATTTATTGCTTATATTTTTGTAATATAGATATATTTGTGTTTTTGTCCATCCTGTAGCATTTAAATTAGTATTATTGTTCCTTTAGGTTATGTTCAATTATGTTTAAGCTGTAAATACTGTTACTTTTGCATTTTTTGTATGCCTGAGGAAGTTTATTGACCAAAACATTACTCAAAATTGTATCATTACACAATTTTATTAGCAGTGTGTGGAATTGGTACTTTTTTTTTTAAGCTAGTGAACTGCCTTGCTGTCTTCTGCCTACATAGGTTGCCTCATAAGAAACTTGACAGAATTGCTTTGAATGGTTTACTGTAAAAAATGTGATAATAGTGCTTCAGGTATGACGTCACCTTGTTTTACGTTTTATGCATTTGGCAGACGCTTTTATCCAAAGTGACTTACATTGCATTCAAGGTACACATTTTACATTTTGTCAATTCTTGCTTTCCCTGGGAATCGAACCCATGACCTTGGCGTTGCTAGCGCCATGCTCTACTGTTTGAGCTATAGGAAAGCTTTGTAGGCCAACCGGCTGTTAGCATCACACCGGTTCCATCGACAAAATCCCACTCTGATTTTTCCATAGGCTTTTGGATTATCGCATAAAAACAAGCTCTGTAATCAACAAAAGTTATGATACTTACACGTTTTGTCCATCAAGATAATTTTCACCGACACAACCTTTATGAATTTTGAAGTCTAAATGCAGTTGCCAGAAGTAAAAATCTAAAGGTAGGCAATTATAAGCATAATGAGGCTGTAAAAGCGGACTGAGTTTACCTATTCGCCGTGATGATGTTTAATCTCCTCGACAGCCTCTGTAGACCCATTTAGCCACTTGTTAGCAACCGCCCTTTTTCAAGACACACAACAGCTTAAAAAATCACAAGTGTGGTAATACTGATGTATTTTATTCTTGAGCTTGTGTTCACCACAGAACTTATTTCAGCCATTTAACCAAAACCCCATTCAAAAAACCCATCGACTTTGGGACGATGAAACCGGAAGTGCTAAAATGCGAACACATTTTGACTGTCATATTCGCTCCAATCTATATGTTTAAAATTCCAAGTAATCACAAGTATTTTTATAAGATCCTTTATCGATACTTGTCAAAATGAAATGTATTATAATTATAAGTAAAGTGAATTTTTTTTATTGCTTCGTCTGCCATGCTTTTTTTCAATGAAGTTGTGACAATGCATTATGACACTGTCCTTCGGAGGTCGCATTTATTGGCCACGTATGTCATTGAGGCTGCTTCATTTCAGTAAACTGACCACTATATTCCAAAGTCATAAAACAATTTACGCTTCACAAGTAATAATGGTCAATTTTATAATGTTACTGTTCTAAAATAAGACCCATGTGGCCGACAAAAGTTTCCTCCGGAGGACACAGCCTTCGAAATGAAACGAAGCGGCTGGCTTATATTTTTCCAAAGAAAGGCATCTTTGAAGGCAGCATAATGTTGGAACGGCTTTTGCGATGGGAGCACAACAACGCTGACTACGTAGGCAGCTCACTACGTAGGCAGCTCACTAGGCTTTGGAACAGAGCCAGTAGCTCTTGTACTCTGTTTATTATCAGTATTAACATGTGAGACTTTTTAAACAGTGATATTGGAAAGAGGAGATTAAAATGGAAAACTGCATGCTGAGAGGACCAAACCCACTTAACCGACCCAGTGTCATCAGTTTCTCTCACCAGATGCTTGATGCTGATGGCCCATGTGAGGCTAAGCTGGAGATACAGTGATCATGTAATGACTGACTTGAATCAAGACTGACCTCATTAGTATTGTATTGAAGTAGTTACAGTTGTACTATGACGGTCCAGTTGTGCATGTGCACTACATGCATGTGATTTAGCAGTGCAATGTCATGCCCTTCCAGCCTCTGCCTTTCACATTTAGATATCAACAATTGTGCAGTTTCATTAATAAAAATGTAATTGGCTTTACCTATAACATTGTACGTTCTCATATTGTTAGTCTTTATGTTCGTTGTCTTTGCCAACAAAAAATAAACCATATAAGCAAAATCCTTCATAGGAATTATTAGGGATGTGTTGAAAATATTTTAATCAGTCTTCATTTTTAAGAATCAATATTGATTCTCATATCCCAAGATCAATCTTTCAGTGCATGCTGTTTTCAGTTGATGCGTAAATAAAACATTACTAAATATTATTTGTAGCACATCTCTTATCCAATAATCACATAAGCTTTGTTCTTTGTTACTTTTGATAAGAAATAAAGTCTAAGCCTACTGATACTGTCAATACTGTCAACAAAATCCAAGCAATAAATGTCATTTTACTGTTCTTTAAAGTGGCTAGCATAACAACTGGTTAGCATGAAATAACCTGAATGAACAACAGAAGGTATGGTGAAAGAGATAACTTACGGAATGTATCACGTGTCATGTAATTGCTCAATCAGTGCTTTAACCGCGTAAAGACATCTATAAAACCGCTTGTAAACAATGTCACGTAATGCCACGTAATTACCTCAGGAACGCCATTCAATGTTTATTGATTGTTAGTTAGCTAGACAAAACAACCCACAGAAGAGCATTTTGCTGAATAAATGTGCTATATTATATATTCATTACCATTTCGTGATGTCTATGTAATGTGTTTGAATGAAATAATCTGTTATGAAAATAAGCCTTTAATTACAGGCACATTTTAAAAGTTTATATTTTAACAACAAATTGGATTGGAAACATAAAAATATTATTAGAAAGTTCATTTAAAACCTGCCTTAAGTGATTTGTATATGACAGTTTTCATTTGAGTGTTGATATTTTTATATCTAAAATAAATAGCAAAAGTAATTTAATACATGTGGGCTCTCTTGTTTATTTTGAACCTTAATATAATAGTAATGTACCAAGTGACAGGTTTCCCTTTATAGTTTACAGCATTCATTTAGTGAGAAGTACCTGAAATATTTCCAAATGAATATATATATATAATATTCAAAAATACAAGCATTTTACTCTTACCTGACATTGATATTAAAATGGGTAGTCTTTGGCTCTATTTATTAATTTGAATAATAATGATAAAATAATACATTTAATAATAATTATAACACATGAGGAGAAGCGTTAGGATAATACAATAATAATACATCAGCAATCACAGACATTTGCATTCGGACAGGATTAGCATTACCTGATGCCTTTTTACAAAAGGTAAAAGTCGCCGTACTCTTTACTTACATTTTCCGTAATAATTACTGAGATGACACATTCGGACGGGAATAAAATCACTGAGAAGCTCTGGTACTAATTACTTTCCATCTCTCCATGTAAAACTAATCCTGTCCGAATAGGGCTTTTGACTGTTTTATTCACTGTTTATTTAATTAAAGGCATGTTTTTGATTAACTGTTGAAATTAGTGTCTAGAAATCCAAGCATCTCTGATCGAGGTGAAGGACTCAAAGCGCAGGTTATAAGCAGGCTCTGTTGTGGGTGGGGTTTTATGAATCACAGTGAAACGTCAGCCCATCCCCTGCTTTTTAGACCTTTAACTGACAGCAATTACAGAAGCTGAGATCTCTCAGGCACTGCTGGGCCTTTCTCCCTCCCTTCTCGTACTGTGCATCTCTGTCAACACACACTATCATCATATCTACTTCCTCACCATCTGGACCGTTCTGTTTCCATGGACTACCACGCTTTTCTTTAGGTTTGATCTCCTTTTTGCAGCACAAGTTATGGAGTCCAGCCCAACTCTCTGGGTTTAATGTGGTGTCAGTAAAATATTCTCCTCTATAGGATTAAATCAGTAAAGCTGCGTTCACACTGCCAGTGTGTTGCCAGTGGCTGACGGTAAGGTTGCTAGTGGGCGTTCCCAGTAGTGGTTGCCTAGTAGCGTTTATGAATGACATTCACGGATGTTATTACATGTTGTTGACAACAAATCAGTTTTCTTGCCGCTAAAACAAACATTTTGTAGGGAAAATGAACGAGAAACAGCGAGTGCTTTTTGTCATCACGGCTATTTATCTACAGTGAAATATCTGTAGTCTATCTGCGTTCACGGAACCGTTCAGGCTCAGGGTCAGCATAGCGAGTACCATATACACAAAGACATATCATAAATTATAGGAAAGTTGCTGACCGTTAAAATAACTTCTCCATCTTCCTGCCGACACTCCACTATAGGGGTGTCGAAATTAATTGTTTCTTCGATGCATCGCGATGCAGACGAGGACGATTTGGTATCGGTTTAGTAATAGACCATAACCGATTATAATGTATTGACGCTTTTCTGCCGTCATTTGTCTGGGACGTGCGTTGTCGCAGTAGCATACAATGGCAGAGGGAGGCGTGATGCGAGTGTGAGTAATTAAAAATGCTCCAACTACTTTAAAAGCAGACATCTGGGCACTTTTTGGCTTTTATGAACAACCTGGTAAGCGCGACCTGGAGAAGACACGTGCCGTGTGTAAATCATGTCACTCACAAATAAAATGTGCAAGGGGTAATAATACCACTAACTTGAGAAACCACATCAGCCGTTTTCATCGTGAGCTGTTAACGCCTGTCAGTGCCAAAATGGACCCAGCTCAGCCAAAAATGGATCAAATTATATCAACGTTTGAGTTCTTAAAGGACCTGTTTACACCTGGTCACTTCATGCGTTTTTACAGATCAGATATCTATCTGATTTATCAAAATTATTTCATTTACATTTGGTCACATAAATGAATCTCCGCAACTATATGCACTATATGCAGATTAAATAGAGTTAACGTCACCGGAAACAACAGATATGTGCTGCATTTTATTAATTTCAAAATCAAAGACCGCGATAGGAGAGAGCGCGGCAACAGCACTGGTAAGATGTCATTCGGTTTCTTTACTTTTAATGAATATGACTATGTTGAGCACCTGCGACTTGCTTTCGGTTTTATTTGTGGTGGTTTATGTGCGCTGGCTTGATGAAGAGATACAGCTGCTCGTCTGCAGCGATGCGTGCTTCAGTAGGGCTGTCATATCTGGCTATAATATATCATATAGGCTAGCCCATAACGCTCTCGCGTGTATTTTTTAGCATTGTTGGGAGGACTGAGAGTAAAATGTTTCAACAACAAGATGCATTTAGACTTTAGATTTCACTGTAATGCGGCCCAGACCACCGCCTGAAGTGGCTTTTAGTATATTGTGTATTTGTTCTAAACCCTCCTGTTGTCTTCTGTGCCCAGACTTGAGTTTTGTTTGATGTTTGATACATTTCAAGAAGCGTGTTTTCTTTGAGCAGGTAAAATGAAAGTTCATGTAACTGACTGACAAAATGATATCGATTGATATCGAACCGAACCTAATCGATGGCATGATCATCGCAATCGAACCGAACCGTGAGACCAGTGTTGGTTCACACCCTTACTCCACTACAGGATGTAGTGTTGGTTACATAACGTTAAACATGTTTTTTCATGTCGCTGGACATGCTTGCATCCAGTCACTGTCGCTCATGTCACTGGCGGCATAGTATATCTGTCCTTAGATGACTTTGTTTTGCAGCAAGTTTACAGTCCAGCTCTGACTGAAGCCAAGCAGTACCTGCAGAGTACCTATGGATGAGCTGATAATGTTTATGGAAAGCAATAAGTTCCAGCAGGTGTCCTAAAAGAGCATTTTAAACAGCATATATGTTGCTTTGTAATGTAAATTCTGTTACCCTCTTTTGCTTGTAGTGTGTTTGTGCCATCTTTAAATTAAATACCACTTGGTTAGATTTTTTGCTATTTAAAGGGATACTCCACCCAAAAATTCTCTTTTATACTTTCCCTCATGCAGTGCTTGAAGTGAAACAAATAAAGTGCCGGCTCTCCCCAAAGGGAGGGGTTGGTTGGCTATGGAGGGTTTGGTTGTCTCCCTCTGTGGCAAGGGCGTAGTTTGAACATTGGGGGGGTTGAAGTGTGAACCATTTAATAGGATCCCAGGGCATGCTCCCTCCTGAGGTTTATTTATTTATTTGTTTGTTTTACGTTTATTTTGCAAAATGGTCCACACATGCCAAGTTGGTTGATAACATAACTGCAATAAAGAAACCATACAACAATATTCACTTGTTTACAAAGTGCCATGGGAAGTCAAACTATCTTATACTGAACATGTTAATTTCCTATCATCTCTTGGAATATCTGAAAGCCAGGTTTTTCCTAATAGCTGTCATTTTTAGCAGAACACATTTTACACGTGGGGAAAACCAATAGTTTAGTCAATGATTCAAAAAGGTCCAGCTTTTATAGCTCTTGATTCTACTTGGTCTTATGAAAAGTAACATAGTTCTTGTAATTGTTTAACTATAGCATTTGTTACAGTCACAGTCATATTGTGCAGATAATTGATCCGTTCAGTTTGTACAGCTTATAAAAGCTCAGAACGCACAATGTATAGGCTACAATTAATCCTACAAAAAGTCCTAAAGTAAACACAACGGTAATCCATATAACCACAGTTGATGAGTCAATGTCTTCTGAAGCCAAACGATTGGTAAGTAGAATACTAATATTTAAAAAAAAGAATTTAACTAAACTATCATTTCTGTTATCTTTCATACATGTTCATAAGACATGAAGCACTACATTAGTATGTTGTGATGGTCCTCAGTGTTGCAGTGTGACACGTAAATGACTCTTCACAATGCGCTGTTTACGTGAAGCATGAACTCGTGAATCCGCATATGACATTTAGCTGGGAGTGATGGTTTGAAGTTAAAGGTGAACTATGTAGGATTTTTGCAGTAAAACATCCAGAAACCACTAGGCCAGTGTTATATATTTTGTTCAGTTGAGTACTTAGAATATCCCAAATGTTTTCAACTATTTGTAAATCGTGAGAAAATTGCTATTTTAACCAAGGAGCCGGGACGTGTGAGCTATGCGTGTGAGGGAGTCGCCTGTCGATTGCGTCATATCTGCGTTACCCTCGGTCTCCGGTTTTATTCAGTGAAACACTTTACTCTCACTGCAGTGTGAACAAGTGTCATAGCAGCCGCCGAGCGAACGTCATAACTTCCTTTTCAACACACTCAGATATATCTAATACGATAAACAGAGCTGCGTTACCTCATACTCATGACTGGAGAAGAGGAAGTGCCGCCGGCAACCGTGTCATAATAAAAGTCCCGCCAGCGACTATGCCATAATAACAGTCCCGATCTTCAATCGCTCCTGCGGCCTTGCTCAGCTCCACAACACTGGGTCCTGCTCTGCTTCAGACTACAGTAATGTTAATAATCGCATCCATGAACATGATTTCTGCCCGAGTCCTATCCTGACTGTTTCCCACCGGCTGTGAGGTGAAGACCACATGTCCCGAGATTCTGCGCTCAAACGTGGCGTCATCAAACTACGCCTTTGTTTTGAACAGGCGACCTCTAGTGGACGGAAAAGTTACATAGTGTAGCTTTAAAAAAAAAGTTTCAAATATTACATTTTTTTTCGTTTTAGAACACATTGATTCATCAACTGGGGATTACCGTTGTTTGATTTTTGAATTCAACTTTGGAGGTCTTGTACACTTGCATTATATGGACAAAGTTGGATTATATTTCGAAAAATCTTTGTGTTAAAATCTGAAGAAGGAAAGTCATGTACTGTACATCTGGGATGGAATGAGAGTGAGTAAATGATAACATACTTTTTTCTTTAGTATTTTCCTTTAGTATCCCTTTTATGAAATTACATTTCTACTTAAGTGTGGCTTAAGTGTCCAATTACTTTTTGGGCCACTATGCAAATTTCAGCAACAAAAGCATGGGTTGCTCAGCTCACTTTTTTCCACTGTTATTTTTTATGCAGTGTATTGTTGAGAGGCTTTGGCTTCTGGGAAAGGCTGAGCAGTGGATGGAAGGACATTTTCTGCTTGTGATCCGATCTCTGTGACAGCATACTGGCATACTTTCCGCTTAGCCTGCCACAGTGTTGTGTCGTCTGCCGAGATATCCCACACATGGGAATTATGGTTTAATGCAATAAGAGTTTTGAATGAGCAGGTGTATTTAGAAACTGAATCGTAACAAATAACATCCATGTATAAATTAATTCATCAAGGCTGCTAGGGTAATGTAATGAGACCAGAACTTGTACTACTTATCATGTTCACCTTTGTGTCTTTTGGGTACATGATAGTCAGTATTATAACAGCTTTCATGAATGCATTTTTCCACTAGCAGTAGTGTAAAAATACCCTGGCTAATCACTTGCTGTACACACAGCCTTTCTCTATTCACTTCAACGTCTGATCTAAACTTACCTTTGACATTTTCACAAGACGCCCTTGATATGTGGTATTAGACCTAAAGTGGAAGATGCACCTTGTAAACCGCTGTGAAAGCCTGCAGGAGGACATTTTATTCATCCCTCTTGCTAAAATTTTACTGACAGCCGGAGGAAAATTGAATTGCATCAGAGGTAGCTCTGATATTTAATGATCTTAATTATGATACACTTAAGAATCAACTTAATTTCTCCTAAATTACCTTAGGACAAATCAAAATAGATCCAAACGAGACAATTGTTGAGTATTGACAATATTTCCACGTCCCTATACACAGATTATGGGCACAACATCTGGCAAAAAATACAAAAAAGTAAACACTCCGTGATTTCGAATAATAATCATTTGGGCACACAGGCAATCTAGTGAAAGATAAGTGCTATTATTCTCCCTCATTCCATAACCATCATTTGGATAGAAACACAAACAAGTAGCACAAATTAGAGCAGCATTTGACCCATTATATTGTGGTCATTGCTATCAATGGGCAATAGCTTAGAGGAGAAAAAGATTTTCTAAATGGCAGGTGAAGTACAGAGGGCAGCGTGCCCTTGTGTTGGCGTACTAGAGGGGTCAGGCTGCAGAAATGTTATGGAAGGTCATCCAGACCTGCTGTACTGTAGTAATATGTTCAGCATGTGTGAAATGTATTGTCATTGTCTGCACTTTTCTACATTTCACAAACCACATTTATCTGTATATTGCTCTATAGTATGTAAAAGAATTACAATAATTTGACTAGTAAAAGTACAAAATGTGTTTTTAGTATATTTGCATTTATTCATTTAGCAGCACTTTTGCTTTTGCTGGAGTTGAAGTGAAATTACTTGGATTTCTTTTCTCAGGAGAAACATCTAAGAAGGCTGTAGCTAATTGTTCTCCATTTAGTCTCATTGCTGCCTTGGAGCAAATATTGAAATTAGAGCCCAACCGATATGGGTTTTTGGCGGCTGATACTGATATTAGGGAATATAAAAAGTCTAATATCGATATATCATCTGATATTCTTTGTGTATATTTTAGTACAGTACCAGTCAAAAGTTTAGACACACTTTCCCATTGATGCAGATGCATATGTAAAATAACACGATTATCAACATTAATGTTAGCGAATGAAATGTTGACCCAGGATGAGCTATAGGACTGAAGCTTTGAGGGTGTTGTCTCGATCTACTCCATCTGTGTTTTCATCGTTCTGAATCTCATCTGTATGTAGTCTTTGACAAAAACGCGATTTTTCTCAGCTTTTTTCTCAAAATGTTGCTTTATTCATGACACTTGGCGGTGAGGGCAAATTTCATGTTTACATTCACTTAAGACAAAATGTTTGTGATTATAATCGATAATACATGCATTTTGACATAATTTAGTGTGAATATTCGCGTGCTGTGAGGCAATTGGGCGCACACTCATATCGGTGGCATATCTGCGACAGGCTCATATCGGATGATAAAATCGGCAGACTGATAAATCGGTTGGGTGAACCAATTGCATTTTTGAAGCACTTCACTTTCTAACGCACTTTAGTCATGGACTAGAACGTTTTTGACCATAACCATTAGGGCTGGGTAAAAAATATTGATTTCTCGATTTTAATCGATTCTCACTTTTACAAAAACAATATCGATTCTTAAATCCAATAAATCACAATAGTCTTTGTGCATTGATATGAAACAAAGTCTCAGATTTCAAATTACGTTTATTTTTTTACGACATTCAAAAGCATAAATACCGCTTTGGCGCTGTGGCGCGAGATCGCTCTGCCGCAGCTCAGCTCAAGAGAACCGGCAGGCGGCAGCGTGGAATGCACATGAACGGATCTTCTCTTCCGCATTAATACCAGTTACAGCGCGAAATAAACATGAATGAGCTTCTGAAAGTGTGTTAAAAGATACAGGACAACTTACTGAAATCCGTATCATGTCACATAGAATAGCTCAAGTGTATCAACCGCAGAAAGATGTAAGTAAAATGGCTTGTAAACAATGTCATGTAACGTCATATTTACCTCAGAAAAACCATATACAGTGTCCATAAACTCGTTAGTCATCTTTAGTCCGCTAGAAAAATTAACTCTAGAGAGGAGCATTTTGCTAATTATATGCACCACATTACATAGGCTACTGATTGTCATTTTTAATTGTCTTCAATATTTAAAGGGGTGGTAAACCACGATTTCACTATTCTAACTTTAGCTAACGTGTAATGTTGCTGCTTGAGCATAAACAACATCTGCAAAGTTACAACGTTCAAAGTTTAAAGCAAAGGGAGATATTTGCTTTTAAAGAAATCAGTTTCTAAGAACTACAGCAAACGGCCAGTAGGGACTACAGACATTCCTCCAGGGTTGGTGACATCAACAGGCTCAATATTTACATAAACCCCTCCTCCGAGAATATTAAATAGGGGGGGGGGGCATTTTGTATCGCGGCGCTGTTGTGGTATAGTTAGGCTGGAGTGTTGTTGCCGCGATGCCGAGGAAACGCTGTTATTTTCATCCGGATTGCAGGTCTGGGGTACTTGCTCTGTTCAGCCTTCATAGGGACGGGGGTGCGTTGCAGAGCGTTTAACATACAGCATGTTATATGCACGTATGTTTGAGTCAGCGGGGAATCAGGCGCGCGCGGGGCTCCTGCAGCTAAATAATCCTACATCTAACAGAGGAAAACATCCACCGTCTTCGCGATTTCAATGCCGGATTTGCACAACGTCAGCTGCTGAAAAAAACACTGCCGGTGCGTGGATGCACGACGCGCGCGCTGCACATTTCACGGAGGACAACACAAACTTCCACAAACTTCGCGAGTTCAATACAGGATATGCACAACGGCTTGTCCTGAAAGCTGGATTTACAAACAGAAGCTGTTCACGGGCCACAACCTGTAAGTCTGATTTATTTTTCATCGATGTGTTTTCCTGTAATAGGTTGTTACAGGATGACAACGCTGTTCTGCAAACCAGTTTGTTAAATGCTCATTCATACTTAACGTTATCCGACGAACACCTAACATTACAAACACTAACGTTAAAATCTCAACAGCAAACTTGGCATTAGTGTACATGATTCTTTGATTAGAGCTTTTATGTATTGTAATCTACAGGCATGCTAAACATGGTTCTGTGTGTGATTTGGCTAACTTACTAGTTAAAGCCAGTGCTTAGTGTTTGTTTTGGGTTAGTTCTTGCGACAGATATTTGGCTGTAATCATTCTAAAAATACAAAAGTTAAAGTGCCATTCAGTAGCGATCATTATAGATCCGCAGTCTTTACTCTTGAGGACTGAACAGTTTCTGCTCGATCATCTTCACTCAAATGTTCTGGGTCTGATTCGAGCTCATATGGTTTTATTGACGCCGTTGTTTCTAATACTGACCAAAGCACAGCCTCCGGTAAGGGGCGTGACGTTTCCGACATACGTGCACTGCGGTTAGCGAATCACAACACACTGGGCCAGCTAACCAATCTGAGCCCACTGCGTATTTTTGAGGGACTGGCTTCATACAACCCGGAAAGCATCAGACCGTTTTACAAGGAGGGACAGAGCAGTGTAGAATAAAGGTCAAATATATGAAAAATAAGGCAATTTTTTTTTAAACGAAGCATGAACACATGTTACAGTGCACCCCACAAACACAGTCAAGCCTTCAAAACAATGTGTTTTACCACCCCTTTAATGCATGTATGCCTATGAATAAATCTGGCAAGTTTTTATGACAGCCAAATGTTTATATTTTAAAAAATGAATTGGAGTAGAAGTATGATTATGTAATTGTAAAGTTAATATTATAACTTTATTATTATTTTAAAAAATAATAATTTAGTGTAATTTTAAGTGTTTGTATACAAATCAGTTAATTTTTACCTTCAATATTAGTAGGCTAATGTAGTACCAACTGACTCCCATAGTTTACAGCATTAGTTCAGAAATGTATTTTCCTTGAGAAAAGTTTCCATGTATTGTACTTGATATATATCTAAAATAATCGATATTGAATTGAATCGAATCGAATTGAAAGCTTGTGAATCGAAATCGAATCGAATTGTGAGATTTGTGTCAATACCCAGCCCCAATAACCATTGTGTCAGGTTTGTTGTTGCCAGATGTCTGCGTCTCACTGATGTGTGTGGAATTCCCAAAGGGCTGCTTGTGTTTACCTCATTAAAAATGAAGGTCAGAGAAGCTGATTGCTTAGACCAGACCAATTTATCCACCTTATGTCCTCTGTCAGTCTCTGCTGTCTGGCTTACTCAAACAGATCAATCGCCCTTCAGAGATCATGGCTGCCTTTCTTTTGATTGCCAAGCATTTATCCAAGAAGGGTGAGAAATAGACCTAATTGTTTCATAGTTAGTCATGAAGGGATCTTTTTAGGGGTGTAACGATACGCTCGTGTCACAATTCAATGCTATCGCGATACTAAACTCACGATACAATATTTATTGCGATATTTTAAGCCAAAATAAAGAATTATTACTTTTTATTATTATTATTTAAATAATATTATTGTTATTATATTATTATCAGGACACAAATATTCCCCCCACTGCATTACTAAACATAATATATAGTAGTTTAATGTAGTAATGTCACTGAATCTCTGTAAACTAAAAAAAAAATTCTCATGCAGCACTCGCGTCGCACACACACAGACTCTCCCGGTGCTCGCTATGTCCCATCTCTCCTGCTATTAATGCACTATACATATAAGAATAAACAATCTAAAATGCTTTGAATAATCATGCTACTAAAACTAAATGTGATCTGGTGATTTAAATGATGTTTGCTCATTGACTTTGAGGAGTGTCATTCCGGCAGTGCGTGCGCTTCAGATGATCAGTGCAATCAATCACAGTTCTAATCGCAAGAAAACGTGTCAAAATGACTTTTCTCAAACTGTAAATGGTTAGTTCATTTACCCCCTTTCATGTTGTTTTTGCGCAACACGCAAGCATCTGTACGTCCGTGTTTACTACAGTATATGCGCGTCGTTCAAATCTGTTCATCATGTAAAGCCATCGTGTCTCTTGGATTTGGATTAGACACTCGATTGATTATTTTTATGATGCCTTTATGACATTTTTTTTGTTGGATCTTTTAAGTTTGAGAGGAATGGACTTTAAATGGAGGTATAGAAATCTTTCTCTGGTTCCTTGTGTTTTGAATTCAAATGAAAATCTTATAGGTTAGAAACGACATAAGGGTGAGTACATGATGACAGAATTTACATTTTTAAGTGAATTATACCATAGATATACAGTAAGCTAAGTCTTGGATAAAACTAACTTTATATTACGAATCAAATAGCATATCACATTTTTATATCGCGATATCTCTATACAATGTATCGTTATATCCCTAGATCCTTTTGGTCCTTTTTAGATCCTTCATAGCCTACTCATCCAGTGAATGTTTGATATAAAGAAGCTAACAAGATTGATAAAAATGTCAGCAAAACCTGCCACTATAATGCTAGGATGTTGCTGTGTTTTTGTTTTAAAACATTGCTATGTGGTTGCTAGAGTGTTATGTAGTGTTGTTTTTGGCGTCCTGTTTTAATTTTAGTTTTAGTCTAGTCTTTGTGTCAAGCTGTCATTTTAGTTTTTATTAGTTTTAGTCATGTTCATACTCTTTTTAGTCTAGTCTAGTCAAGTTTTAGTCGACTAAAAGTCTGAGCATTTTAGTCTTATTTTAGTCAGAATTATCTATGACTATTTTAGTCAAGTTTTAGTCAATGAAAATTGTATTTTAGTCTCTTTTTAGTAATGCAATTCTATTTAACCCAGTCAATATAGTACAAGTACGTATTATAGACAAAGTCTTCTTTTAGCCAAACCCATTTCAAACAATGTTATCTTATTATATTATTGTTACCTTATAGACTCAAGAATACATCCATTCCAGACACGGAAGACGCTCCGATTTGAAGTTACAACATATTTATTTTACCAACTAAACATGTTAGAAGTACACACACATACATTTAAATAAAATAAATAAAAACATTGAGATGTCTCGTTTAAGGTTTGTGGTGTTTTTTCCTGTGATTTTTGTGGCCACATTTCTCCCCATCTTTTTCCACAACACCCGTTTTATTTTCCACTTCAATGTAATAAAAGTTTTTCCAAATGTCTTAATAAGAATAAATGCATATTTAATTTAATAATAGGAAAATAATATCCAAATTATTATGTAATTATTTAAATCTGTTTAAAATTAGACCCACATTATAGTTAAAATGTTTTTCTGTCTTGTATTTTATCTCAAAATAAAGAATGTAATTTTATTCCACATGGAAATGAGCGGAAATAAGTGAATACAACCTCCTATTCGCTTATGAGGCAATCATAATGCTGCGGTTATTTTAACATATATAATTGCTGCCGTTATAACGGCCCATTTCAAATGTTTACATGCTTTTCTTTCTTTCTTTCTTTTTGAGCGGTGATGAAATATCTTGCTCTTGTAAATTCTTATTTCCGTAATACAAGTCTAGATCTTTAAAATGCATCCAAATAACAGCGAAGCACAACCGCACGGGGCTCTGCAGTGGCCAAAAAGGCTATAAACAGTGAATTCTGAAGTGATATATTATTGAAAACTCAGAGATGTGGATTCAGACGGCACCACACGACCTTGGTGTTTGTCAAACAGTAAGTTAGGTAGCGTTAATTCGGCCGGAGATTTTTACATAGGTGGTGGGAGAAAAACACTGATATTCTGGATTAACACGACAATAAAATCACTGACTAGCCCCTGTAAGTGATGAAAACACCTTACGACCGCAGGACAAACAATTACCGTCCGAATAGGGCTTACAAACACCAAATGGACGCCCATCGGTCCCGTTAACTCGCCGCGCGAGTGGGGCTTGAAGAGAGTGATGTCGCCTGCGTCTGCGCAGTGAGACCTGATGCAAAAAATGGAAATGAGACGCACAGAAATACTGCAAAATAATTATAAAAACGCGACTTTTCGTCTCGTCTAATTTTCGTCAACGAAAATGAAGAGACATTTTAGCATAGTTTATATTTTGTGAACCACATTTAGTCTCGTTTTTATTCGTCATCGTCACATGACCAGCATTTACATTGCGTCTCGTCTCGTTTTCGTCACGTGATAAAGGTTCGTTGACGACGATATTTAGTCATACTTTTCGTTGAGGAAAGCAACACTAGTGTTATGGGTGGTTGCATGGTCAAAAAAGCCCATCTCTAAGCAAGTAGGCCTTTTGACTTACGCACTTAATTTCAAGTCTTCTTAAGCTCTCAAATCAATTTTGCAGTCGTGTTAACACTACCGTTCAAAAGATAGAGGTCAGTTTTTTTTAAATTATACTTTTATTGCATTAAACTGATCAAAATTAAATCAGACATATTAAAAGACATTTATAAATAATGTTACAATAGATTATTTAAAAAAAAACTTATTTTTAACCTTTTATTAATCAAAAATCCTGAAAAAATGCATGAAATCCACAAAAATATTAAGCAGCACAACTTAAACATTGATAATTACCAATGGTGCTCAAATGTTTTTTTGAGCAGCGAATCAGCATATTAGATTGATTTTTGAAAGATCGTGTGACACTGAAGACTGGAGTAATGATGCTGAAAACTCAGGAATAAATGACATTTGAAAATATATTAACATTGAAAACAATTACAAAAAAAAAAGGTTTCTGTGTACCCCAACTGAAAGGTAGTGTACATTCAAACATTGTCACGTGACAGTTGATGAGAAACTGCTGTTTGGTGTCATATGTCATAAATCTGCGACAGAGGGAAATATTGAATAAGGATTTTGGCCTGTTCCTCTAACAAAGCTTTTGTGTGACTTCAGAAGACTTGGAATATAATGCATGAGTCATATGGACTACTTATTAAATACTTTTATTATCATATTTTGTCCTTTTTGAAGCTTAGTCGTATTAATCATCATCCACTTTCATAGGAAAAACAGAAACTCAGGTAAATAAGATGTAATGGACTCAAATGCATTTTAACTTGAGCTACAATATACTATTTGTCTTGTGCAACAGCTTTAGTTTCCTTATTTGCCTCTGTCTTTTTTTGTAATCATAATAAAATAAGTTAGCACGGTTTACAGATGGTGTTTATGAAATCTTTTAATTCTTATGAGCACTCACACTAAAAAGAAGCCACTTCATTTCCTCCACTGTTTTCTCATTGGCTCTTCCTTTCCTCTCATCTCTTTCTGTTCCTCTCTCGCTCTCTTTCTCTCATGCTTTCACTGGCTTATTCAAACACACCACCCTCCTCTCTCTCATCTCTCATCTCTCTTTCTCTCTCTGTCTCCCACACACTCTAGCACACACACCTACAGTCTACCATCCCGGTCTCTGTTGCTAAGCGACAAACCAAGTACGATGGACTGCTCTTATGATAGTGACATTTGTCCAGTGTAATTTCATCCTCAGAAGTGACTGAATCTTGCCATCCTAGCTGCCTCTCCTGATGATCTTACACAAATTACAATGCTCACAGCTTCTCTAACTTGACCTAACGTTGCTCCATGCTATTTGTTTTCTTGCATATGAACTTTTCAGCACGTTGTTGCAGCTTTTTATCAAACTGCTGCTGAAGGATACAGCTGATGTACAGCCCCTGCATTATGAATAGTGTTAGTCACATGACCAGCATGAAGATTTGTCTCTGCTGGTTCACACCTTTGATTGGTCCCCCGAGCATCTCAAGTATTTATTTTGACAAATGAGCGTGATAAAGAGCACTTACTGAGTATTGATTAATGGTGACCATTAACTACGGCAGGAAGATGTGTTCTTTCTTTTAAATGGGAGACATAAATCTCGGGATTAGCAATGTGGATTTGCTCACTGTAATGTTAAAAGGCCGTGCTTAACTGTCTTAAGTCCGGCGCTGGTGGGCGGCTTCTAACACGAGAGACTTGAGACATTCAGAGCGCAAAGCGTCCTCCTCTTCTCTGGTTTTGGGAATGCGTGACACTGACAAACATAGCTGGCATGGCTGGTTTCGTAAAGCACAGTGATACTACACTGACAAATCACTCAGAATATCTTGTTAAAAATACACCCGGCAAAACGAACAGATGTACAATAAAAGTGTAAATAGGTCAGTGTGATGTAGGGTAACCGTTTGCGTAACAGATTACATACAGTTATACAGTCACCTACGGGAATGCTGTTAGGTTGGTTTGTGGCAACTCACATCCTCATATAATCACTTGCATATGACAACAATGATTTCATAGTGATATTAGCATTAGGGTTGGGTACCGAAACCCGTTGCCAATATGGTACTTAAATAACCGGTATGTAACTGGACCGAATCAGAATGCAGAATGCATTTCGGTGCCACTTAAATTCAAACGTGCTTTCACACTTTGACTGGCACCAAGCCAGAGACAGAGACGCATTTTATTTTTCCCCCCCAATAAAAAGCCATTATTTAATGTCATCCATCGTTGTTTTGTGGCTCCTTTTTTTAAGCACTGTTACTTTTTTTAACGTGTCGTAAAAAACCCAAACGTTACCCAATCCTAATTAGCTTAAGGGGTTGGCTTTTATGTAACATTCCCCCGGTTTCACAGACAAGGCTTAAGCTAGTCCTAGACTAAAATGCATGTTTGAGTTGTTTTAACTGAAAGAAACTTGCACTGATATATCTTAAAATATGTCAGTGCTATTGTTTTGTCTCAAGATGCATATCAGTAATGTTTTTTTTCTAGCGCACGTTTATGAAAGTTCCTTAAAAGTCCTAATTGAACTAATGCCTAATCCTAGTTTACCCTAAACCCTGTTTGTGAAACCGGGCCTTTATGTAACAGGAAGAGCCCATATGACTGACATGCAAAGCAGCCAATGACTGAGTTGTTATTTTGGTTTTGAGTACGATTTATTTTATTTTATTTTATTTTTTCTTCGCTAGAGGTCACATTTTCAAAACAATAACAAAGGGGAAGCTTGATGACTCTATGAAGGAGAGTGAAACGATGCGAGATGTTGTTTTCACCATCCAGAGATGTATGGAATTCTCGAATCATGTTCATAGATGAGATAATGAATGAGTTTGTGTTACCTGTACGTTTGATCACACTATTTTATGTCAACGTTAATGCTGTGCAGTTTTAAGTGTTTAAAACAATCGTACTAAAAGTACATTTGAACGGACCCACAGTATTTGCAAGTAATGACTAAATATTTTTCTACAACACTGTAATACTGTATTTAATTTCACTGCCATAGACTTGGTCACCAGACTTGATAAAAAGCAAAAAGCATGAAGTACAAACAAAGTGCAATATAACTGTATGTGTAATTTCATCAGAATAACCCACAAAGAATTATGTACAATAGATATTTGCTTACCTGTCTATTAAAAAAAACATGCGAGAGCGGAGTCTCTGTCAAGTCCAAGTTTGTCACGAAGCTCTCTCCATCTCAAAAATCCCACGCTGATATCGATCCTTGTTTTATTTCTCCGTTTGTCTCAAAGCCTACACTTCGGCCGTCCACGTTTGTAAAACAGCGCATGCACAAGTGAATTGTGCAGTTGAAAACAAAAGTCCACTAGATGCGCACTCGCCGAACGCATCTTTCCGCGCTCACGGTCAAAGAAGTATACTTTGAAAGGCTTGTGCGTGGAAAGTGAAGGATACCCGGGGCTTCAGTTGATCTATGTTTACTTTTTTTGGATTTACTGTACTGTAGTTATCCATGATGACTGAACAACACAACAGGGGCGTGCTTCCGCATTTGTCCATGTGTGTTGCCATGGTTTCTACAAGCGGAAACTGGGGATATTAAGTCATTTATAAGTGACAATGACAAGGGACGAGCCATAATTGAAGATTTCTCTAGATTTACAAATCCTTGGGAACTTTTAGGATAATGTATGAAATATATCACACTTTGCAAGTGTTTTTTGGATATTTTATTACAAAATATCTTGCATATTGTGCCTTTAATAACATGATGATAAACACTTTCAAAAAATGGCACAGTGTAGGTCTATAAAGGGTTGTTTGTCTCAAACAAAACTCTATCTCTCAAAGATTAGATGTCACTGACTTGACAAAATCCAGAGGGCAAATCTAGTGCTTAGTTCTGCCTCAAAAGCACTCATTTGAGCAAATCTTGTAAGCATGACTTTGTTTCCTGGCAGTCTGATACATCTGTGCAGCCTGACTCATAGAAGTGTTGTAGCAGGCAGCCAGTCAGATTGGAAATTGCGATTTATAGCATGCATCTGAGGCTGGGACTAATGGTGAAAATTGATATCATTTTGTGTCTTATGTTGTGATTTATTTTCACACAATTGACCCTGAATCATGTTTATAACATTTTGAAAAAAAAAAAAAAGTATTTAAATGTTATAAAAAACAAACTATTACCATTGTAATGTCACAACAACAACAACAACAACAACAATGACAATAATCCTCAACTATGCAAATGTGAAAATAATGCATAACTGCTGCGTTCCCAAATGCATACTAAACTCTGCATTCATTCACTTAGAACCGGTATTGAGAATCGAACAGGCGGAGCTGATCATGTGCTGATTGCATGAGCGAAATGCGCATTTCTCTTTGTGCAGTGCAAACAGACAGTCTTTTGATAAGGATGCGCTTTTGATTTTAGTTTTTGACAGCAATGGCGCAAGACACTAGCCTGGTCTTACCAGACTCTTGTACATTTCATTTGTACATAGAGCCTTGAAGGCGGGAACTCTGTTGAAGTTTAAAACTATTGGATCTGCCAAGAGTCACTCTGGATCTGCCTAACCAATCGCTAACGTTTGGTCGTGACGGATGTCACGCGCCGTTCGCCTTTGATTCTCACATTAACTGTGCACACCACCTCAGTGTTAGGGATAAAACCTTGTGCATTCGGATTGTTATTTATTCACGGTGGAGTGGAGAGTTTTGTGATCGGAACGCGCTGCTCTTGTGGTGGTATATACATGATTGTATATGCTGCAAATAAAATGTCATATGCTTGGTATGATAAGAATAAATGCTGCCGTGAATAGCAGCCCAATTCAAATGTTTACGTGCTTTTCTTCTTTTATTTTTTGACCGGTGATGAAATATATTGCTCTTGTAAACACTGTCCAGCATTTAAAGAAATAGTCTAGAAATGCAAATTACAGCTCACGCGACTGCACGGTGCTCTGCAGGGGTCTAAAAAGGATATAAACAGTGAATTTTGAAGTGATATATTCTTGAAAACTCAGAGATTTGGAGAGCAATTACATTACCACACGACCTTGGTGTTTGTCAAAAGCAGTAGGTAATTCAGCCTGGGTTTTTCTCGCGGGTGGTGGGAGACGGACGGCTTCAGCCAACTCCTTCACCACTAACGGAGCGAGCTGAAAAAGACTTTTCCCGGACCACAACGTCATGGCCACCAACAAAACTCAGCAGTTATTGTGTAACGGGAGTTTGTTTGTTCAGGGAAGAAGGAGGCGGGAACCGGCGAACGTTTAACAACTTTTAATCAAAAAAATAAACACAAAATGAAAGTAAAAGCGGCAGCCCCTCACGGACGACTGCCGCGCACATACATAACAAAATGTAAACAAAACACAACTTAATCCAGGCCAGGTCCTCGCTCGTCCTTCCCCGGTGTCGCTCGTCCTTATATGCCTCCATGCTCCCTCATGAGAGGACTTGAGACCGGTGTGTGTCATTCTCAATCACGCACACCGATCTCGCTCGCTCATCCACCTCGCCACACTCCGGCTTTAACTTCTGGACATTCGTCAGCGGTGCCACACACTCGCATCTTTCACTGCCGCCATTACTGAACTACAACTCAAACTAGCGCACGACATTAACGTCATCGCTCTCAGCCACTCCCTCTGTTCGCCGATTGGACCGCTAAAAAATTGTTCGGGCGAAAACCTAACCATATACAGAAGTCCCAGACGTAGTACTGAAGGAAAATGAAAATTGAGCGGAAGTACGTAGGAGGGCGGAGCCAGGCTAGCAAGACACAACATTAAAGACCTTTGTTATTATGAGAGATTTTAAATACATTTTCGGGCGACCACCGTCTAGATAATGAATGGGAAGCACTGAAATCTATTTGTGTTGGTCAGTGTTGATATTGACACAAATCAATGTATTGGAAACACTGATAATAAAAGCATGTTGCAGTGTATGTTACCTGTTTTTCTGATAAAATCTGTTTAATACTAATAAACATGCACTTAAAGACGACACTTGTTTTCAGGGATGCACCGATACCGACCAAGTACAAGTATTTACATTTAGGTACTTGCCGATACGGAGTACTGATACGAGTACTTAATAATAGCATTACAGTTCTTCTAACAATGTTTTATTTTCATCAGATGTTTTTCACTTTCTGACTGTAACAAAGTAAATACACAAATTGATGCTATTGCTGACATTTTAACATTCAACTTGGTGCTTTCCTAAACAAACATGGCACTGCCCATTTCACATAACCTGTAACATTCAGTGGATTCCAGTACCACACAACATAGTAGCAGAACCACTGAATTAAATTATTATATGTTAACATAGCAATACAGCCCTTCTCGGACAAGTGAGAGGCAGGTTCTTTTTGATGAAAAGAAAATTCTCTCCATTATCCGCTATGAGCCTGTTTCTGTTTTCATCTACAATGTGTGACACTGAGCTATGGATGTGCGAGACTAGTTGATTAAACGTTAGCGCTGCTGCTAGACCACTTGGAAAATACTAGGCGTTTACATTTTTTTGGCACATTTAAGGTTTTGCTTTAAATATATATATTTAAATTGTTGAAATTACTGTCGTGATTTTGTAAACAAAATCATTTAATTTTACCTCAGGTTTTGCATGCGTTGGTTTTCTCTGGCGCTCGCGGAGGCTTCAGATAAATCTCCACTCGGGTGAAGGAGGGATTTTGAAAGCTTACACAACTTTTCCATTTTCTTCCATGTTATGTCAAACTAGTACCTATAACAATTAAAGGGGTGGTAAAACACATTGTTTTGAAGGCTTGATTGTGTTTGTGGGGTGCACTGTAACATGTGTTCATGCTTCGTTTAAAAAAAAAAATCATTATTTTTCATATATTTGACCTTTATTCTACACTGCTCTGTCCCTCCTTGTAAAACGGTCTGATGCTTTCCGGGTTCTATGAAGCCAGTCCCTCAAAAATACGCAATGGGCTCAGATTGGTTAGCTGGCCCAGTGTGTTGTGATTCGCTAACCGCAGTGTACGTTTGTCGGAAACGTCACGCCCCTTACCTTACCGGTAGCCTGTGCTTTGGTCAGTATTAGAAACGATGGCGTCAATAAAACCACACCAATCTGAGCCCGAATCAGACCCAGAACATTTTCGTGAAGATGATCGAGCAGAACCTGTTCAGTCCTAATGAGTAAAGACTGCGGATCTATAGTGATCGCTACTGAATGGCACTGTTACTTTTGTATTTTTAGAACGATTATAGCCAAATATCTGTCGCAAGAACTATTAACCCAAAACACTAAACACTGGCTTTACTATAGTAGCCAAATCACACACAGAACCATGTTTAGCAAGCCTGTAGATAAACAATACATAAAAGCTCTAATCAAAGAATCATTTACACTAATGTCAGGTTCGCTGTTGAGATTTTAACGTTAGTGTTTGTAATGTTAGGTGTTCGTTGGATAACGTTAAGTATGAATAAGCATTTAACAGACTGGTTTGCAGAACTGTGTTGTCATCTGTTTACTTCCTTGCTACAACCTATTACAGGAAAACACATCGCTGAAAAATAAATCAGACTTACAGGTCGTGGCCCGTAAACAGCTTCTGTTTGTAAATCCAGCTTTCAGGTCAAGCCGTTGTGCATATCCTGTATTGAACTCGCGAACATTGTGAAAGTTTTCCTCCGTGAAATGTGCTGCGGGAGGGAGCCCCGCGCGCGTCGTGCATTCACACACTGGCCGCGTTTGTCTCACGCAGCTGACGTTGTGCAAATCCGGTGTTGAACTCGCGAACATTGTGAAAGTTTCCCTCCGTGAGATGTGCTGCGGGAGCCCCGCACGTGCCTGTTCCCTTCTGTCTCATACACACGTGCATATAACATGCTGTATGTTAAACGCTCTGCAACACACCCCTGTCCCTATGAAGGCTGAACAAAGCAAGTACCCCAGACCTGCAATCCGGATGAATATAACAGCGTTTCCTCGGCATCGCGGCAACAACACTCCAGCCTAACTATACCACAACAGCGCCGCGATACAAAATGCCCCCCCCCCCTATTTAATATTCTCGGAGGAGGGGTTTATGTAAATATTGAGCCTAGTGATGTCACCAACCCTGGAGGAATGTGTGTAGTCGCCTACTGGCCGTTTGCTGTAGTTCTTAGAAACTGATTTCTTTAAAAGCAAATATCTCCCTTTGCTTTAAACTTTGAACGTTGTAACTTTGCAGATGTTGTTTATCCTCAAGCAGCAACATTACACGCTAGCTAAAGTTAGAATAGTGAAATCGTGGTTTACCACCCCTTTAAGCTTGCTTAGGCTTGTTATACTACCGGGGTTAGGCTAGTCATTGCGCACATCCCTACTAAACAGCCCTTCACTTTCAGCACTCACTACCAAGAGGTATCTGCCTCACGAGTGCTTAAGCTTGGTTTATACTCGCCGCGTCCGCACTAGCGTTCGGGTGCGCTCGGCAAAAATGAAACCATACTAAAGCAGTCGTGCGCTTTGAGAGCGCGAGACCCCTTTGCACTTGGTGCCGTGGTGTGCGGGTGTGCACGCCGAATTCTGTAACTTTCCGCACGGCTCTGCATCCGAAGATGCGTTGCCATAAAGTGGTATCGGGTTCGGTTGTACCCGAGTACTGGTATCGGTATCGGTGCATCCCTACTTGTTTTAGATACTCTGTTTCTTTCAGGCACAAATCAGTTGACCTTTCTAGAATTGGCATGCCAGCCTAAAGGCTCATATTTTGATGCAGGCCACTGTCCTGCAGAGTTTAGCTCAAACCCTATAACTCACTTACCTGTATAACTCACTTTTCTATTAACTCTGAATACCGTGATTAGATTGTTTGGGTGTCTTTGATTTGGGTTGGAACTAAACTATGCAGGGCAGTGGCCATCCAAGACCGGATTTGAGGAACCCTGATGTGTGTGCTTATGCCTGTAGCAGCTCAGCAAAGTTTATTGAGATTAGTGTGTGTGTGTGTGTCTTTTCTGCTCTATTGGCTGCTTTATAAAGCAGTTGATTCAGATCATCTCATGTGAATGTTGTCGTCATCTAATCATAATTTGCTGTAACACAGCCTCTATTCGCTGTGTTTTTTCAGACAATGGAGGGCAAAATTGCAGGGCAGTCCTGGCTCTCTCTTGCGTGGCCTGTGCGTTTTGCTGACTTAAGGGAGAATCCATGTTCTCTTATCTCAAAACAGCAGTGCCAGGGCCAGACTCCCAGCTGAGAGAGAGATTTCCCATAATGCACTTTGGCAGCTGCCTTTAGGTCATGGGCTTAGCAGTTCAACTGTGCTTATCTTTCAGTTCATTCATTCCCTATTTTCTGAAGCTTTATGCTTTCACTATAAACTATACCATTTATAATAAATTTCTGCCCTCCATATAAAATAATGAAATAATATTTAAAAACAAATTTTATTTCAGCTAGTTGCCAAAGCAACATTTCTCATTTTCTTTAATTTGACGTCCAAGTACTAAAATAATTCAATTAAATAAACTCAAACTATAAAACATAATACAAACGGCAAAAACGCTTTACATTAAAATACAAATAAAACTGAAATTACTAAAGTTCTAATTCAAAATATTAAGAAAACTATAATAGTATATCAATGACATATTCTGACAGCAGACCTACTGTTATTAAAAATAAGAGAGTGATCCATGTGTTTTGAGTCAAATTGCATTGACGATAATAATAAGGGTCGACAAATGAGTCTATTAGGAGACAGCCTGAGTGAGTTGTTCATCTGTACAGTATGTAGAGAGCGTGAAAGTGAACTAATGTGATGAAGTCAGGACTGAAGACAGCATGCCTCAGACGATCCCCTTGGCCCAGTTTACACTCCGCAGAGCACTGCTCAATTCATCTCAAAGCACTGACCCATCGCACTGGCAGCCTGCTCTGCACTTCCAGAGTGATATTCAGAGGAAAATATGTAA
Source organism: Gobio gobio (assembly GCF_949357685.1). Lineage (NCBI taxonomy): Eukaryota > Metazoa > Chordata > Actinopteri > Cypriniformes > Gobionidae > Gobio > Gobio gobio. The sequence continues at coordinate 39,350,464 of NC_137111.1, read as the reverse complement.
AACAGGGAAATTAAGAAACAAACAAAAACTGTAATATGCTGTTTCAGTTCATAAAAGAGTGGTTAAAAATGGATTAGAGCAAAAGCAGCAATAGGAGGAATAGAGGGCATTTGCAGCCTAAAACCGAATGACTTAAAATAAGCAAATCATCTGACTCAAAGGTGACTTATCTGAATCTTGTGTTACACTTCCAGCCGGCCTCTGGCAGAAGGAATCATTATTTGCTATGTGAGATGTCAGTTTAATGATATAAAAAGCTTTTCATCTTTGGTCGATATTTAAAATGAAATGAGACTTTTCCTCCAAGGAGAAAATGAGTAGAATATAATCAGAACAAAAAAACAAAACACACACACACACACATACAAAATTCATGTGAATATTCATATTAATTCAAATTATTAATTCAAAATGAGCCAAGAACGGGAGATCCTTGGAACCTGAGTGCGCCCGTGACTGATGGCGCCAAAAGTAAGTTACTAATGCAGAATTTTAGGATATGTTATTGTAAATGAAAATCATATATAGGTCACGACTGTCAGTTGCTTGTAAACTAAATGTAGTGTAAAAGGGTGAGCTGTTTAAACCCATTGTTTGAAATGCTTGAATGTGGACATGTCCACATTTGTGTTTTGTGTCAATTATCATGCCAACTGCAGTGCTTACAAAGGATTTTGATGACTAATAGTCCAAAAATATGGAGAAGTCTTATCTTTTCATATTGTGATGTTTCTGGTCTCTCAGTCCATCTGCTACCTGCTAATCTGAAGAGGAAAATACAGTTGTATCTGGGTAAATGTGCCAATATCTGTATACTGTTACAATGCATGGTTGCAAAAAAGCATTGTAGTTGTTGTAACTGTTCTTCATCTGGCCCCTGATGGGGGAACTACCTAGTGTTTTCCAGGTAATGAGCTTGGGACCACTGCTGTGTCCCTCAGTAATATCTGTCCATGGCTTCCCTCCATGCATGCTTGTCCCTCACATGACAGTCTGTTATCCTTTTCTCCAAGCCCTAATCCTCAAACTCTCCTTTAGCTCATCCATCAGAGAAGAAAGCGCAGCATCAGCATAGATAGCAGTAATGAAAGCTGCTCGGGTCTAGTGCAGTAATCAGCGGTCTGTCTGTCACCGTGACCCTGGACTCTCTGGAGGGCCGTCCACAGTTGTACCGTTTTCATATTGACATTTATGCCTTCTGTGTATTTTATGATGGGACTGGCAGGATGAAGGGCTAAGAGGCATGTAGCAGCCTTTACATAATAAATGGCTTCAGCAAGGTAGCATGTTGTTAGTTTTGATGAATAAATTCAATATTCTGTGAATGCATCTGCATCAATGTAGAAATAATATTTTTCAGTTAATAACTGTGTTCGTCAATAGTTAATTAAAAATGCTAACATTTGAATCAATTGCAATTTGTTAAAGTCATCAAGAAATCAAAATGGACTGTTTTTATTACACTTTCAGCGACATCTCTTTTCTCTAAAGAAGTGTTTACAGGAAAACCTGTCACTCACATGAGATCACCGCATTCGCACACCACAGCCATCCAACAATCCAATCAGTTCCTGATGGACAAAATCATGTACGGTCCTACATTTTTTTTTTCTAGTTTGAGAAGCCAGTTAACTCGGATATACATCAAACTAGACTAGGGGGTTTAATTTCATGTTGACTAAATAAATGCACAAAAAGTGAAAATGCTTCTATTTAGCTTTTTTCTTATTTAGTAGATTTTTATCATTACAAATTATATTATCTGCATATCAATTTGAATTACATTTTTGACCATCAATTAAAAGTCCATGCAACCAAAACTTTCACGCATCCTTGGTTCTTGTGCTTCACGCAAGTACAAATGAGCTTCCTTTTGCCGTATTTGATGAGCTCTATGTGCGTTGATCAATGTTTACGCATTAAATTTTTCTAACTAGCCTATATATTTAAGACATTTAGTTATTATTGGGTCTGAAATATTGTTTCTTTTATTGTGCAAGTTACTTTTGGAGAAGTATTTTACTAATTCAAATTGAATAAAATAATTTTGAACTGAAATAAAAAAATGCTATTGAATTGAATCGATTTTGCTGTAAACCCAAAGATTTACAGAATGAATTGCCATGGAGGATGCATCGAACTTGGTTAGTTTATTTGGCCCTACTTTATATTAAAGCTGCTGTCCGTAACTTTTTTTTGTGTTCAAGATTTACAAAAATAATATAATGAGAATGTACAACATGAATCTATTTTCCAAACTGTGTTTTTGTCTTACCCTGAATCATTATGGTACACTTATAATAAGTGTTTATATTGGGACTATTTCAGACCTGTCTGGTAGGAACCGCTGCGGAGGAGCACAGTCCCTGCGTGACTCGCCATAGACATAAACAGAGAGAAGTAGCTCCGGCTGCAATGTTCTTCCACAAGACGCATGCAGTTCTGTTTATTAACCCCTAGAGCGCAAAAAGTTACGGACTGCAGCTTTAAGTAACTTTAACAACTGTGTACTAACATAGAAATTAATCATTTGATGCGATTAACTTATTCTGTACATGCATGTTTTTGCTTATATTTAAAAAAAAAAAATACCTGCGCATAATTACAGCTGTAATTAATTTCTGTAAATACATCTATAATTACACTGTTGATCTTCCCTTACCTTTTAATCCACTCTTAAACCTACACATACCACCAAACCTGTCCCTAACCGTACCGGTATCCCACCTCAATAGCAGAAAGTGTTTTGCAATACAATTTGAACACAATAAGTACATTGTTCTTATTTTTTGATGTAAATACATTGTTAAGGACACCTAATATAAAGTTTGACCGTTTTTATTTATTTAATTTTTTTAAAGCTACACTATGTAACTTTTCCGTCCACTAGAGGTTGCCTGTTCAAAACAAAGGTGTAGTTTGATGACGCCACGTTTGAGAGCAGAATCTTGGGACATGTGGTCTTCACCTCACAGCCGGTGGAAAAGAGGGATCAGGATAGGACTCGGGCAGAAATCATGTTCATGGATGCGATTATTAACATTACTGTAGTCTGAAACAGAGCAGGACCGAGTGTTGTGGAGCTGAGCAAGGCTGCAGGAGCGATTGAAGAGCGGGACTGTTATTATGGCATAGTCGCCGGCGGGACTTTTATTATGACACAGTCGCCGGTGCCACTTCCTCTTTTCCAGTCATGAGTATGAGGTAACGCAACTCTGTTTGTCGTATTAGATATATCTGAGTGTGTTGAAAAGGAAGTTATGACGTTCGCTCGGCGGCTGCTATGACACTTGTTCACACTGCAGTGAGAGTAAAGCGTTTCTGCTAAATAAAACCGGAAACCGAGGGTAACGCAGATATGACACAATCGACAGGCGACTCCCTCAAACGCATAGCTCACACGTCCCGGTTTCTTGGTTAAAATAGAAATTTCTCACGATTTACAAATAGTTGGAAACATTTGGGATATTCCAAATGAAGTATAACACTGGCCTAGTGGTTTTTGGATATTTTACTGCAAAAATCTTACATAGTTCACCTTTAACTCTAAGTAAGTGGCTGTTCACTGTAAACACGTCCCAGTGAATTCTGGGAGATGTCAGGGTCATGTTTTTTTTTTTTTTTTTTTTTTTTTCATGGATTTAGTTGTTACAAGCACTTGCAACATCCACAATACAAATGCTTTCTCTGATGACAGTTCCGCTCACTAAAGCAAATATAGTGTATATCTAGTAAGAAATGAATGAGATGAACCTGAAATAATTCACATTTATTCTGCCAATGAATGAAGCTCTGCAGGACAGATGGGCCGCTCTAACTGTCTTGCATTTGACCATATGTTATCATGAAATATTTAAAGCTGTGGAATCAGCCCTGGAATAGGTTATTGTCCTTAGCTTAGTAAGCACTTGAGATGCCAGCACAGCATTCGCACAAGAGTGAACTGAGCAAATTGTATGTTAACTGAGTCGAGTATATTTATAGGCTTACCTTTAAACTTTGCCATTTAAAAAAATTCTGTAAGAAAACGTCCTAAACACTGTTCTCAGAGAACTTCATTGATCTGCAAAGGATGGACCATCTGAAGCCAATTTTATGGGCACTTTGCACTATGCCTGCACTCACCAAGAGAAGCCATGGTCAACTTCATATGGCTGGTAGAAGGTCCTTTTTTCAGCTGTTGTTAAGGTTGACCTGACTGATGGTTCATCACAGGTGCTTGAAGATGGTTAAGCCAGATTGCAGTAATACTCTCATCAGAGGATGCTTGAGGGGTTTGCGTGTGTCTGTTCTTGATTGACAGTGCTGGAAAAGACTGTTGTGTTTCGTGGGAAGAGCACTCAGTCACTACGCATAGATTGACAGCACAAGCGTATCGTGGTAAACTTGGATCAGAACACTAATGTGTGTCAAGATGCAGATGTTGTGTAAAACATGTTTAGATGTCTTCAAAAGTTCACAACAGAACAAATGTGACGCATGAAGGAACGTCTACATTTCTTTAAACTGTTGTTGTTCATAATATATCTGATAAAAGACAAAAAATGTGTAGGCTATACCATAGTAGTCAGTCTGAAGTCATGTGACATGCAGCGCTGTGCTTACTGAACCCTGATAGAGGAGCTGGAAACCTAGATATGAGTTTCATGGTGTGGAGATTTGGCTGCTCTCTGAGGTCTCTGATATAAAGAAGAGCTAACCAGCCCTGACACAAATCTCACCCTGCGAGAGATGGGAACCAATTACTGCACCAAGCACACACACACATCTGCTGGTACCATCCCCTTCGGTGAAAGGAGTATTTTTTTGTTGTTTTGTTTTCTCCAGCAATAGGAAAAATAAAGTTGCCCTCCAAAATGAATGGATTATGGGACAGCGATAGAAAACAAGAAGAAATTGTAGAAACACTAGGTGCGTTTACATGGATCACTGTAATCGGTTTAAAAGTCCAATCCGAATGAAAAAGCTCCATAGAAACACCTCAATCGGAATAAAAATGTCCAAACCGAATTAAATTGTAATCGCCGGTTTAAGAGGGGTGGGATAAACCTTTTCATGAACCGATGAAATACAGCGTGATATACAGCGTGCGCGCTCACGCTCACACCACACTCTAAAAAAAAAGTCTCGTAATCATAAGGGAACCTTTTTTAGTGCTATATAGCACCAATTTTGGTGCTTCAGTGGTTCTTCAGAGGTGCTATATAGCACCTTAGTCAAAGAACCGGTGAAGAACCTCTGAAGAACCGGTGAAGAACCTCTGAAGAACCGCTGAAGAACCACTGAAGCACCAAAAATGGTGCTATATAGCACTAAAAAAGGTTCCCCTATGATTACGAGCCAAGAACTATTTTTGGTGCCATATAGAACCTTTTTTTTTTTAGAGTGCAGGCTAATGTTGCCAAGAGAGGAAAGTTCATTTTTCGGAGCTATTAAACCTTTTATTTCGTAACATGTTATGAACATAATGTTGGAATAATGACACAGACATAGCCTGGCTACACCATCTCATCTTGACAGCATTTGTCCTAGGCTTCAACCGCACCTGACAGAAGAAAAAGGTTTTCTGAGGTGATTCTTACACTTTACAAAAAATAATAAATAGCTTTTATAAAACTGTTTCAGTCCTGGTGGCCGTTGAGAGTTGCCAGTGCAACGGGGAACATTCAAGCTGCTGGAGAGGACGTGTCGACATTTCTCTCTGTTTCTCGTAAGTTATATATATATATATATACATACATACATACATACATACATACATACATACATACATACATACATACATATACTTTTGTTAATATTTATACCTCTGTGATTATGGTTTCTTTCCTTGATCATCTGAAAAATCTATGTGTTTAGTACTAGTAATGATGCTGAGCACGTCTTGAATGCTTTCATTCATGTTTCACCGTATATCCTATGTTTTTATTAATAATTTGGGTGCATTTTATTGTTAATTTTGTGTTTTTCAAAATAAATGAATTTAATTAATTTTTAGGCCGCATTCATCATTTACAACTGTTTAAATAGTAAAATGTAAAAATAAATTCTGCCTGGACCACTATCGTCAAAGATGATTGATTGACTATTAGCATATAGTTTGGATTGCCGGTATGGTTCTGTTTTGGGCAAGAACTCCCTGCGCATCCATGCAGCCTAGCATGGATAAGAGCTGGGAGAGCAGCAATAACCCCCCTTAGGGTAAACAGAACAGAACCAACATAATGTATGCAGCTATCATTAGAATACCAAATCCTGACTGACGAGAGGAGGAGCTGGGGGTGGAGGAGGGTAAATGAGCTCTGGAGAAACGCGATAGCTGCTGATAATATTGAAGGAGCTTATATATGTATGCTGTGATAGACGTCGTATTCCTATAGGTAGACGTGATCAGCTGACAGTCAGCTGATGCAAGCTTGACTAATGTGACCTGCCAGAACTGACACTATACGCTTGATTTCTGTCATCATTTACTCATCTTCAAGTTGTTCCAAACCTGTATACATTTCTTTATAAAGAAATGTATACAGGTTTGGGACAACTTGAGCATGACTAAATGATGACAGAATTTTAATTTTTGGGTGAATGATCTCTTTAACCAACTTGTAATGCAATTAAACGACTACTTAATAAACACATCAGTTCTATACATTTATGCAGCTACCCATCTGCTCTAGCATTTGTTCTATACTGCTTTACTCTTGAAATGTGTGGCACTGCTAATATTGTTGGCTTCTGTATGATTAATTGCTTGTGTATTTCCTTATATTGTAAGTCGGATAAAAAAACTAAAAAACATCTGCTAAATGATTGTAAATCTAAATGTGATTAAATGTGACAGAAAATTTTGCATGCACCACTCACACTTTCCTCAGAAAATGTATAAAAAAACCCCTCATAATATTTACGTGACCTTGTGTTCATACTATGCGTCAAATGGCCTTAGAGGAGGAACTGTCTGTTCACTTAAATTCTTACTTGTTATAGTTTCACTTCACTGGCTTGAAATGGTCTTCCTTTGTCGTCACAGGCATACGTTCATGTTGAAGTATCTGAGGAAAGAGATTCGCCCTGTCAGGAACAGAATTGAATGACCTGATTGTTGGTTTATTGCAGGGAGAATTTGTGAAGATCTTTACTGGTTCTATTTAAGACAGTGTTTTCTTAAAGACACAGTGCACCATTAGCTCCTAATGAGGACAGTAATTTAAGTAATACATCTGGGGTGTGAGTGGATATAAGTGAATTACAACTGTATTGATCTTATATGGGGGTGATTTCACTTAGCTTTATGCAGATCCATCAAATGTAGATCGTCCTGCTCCATCCAGGCTCTTATGCTTTAATCTTCAGTGACATCACGTAATGCGTGAAATTTTTTTTAAGGTTTAGAGAGGCATTTCCTTTCCTCCAAGCCACAGAACTTGAGTCTGTCATCATTTGCCCGTCCTTTTTCACTGGATCCTGCTCATATTCCAAGCTGCCATTGCTGCTGGCAGGTAACACGCATTGGAAAACAAGGTCAGATTTCTCCCAAAGCCCTCCGGTCGCAATTATTCCACCACAGATGCTCCAGCAGGGATCCACAGCATAGACCAAGACAACAGACTTTTATGTTGACTTGTACATGTTTATCATCAGCAAACATCATTGAAGCAGAGATCCGAGTCCTGACCTTGGGAAAGCGCAGCATTCATCAGAGAATGTGTCTTTATCTGAGAGCACTGGAGCTGATAATCATGTATCAATGGGACGGTGTTATGAATCGTGTAGAGAACAGTAGTACATGGGGCCTGGATGCTCTGCAGAGTAGCACTAATGCACAGGCAGTGCGTCCTCTGCGTTTGGCTTGTGTTTTAGGCAAGATATAGAGGGTGACGCTTCCTGGGTCCGTGGCCTGTTTCCAGAGTTCTTGAGCTGTAATGGAAATGGGCAGGCTCTCCCAAACAATTGTGTTAAAAGCATTGCAGACTTTTGCTCTCCTGAGTACGTGATGAATTTGGTTCTGGCAGGCAACTTAAAAATCTGCTTTGTAGATGTCACCTGTTTATACTGTGTGTGTGTGTGTGTGTGTATATGTATATGTATATGTATGTATATATTGGGCAATCAATGTCACATACATTCAATCATAGTCAAGTTTATTTGTTTTACTTTATACATTTATTTGTTTCACTATTTACTGGGGCTGGGTGATATGGCCCCCAAAAAAATCATAACTGTCGATATTGATAATTATCACAATAAATGTCAAATCTTTATTTCTTTCAAGTTTAAAGGCAGAATTTTGGTCCTGAGTGAAAGTTGTAGAAACCAGACAGTTAATTGTGATCATCAGAATATGACAAACACTTGCTAAACAGTCGACAAATTTTTACATGTTGATGCACATTTGACAGTAGCTTGAGTTGGGATGCAGACAGTAAACTGCTATAGCTTAATAACAAAATATACTGTAATTATATTCCATTACTCATTTAAAACAATTATTGTCTAAATTAATAATATAATACAAATTGATATGAATATCCCGCATTTTTGCCACAATACCATGGTTACAGTTTGTGTTAATAGTAAATCCATGGTAATGGATTTGTGGATTGAAAAGCCTACTAACTATGGTTGCGGCACAATGTTTATCCTGTTTTCTGCGTCAGTGTTGAGAATGTCGGCACTGTTTCATCTGGCTTTAAACTAGTTTAAATCACAAGGCATTTGATTTGTGGTTTGTATGGGAATTCGCTCTACACTCGAGCCGAGCTGATAAGTGATCATTGTTGCACTGTTCAAATGAGAAGCTCTTTTTCATTCCGTTTTTTGGTGCGTTTGTCGTTTAATGTTAATGTTTCTCATACGCAGCTGACATGGAAGCGCATATCAGTTAGGCACATTGATATTGGTACCAGTAACATGGTCTGAAACACGCATACACAGCATTATTTGCATTGTGCATGAACATTTATATCGAACACTTATCAAACTTTTCTTTATAATTTTATCGAGGAAAATTATATTACGCTAATTAGTGTTATTTTATCACGCAGCCCTAATTTATACATTTATTTATTTGTGGGGGGAAAACTATGAACTTGTTGACCTTTAAAAAAATTATCAAATATTAAAATAATGAAATGATTCCTTTAACATAGTCATATCTTTTTTTAACACAAGTCTGCTCTTCTCTTCTAATTTTAATATCTCATGCTATAAGGGGGATGAGAACACGTGTAATAATAAATAAAATGGTCTGTGTTGGTCATAATAATATCTTGTGGTTAAGGCAGGGATTTGTGCTGTGCTGAGGCTTCATGTTTCAACACCAGATGTGTTATTTTACAGACCTGGTGTGAGTGTGAAATGAGATAAGATACTCTTGAATAATAATATAAATAGTCTGGCATCACAGGCAGGCACGTCCAACCAGAAGCGTAGATTATGTTGTCTCATACCTGTGTAATCCTCAAATCAAGCCCATGGCATCCCTGCTTTAAGCTCTCGACCTGAATCAGACAGAAGGGAGGTTTAAGATTCTGCTTTAAAGGAGCAGTTCACATAAAAATAATAGCTTTATAAATTCTCTTTATTTTGCAATTCATCTGCCTTCTGTTCTCTCGAGAATCCTCTATGGCACCATACTTGCTTTGATTTACCCAAGTAGGACATGGTCCTAAATCAGTGTTCTTGATGGTCAACATTTATCACAACCAATCAGATTTTAGGGATAGGGGGTTGAACAGCATTGAACACATGTTGATCTGTCTGATCAGCTGTTGCAGTATTACACAACACAGCACAAAACCATGAAGTGATACAGAAAGACTTTTCTACAATTCCTGGACATTGCTTCCACCAACTCTTTCCTTTTGCACAAAGAGCTACATGGTAATATGTCCCATAAAGAGTTCATGGAGCAGCTTATCACAGAGCTCTGTGGTGTATCACAGAAAACGCCACCAAAACGGACAATTAGTGACCATGTACCAGTTCCAGGAGCTGGGTGACCTCAGATGCAAAGGAGTGCTTGGTAAATGGCAATTAACACCATGGAAATCTTGCAACGTTCACTTATGTCTTCAATTGAACAGGCACTGTTTTCAAGAGTGGAACAAAGATGTGTGACTGTGTTCAGATGTTTGTGCTCTGTTGATTATCTCCCACTGACCATCGGGCTACAAATATCATCTGTAATACTCTTGTCTCTCCCTATGTACACTGTCTTCTGTAGCACAATTGTATTATGTTGTATTATGTGTAAATTCAAGTATACTGTACAAGACTTGTATTGTTAGGAAAGATTTCTATTTTTAATAAATGCTGTTCTTTCATCAATTAATTGTGAAAAAACAAACAAAAAACTTTTGACTGGTGCTGTATATGTTTATATATGTAGCACTGTGGTGGTAGGCACAACATGTCGTAACTCCACATAGAGTAATTATAATAAATTAAATTAAAATCTTAAAATCTTTGCATCTCCTCACATTCTTTGTTCAGGCTGCCTCACAGCATTCCACTTTGATGGGCCATTAGCCATTGGGGGGTGTCTTGTTGCAGGTGTGAAACACATCAATATTCATGATCATTCACACCCACCCCGCATACACCTTTCTAACACAAAACATGTCTTTTTAAATCAATATATTGTGTTATGTGAATGAGTGACCAGAGTGATTTGTACAGCGTCTTGAAGCAACAATTCTAGCCTATGTGATCCAGTTTTCAAAAGTCTTGTGAACAAATATTCAGTATGGTATTGTTTTTTTCTCACGTATCAGTTTCCAGCTCTCTGTAGAGCTTCCCGTTTGGACTAAGTGGTTTTTAGCAGGTAACCTGGTTGTGTCAGTCAGTGTATGATGGGCTTGCCTGCATCTTTTTGTAGTGCTCGTAAGTGCTGATTGCTCTCCCCTTTACATTAGGTCTTGTTGTAGACCCCTGATTGTATACTGTGCTGATTGCTGGTGAGATCTGACAATCTGGAATTGATGTAAGAAAGTATATTCTATGAATTATTACTATAGTATTATATTATAGTCGGGCACTTTCTCAGACAACTTCAAAACTTGACATCACAGTCGTTCTGAAATTAGAAAAGCAAACATATAATTTATGTAGGTTTGTTACTCTTTCTGCTGCTAGTAAGAAATTGTCACCCTGTGTTGTTGGTTAACTTTACTGATATTAAAATAGCAAATGGGAAACAGAGCATGTTCGGATTAACTGCCCCCCCCCCCCCCCCCAGCTCCCTGGGTGAAGCTAAAAATAGCACTCGCAATGGAGTACAGTTTTCCCCAGTGATGCAAATGGAAGTCGCCGGAACAGCTGCTCTAAAGCCAAGTCTTGTAAGATCAGCCTTGGTCACATGACCTGCTCTATGCCATTCATTATTATTGCAACTCCCAAGTGAGGGCATATCACAGTCAACCCTGTTTCAGCTGTCAAAATGTGCAATGTAGTTCATTTCATTTATAGTTTATTACATTTATTGCAACATTTATCTGTGCTGGATAGAGTGAGAGAGAGATAGATGGTGGAAGGAGGGACGGAGGGAGGGAGGGAGGGAGGGATAGTAGCGTTGTCAAAAGTAGCGACTTTGCTCTGCGCTGTTAAGCGGAATCGTAAATACCTCTGATTGGCTATTGTGTTCACACGCTCATCAGATATGTCTGTGATTGGCTACAATGATCAATGTTTGAAAGTATTTTGGGAGCGGGAGCGTTTGTCCACTGATAGACGCCTGCTTTCAAATGCTCCCATCTGTGTAAGCGCTCTGTGAAGAGCGTCATTGATGTATATTTACAACATGTTTTGAAGTGCTAATCATTGTAGCCAATCACAGACATATTTGATGGTGTGAGCACAATAGCCAATCAGAGGTGTTTACGATTCTGCTCAACAGTGCTCAAAGTAGGGCTGGGCAAGAAAATCGATTTTTCGATTAATCGTTTTTTAAAATGTGGTCGATTCAAAATCGATTCTCAAAGGCCAAAAATCGATTTTTTTTCCCCCCATATTTATTTAGTAAACTTTGAACATAAAATTAATGTAAATCTAATTACCAGTCTTCTCCACTAGATGTCACCCTCTTATTGGCCTTGCGCGATGTTACAAAGGAGCGAGAGGCGCGCTTGTCATTCCTTCATTCAGTGCTTAAATGGCACCTCACAAATGATGAATCAACAGTCAATAGAGTCAATAGACAGCGCAGGACCAATAATTCAAACCTTAGCCTATATTATGAACAGATTTCCTCAAATAAAAGTTAGTCCACATAAGTCAGCACGTTAAGGTATTGTTAATTACCACGGCAACTTCTTGTGTCCAGGAACGCGCTTCTCGTGTATGAAAAGTAACAAGTGGTGCAGAGGGAGGCTCATTCCCCGGCGGAGAGATGATCAAGTGGCGCGCCCCGCAAAGAAAGCACCCATTCCCGGTTACGACCTCAATCCTCAAAAGGCCTCGTCAGGCACTACGATCGACCCAAATTACAGACGGTTTCGCCGGCGCTTTTCCGAGATATAGTCGGTTAAAGTTTCAACTGGTCTCGTTCGATCCGCCCCGGTTCTCTGTCCCGGGGGTTTCCAGTCGATCCTGCCCGGTATCGCATATATGCTTGTCGCAAAGATCAAATCGAATGGCAATCGCATCTAAGGGAGGCACGCAAATAACAGAGTTAGTGACGAAATATAATGCATCATCCGGGGCACGAGTCAAAGCACAGAGGCCCCTGGAGGAAAAAGCCTTCATAAAAACGGACCGTCTGAATGACGGTCAGCTAAATCGCAAGAAAAGCTTGTCCTTTACTGAAAATTGTTGAAAATCATCCAATATCCTTTTTATGTTTTAGAATAAATGTATCAAAGTATCCATAAAAACCCCAATTGTATTGTATTTAACATAATTGTATGCATTTTAAATATAGAGATGGGTTCTGTTCAATACTTCTGTTAATGTACACAAGTGTACCTAAAATAAAAAGAGTTTAATATACAATTTTGTGGCTCTTAATTTATTTTTAATTACCCACTTGTAAACTTGTTCACTGTTCTTTTTTTATATAGTATTTGTATTAAATCTAAATTCATTGAGTTGAATCAAGAATCGAAATTTAATCGAAAATCAAATCGAGAATCGAAATCGAATCGGTTTGAGAGTTTGCGAATCGAATCGAATCGTAACATCTGAATCGATACCCAGCCCTAGCTGAAAGCGTCACATTTTTTACATTTCAGTACCGACTTAGTACCGAAGTCGGTACTTTTGACAACACAGATAGATGGATAGAAATGTATTGATGTGTATATAGATTAAGCACAGTTGCCGTTAAAGCACAGTTGGGATTACCATGACATTGCAGCCCAAACCATCACTGATCCACCCCTGTGCTTCACTCTAGGCACGCAACAGTATGGGTGTTAAGCCTTTTTGGCAGTGAAGGTGGACTCATCAGAGAACAATACGTTTCACATTGTCCATAGCCCAATATTTGCACTGTTGGCACCATTGATACTGACATTTGGCATTGGCACAGTTTTGGTGGAAACAGGAGTGTCGATGTGCGCATTTAATTCTGCAGTAAGTTTCGTAGTTGTGGTTTTTTATGTTTTTTTGGAGACAATCCGGGTTAGTACCTGTACATACCTATCAGACACCTTCCTCTTGCGTTGACAGTTACTCCTATTGGATGTGGTTCGTCCTACATAGTGGTATGCCGACATTACCCTAGATACCATAGGACTCGATACACCACAAAGACTGTCCTGGTCACAGATAAGTCAGCGAGACGTGCACCAACAATTTGTCCTCTTTTGAGCTCTGGCATGTCTCCCATTATGTTGTGTGTATTGCTATATTTTATGTACAGCTGTGCTATTGCTCTGCTAATTCAACCTTCACTCTCTGCTCTTACTGATGGAATGTAAAATCAGTGAATATTGGCTGTGGTTGAGCCGCACGCCCGACATGACCCTGCTTACTCGATGATCGATAAGTTCTATCGATTAAAAGCATTATCGACAATTAATCGTTAACATCCCTAGTAGATATAGATGGATGAACAGATATACGGATCCTATTTAACTATTTAACAAATTCATTAAAAAAACTGTTAGGCACACAAAAGGCAGTGGAAACTCTTAATTAGCTGAAGTTTAATGCCCTGTCTGACCTGGAACAGATTGTTTAAAAAAACAATGTTGAGGTCAGGAAACGAGGTCACCCTAAATTCAGTGTGTTGACTGCTGGGTCTTGGTCTGCTTAAGGCCTTCTGTCTGTTGCATCGTGAAAAGGGCTGGATTTGCCCTATGCAGCTCAGGCTTTGACATCACAGGTGAAATAATTTCCTGATGGAGTATCCCATGGCTCACTGTTCCACAGCCCCTGTACTTCCTCGCTCACACAGAGCGCTCAAATGAAGTAGAAATTGTTTCTTGTTTACACTGTCTGCTCGAATCTGCGAAGCCATCAGTTTGAGACCTTATGTATAATTCATGGCTTTACCCACATGAAGAGTCTGCTCACACGCCACACCTCTCGCAGCTCACAACTCACATGTGGGGCTTGAGAACTGTGATTTAGGTGGATTTGGCATGAAGGTTCTATGAAGTAATCAGCTTTCAACTTGACAAATTTACTTCTTGACAGTGTGATTGTAAAGTGTGCAGCATGATTGCCTGAGCGTGGCTGACCAACCAAAAATGAAACAGTAAAAAAAATATATTTTCTATATAAAAAAGTCAGTACAATGTAAAGTACTTGCTCTGGCTCGTTTTAAATTATTTTGTTCCGATATTATGCTGCTTCTTGTCATCTGTTGACTTTGTACAAACAGAATGTGGTGGTTGGTTGGTGTTGTATTTGTCCCGCCCCTCCTCCACTGTGATTGGTCGGCTGGGTAAAAAGTGACAGTGATGAGCGCTGCGTTCTCTCGGCGACAAGTAAAAAAATGCAGAACACTTAGCGCTTGAGCATGAAATGGCGCCTCGTGGCGTTTAAGAAATGTTGCGCTCCCATTGAAAACAATTCGGAAAATATGCCAGCCGCTTGAAAAAAAAAACTCGGTGGACACACGGCCTAACAATGACTATATTAGCGTCCACACCAATGAACGACATTGTTCTGTTCAGGGATGTGCGCAACAACTAATTTCATAACCGTTTAAATGGAAATTTTGTAACTGACTAGTCTAACTGCCGCCCCTCGGAGACGGGATGAAATGGGATGTTAGGATGTTGATCAACTGTTCAAGTGTAAAGCAAGTTTCATTCATAATGTTTCTTCTTTAATCTGATATAAAATTTCATACCGCATTCTCCCTCATAACCGGTAGTATAACAAGCCTAAGCAAGCTTAATTGTTACTAGTTTGACTAGTTGACAAGAAAACAGAAAAGTTTTGTGTAAGCTCTCAAAATCCGCCCTCACCTTGCACATCTTCCAAGTGGACATTTCTCTGAAGCCGCCGCGAGCCCCAGAGAAAACCTGCAAAACCTGAGGTAAAATTAAGATATTGTTTTGCTGCAGATATAGACTTTTCAAAAAATATATTAATTTCAAGATGTAACATTAACATGACGGTAATTTAAACGTAGCCTTTTTATAAAAATATAAAGCAAAACATTAAATATGCAAAAAGAAAAAGGTGTAAACGACTAGTATTTTCCTAGTCGACTAGCACCAGCACTATCGTTTAATCGACTAGTCTGCTAGTCTCGCACATCCCTAGTTCTGTTTATTCTAAGTGCGCGCTTGCCTGTCACCTAAAATGCTCGAGCTTGTTACAGCAGGATTGATTCTGATTGGCTGTCAATAGGATAGGATAAAATCGCTCTGAAAGTGATTCCAACGCTATCGTTTCTGTGCCGTTATACAGTAGCTGTGGTGTGAACTCTGCTATTCATTGATATTGAGAATGATTTTTAGAACTTTATCGTTATCTTTATAGTTATCATCTTTGGTGTGAATGCACCTTTAGATTACTCATACACTGGGGATTCAAACATGTGGCTGTTATTGTTGTTGTTATTATTTTTAATAAATTAAAGCAAAATAAAGCCCACAATATGTTTGATTTAAAATGTTTGTTACCAGTTACATGGATTTTATATTTATTTCCCCGCATAGCTCTCATTAACTCGATAGATTCAGATCTTGAGTGGCTCTGCTAACACACTCAAAGATGTACTTTCCAGGCCAGGCTGAGCACATGGTGATATCCGATCAGAACGAAACTCGATCCGAGTGTATGCACTGTGGACAGTGCTTTAGTATTTACACCAAGTGACAGGTTCAAGCATGTGTGCGATGTGGCAGAGGAGGCTTCAGGAGATGGGGATTTATTTTGGAGTGTGATGGACAGGCAGAGCACACCTTTGTTGACCTATTCCTGCAGCGACTGTGGATTGAAGGTTAAGTTCCCATGAACGACAGAGAAATCTGATCTGCTGAGTAGGACTAGTTTACTTGATTATGTTTTTTGACTAATCAAATCATTAAAAGACCAGCCTCCCCATTAGCAAATCATTACTGGCTATAATTCAATTCAGAATCAAAATGGTGACAAGGCTTAAAGTCATGATCAAATCGCAAAAGGCTGCGATTGAATTAAATAATTATATAGTCTGTTGCGATGCATGTTTCAAAACAAAGCTATTAGACCTTATTCAGAGCAGCGCTGTGACGGGTATGAAAGCGAGGGTGTGAGGGATAGTCTTGCTGTGTTTTTAATTGGATCCGCTGTAAAAAGCTGTATGAAGCTCCTAGATCACATAAAATGTGATCATGCACACCACTTAGGTTTTGTTTTTACATTCACATAATTTCCAACTTTTTTGTGGACAGCTGATTACAGCATTTTGCTTGATTCATAACAAGACTCATTTGTTTACATAGAAAGGGCAGTATTTTTGCAAGTGAAATCAAGGCAAAAGTATTGTGAAATTATGAACTATATTAATTTTTCATTTCTATTTATATTACAGTGCAGTTGTATCATATTAATATTACTGTATGATAATAATGATAATAATAACAAAAGTAGTATTATTATATTCAAATTGTTTGGCTACAAACACCAGGATGTAATAGACTGAGACACTTTTACAACCAGAAACAGGTTTGAGTCCACTTGAATCTCTGAATCACTGTAACTTTAACTAAAGGGTCAGTTTATGGGCTGTCTGATGACTCTGCCTAACGTTTGCGCCGTAAGCCTGGGCCGGTGGTCAACTTCTGGAGCCAGATGGTCATGTCTGGCTCTCCTGCAGTGCCAGTCTCTTTAAAATATCTATTTGGTCTTTACTACCGCACTGGCTGCTACACCCTGATATATACAGGTGCATCTCAATAAATTAGAATGCCGTGGAAAAGTTCATTTATTTCAGCAACTTAAAAGGTGAAACTAATATATTATATAGACTCATTGCATGCAAAGTGAGATATTTCAAGCCTTTATTTGTTATAATGTTGATGATTATGGCTTGCAGCTTATGAAAACCCCAAATTCAAAATCTCAGAAAATTTGAATATTACATGAAAAAAAAAAAAAAAGGATTGTAAATACAGAAATGTCAGCAAATGTCTGAAAAGTATAATCATGCATATGTACTCAGTACTTGGTTTGGGTCCCTTTTGCATGAATTACTGCCTCAATGCGTTGTGGCATGGATGCTATCAGCCTGTGGCACTGCTGAGGTGTTATGGAAGACTTGGATGCTTCAATAGCGGCCTTCAGCTCTTCTGCATTGTTCTGTCTCATCTCTCTCATCTTTCTCTTGGCAATGCCCCATAGATTCTCTATGGGGTTCAGGTCAGGCGAGTTTGCTGGCCAATCAAGCACAGTAATACCATGGTCATTGAACCAGGTTTTGGTACTTTTGGCAGTCTGGGCAGGTGCCAAGTCCTGCTGGAAAAGGAAGTCAGCATCTCCATAAAGCTTGTCTTCTGAAGGAAGCATGAAGTGCTCTAAATGTCCTGGTAGACGGGTGCGTTGCCTCTGGACTTAATAAAACACCAGCCCATGACATGGCTCCCCAAACCAACACAGACTGTTGAAACTTCACACTGGACTTCAAACATCTTGGACTGTGCGCCTCTCCATTCTTCCTCCAGACTCTGGGACCTTGGTTTCCAAATGAGATGCAAAATTTGCTCTCATCAGAAGAGAGGCCTGGACCACTGAGCAACAGTCCAGTTCTTTATTTATTTAACCCAGGATCTTTGAGGCCCATGTCCAGGATCCATCTGTGTGTGGTGGCTCTTGATGCAGTAACTCCAGTCTCCGTCCACTCCTTGTGATGCTCCCCCACACATTTCAGTGGCCTTTTCCTGACAATCCTCTCCAGGCTGCGGTCATCCCTGCTGTTTGTGCACATTTTTCCTCCACACTTTTACCTTCCACATAACTTTCCATTAATGTGCTTTGATACAGCACTTTGAGAACATCCAACTTCTTTTGCAATTACCTTTTGAGGCATTCTCTCCTTGTGGAAGGTGTCAATGATGGTGTTCTGCACAACTGTGAGGTCAGCAGTCTTCTCCATGATTGTGAATTATTTAAATGAGAGACCATTTAAAGGCTCAGGAACCATTTGCGGGTGATTTGGATTAATTAGTGTATTAGAGTGTGACACTTTGAGCCAACAATACTGAACATTTTCACAATATTGTAATTTTCTGAGATTTTGAATTTGGGGTTTTCATAAGCTGCAAGCCATAATCATCCAAATTATAAAAAAATAAAGTCTTGAAATATCTCACTTTGCATGCAATGAGCCTATATAATATATTAGTTTCACCTTTTAAGTTGAATTACTGAAATAAATTAACTTTTCCACGACATTCTAATTTATTGAGATGCACCTGTATCTGTCCTGGGATAAACCACCTCACACCCCACACCTTTTCTGTTCATGGTTTCAGTCAAGCTATACCCAAGATCCAAAAATGACTTTTCTTCTTCGCTATTTTTAGAACCTGGTACTTTCTACTAACAGCACCTGCAACAAGTGTTAAACCAGGACTGCATTGAGCAAGTAGATTATTAATGCTCAGTGGTTTTCATTTAAAGTTTTAAAAATCACTGGTGCATGTATGTTTTGTTCTACCCTCTAGTTGACAGAAGAGTTTCTCTCCTCCTGAGACTCTCATTAGTTTTGCTCTCCTCTGAACCATACATCTTTCCATCACAGTTTAGTGTCCTCTGTGGCAGTACCAGAGTGCTGCGTTTCCTCTAGGGATGTTTTCATGTCCTTATGTCTGACCTAACACCCAGAGCCAGTTCAGTGTTGTGGACTGAATCTTAAGGTGATGATACACAGGGCAACTTTTTGAGCAGTGTTGCTGAGCAATGTTGCTGGGCAATGTTGCCGTCAATGGGTAACCAGGTGAGACACAGGGCCCACGACCGATCTAAAGTATCTAAAGGTGTTGCCCATTCTCAATGGGAAAGTGCCCAAGCAACATTGTCCACAACGCTCGGAGACATTGCCCGGCAACATAGCTCAAAAAAGTTGCCCTCTCGCAGACTAGTGAAGGACTGATTTAATATTTTACATGTCTAAGGCCATGTTCACACAGCCACAGAATGCAGTTGTCAGTCCTGTATTTGAGTCCTTAATACAGTTATGTTCACATGCAGTTTGGTTATTTATGGGTGTGACAACCACATTCTATAACCAAACTCTCACCCGTAAATCTTCAGGACTCACAACCACATTCTTGGAAAACCTGCGCTGTGTGAATGCAACCGGACTCGAAAACTAGTTGTCTGTCACGTCATACAGTGCAAGAAACCCCTCTGCACTGCACAAACGCATGTCTACTGTGTGTTGTGTGTTTTGATGTGTGGTTTTGGTGAGTTGCAACGATGGAGATATGAGTTGTGTGTCATCTGAAGGTTTTAGATTCCGCTACTGTCATCCAACCATCAGTTTTGTCTTCTACGTGCAACTTAAATGGTCCACTCTCCATGAAGATATAAAAGCTGCTGTTGGTTAATGAAGATTTCTCTGATTAAATTGTGTAATGGAGGCAAGCTAGTAAGAGCTGTACGTTTAAACTCAAGAGGTGCACTAGGGACTGATATAAAGCCAAAATGCACACGACAGAATTAATGACTGAAACTGAAATATTTTATACTATTTATTTATAAATTATTTTTGAATTGAAAATTGTTTATTGTGCTTTGACATAGAGACAGAGTGCATTTAGGCCACGGCCACAACGTGGAGGGTGGGGGGGAGAAATAATCCAATGCTCTCCATTGACTTTGAAGTGCGTGAAGCTGCCTCCTTGTCATTTCTGACTTATAAGAAAAAAACAGAACAATGTCTAAAAGCTGCGATGTGACAGGGTGTGCAGCAAACAAGCTAAAAAACACAGAACCAAGTTTTTATAAGCTGTCGACTCAAAAAAGCGAGCGTGTAAGGACACAAAAGTGGATACAGGCAATAAGACGTCAAGCATCACCAGGAAGAATGGGTCAATTTTGGGATCCTGACACTCAGTATGCCTCAGTATGCCTACGTGTGCAGTAACATTTTGTCACTGTTAAGTCAAATATCCAAATGTCAGTTTTATATATTATATTTCCTATATATTTCGCTGATTATGTTCCCCTCCAGTGGGCGTAGTTCTCTGTGTAATATAGCATGTGGCGCTCTGTCTCAATTGCCTGTATCCACTTTTGTGTCCTTAAACGCTCGTTTTTTTCTGTACACCTTGTCACATATCAGCTTTTAGACATTGTTCTGTTTTTTATGAAATGACTAGGAGGCAGCTTCACGCAATACAAAGTCAATGGAGACGGTTTGATTGTGTGTCTCCCCCCGATGGGTGTGGTTTTCAGATTATGACGCGTGTCGCTTTGTCTCTATGGTTGTCTATAGATTTTATAGGTCACACAGGGGAATTTTTCTTCTAATTTACCAATTTGGATAAGGTTATCTCAATGTCAAATATCAGTTTGTTTCCTTGGTGATATATCAGTCCATCACTAGGCATTTTATGATCGCTACTCCATTTTTATTGGGATAAATTGGATAATATTATTTGTTTTTGTTGCCAAACAAAGCTTTTTACATCATACTGATATTCTGTTCCAGCACATGATCCCACTGAGCAGACAGAGATGTTCAAAAGATTGTTGTGCTCTTGCAGAAATTAGAGTATTACCTGCTGTTATTTATGCATCATTGCCCAAGTGTGTTAGTTCCCTGCCAACCCTGGTTGAATTTGAGCGATGCCTCCAGTGCAGCTTCTAAAGCATCAGGCTGCACCCCTGAGCGCATGATGGCTGTATTTTCATCCACCCACCTGACTGTGAAGTGTTGCCTAGCCCTGCGGATGTAACCCCAGAATCCCACAGCGACTCCCTGAGCCTGTGAATCATAGCTGTCCCTGCCTCGGCCTACACACCGCCAGCCACGCTGTATGCGTCAGGCAGTCTGAGAGATGCTCTTTTACTGGGCCTAAAAAATCTCTCCTCGCTGCTTCCTCTCAGGACTCTCCCAGATGTCAGGAACCTGACAGCGAGTTTGATGTCTAGCGTGATGTAGGTTTTAGCCTGTCAAACTGTAGCGTGAGTCAAGCTGTAGAAACAGGCAGAAATAGGGTGTTATGAATGCAGTTTCTGATATTGAACTTCAAAGTTTCTTTGTTTCTTTATCACTGCTTTACCTCTTCTGAAGCTTAAAAGCATAAATCATCTTAACTAATTCAATTAGCACTCATAACAATAACTGTCACGTTTGTTTTTGATCAGTTTCTCTGTTCTGTTCATGTTTGAATTTCCTTTGTAATCTTCTAGTCTTTTAATCGGTTTAGCTCTCCTCCGTCCTCTCCCTGTTTGTTTCCATGGTTACTGATTGAGTTAGTTCTGTTCAGGTGTGTCTAGTTAATTTACCCTTTTTTTTGTTTGCTGTGTATAGACAGAGGGTATGCATTGACATCACTTTCCCGTCAGAACACGCCCTCTCAGCCAGGACAGCCTGCTGCATCACTGGAGTTAATAGGGGAAACATTGAAGACACGAGTAATGCCGAGTTCAGACTGCACGATTTTCAAACTCGTCGTATACTCGTCGTAGAAGTGAGAAGGAAACAACGCAAGATCACACATGCGTCAGATTGGAGTTCTCGCGCGAGACTGGTATTGTTATTAAAAATATAGACGTCAGTGCAGAAACTTGCGGTCCAAATTGTCCGTGCGCTGATTTGCAGCAAAAAGGACAAAAATAAAAATGGCAGAGGAAATGGTTGGGGAGACACAGGGAGCATACTGATATTCTGGTCTTTAACTCCTCCCTAAACCTCCCGCTGTCCTCTATCTTGCTCTCTCATTGGCTGTCGGTCATCGTAGATGTCATTTTCCGTCAGAACACACTTCACACAGCAGGAGTTTGAATTGCGACAAGTCCAGATATTTAGCATGCCAAATATCTCACGGGTGCCGGCGACTCCTCATCTGTGATTCTCTCTGATCACACTGCGTGATTGTCACTCGTGTGCACAAGCACCGATTTGCCTATGATTTCGGGCATTTGTCGCCGATTTCGCAAAACCTGTCGGCGAGTCAAAATCGTGGCTAAAATCGGCCAGTCTGAACTCGGCATAAAACAAACGATCAGAACCGTCACAAGGGCTGTGCCAAGTGTGCGAAAGTAAAAAGCAAAAGTAAAGTGACAGCTAACTTGATGTAAAGCCAATAGTTAAAGTTATTGTTTTGTCCTTCGAAATACTAGTTAAAAGACAGCTAAAAGTGAGACTGCGTATCGTAATGCTGTATTATTCTGCTTGTTAAAAATTTTGCCTATTATGCAGTAATTTACAATATTCCTCTGAGCGTGTGCGTGTGAAAACAACTGTTATGGCGGTTCTCTCGATTAATGTCTGTTTGATTACCGACTGAGAAATAGCTTCAGATGATTCAGTTAGAGAGAGCAGTCAAATGAACATAAGAGGATTCAGAAAGTTTTGCAAACACATTTGACCGGTTCATACTTTAGAACATTTATTAAAGCGCCAATGTGTGTGCAGTTCAGTTAAACAGCTGTTAAATGGAATATATGAAGCGTAGCAAACTAAAAAATCCACTACACAAACAACAAACACTACAATTAAAATCACTACAGCAACAGTAGACCTCCATCACTATAGTCACCAGTTGTTTTTGTCATTTGTAGTGATCTATTTACTTCTCATTTCTGTAGCTTTCGGCAGTATGTAAAAATATAGGCTACCTCTGATTTCTTGTCATATTTATACAGTCAATCTAACAAATCTAAGCAAAGCTTTTTACCGTTTTAGATGCGTTTTGTGTGCTTTTCGTGGCATTCACGCTGAAAACCAGTGCTGCCACTTTTTGCCACTCAGTGGGCATAACCGCAGTCACTCCGGTCGATGGTGCATTTGCTTTATGTATTTCCCCGGCGTCGAAATCAGGCACATATAAATGTCAGGAAACACGATCCTGGCTGCATGTCAATATCCATGGATCACTGGATCTTTGGTGAACTTATATCGAGTCCAAACTTTTATTCAAACTGAAAATTGTTTGTTTTACTCGCTTTCGCAGTTTCACCTATTAACTACAGTCTACTTTTAATATATTAAAATGCCTTACAAGACTTCTGTGAAGTGTTTTTTTTTTTTTTTTTTGATGACTCAACTGGCTTGTTTTGTATTTTAAATGAATTTGAATAAAATATCATCAAAACCACCTAAATTTTCCACAACTGTCCTGTTGCTTACTTTTCTGCCTTTGTGCTTTTTTCCAGGAGGCACAGAAGGTGAATAACCCTATGAACAGTCAGGCTGATGGCCCACCGAAGATCCTGAATGAAAAAGAAGCTGAGGCCCCAGCCAGTGAGGTGGGCTGGATGACCTCAGTCAAAGACTGGGCGGGGGTCATGATCTCTGCGCAGACCCTTACCGGCAGAGTTCTGGTGAGACGGCAACACACACCCACTAAAGCTTCACTTGATGCCCACACGCTCCCTCACACCCCTTCACAGTCACATTCAGAGCACCGGATATTTATTAATTTTTACTAAGGATATTTTTTCTCACTGATTACTTCAAATTGATACCTGACAAAACATTTGGGCTATGCTATGACACAATTAGGACACTGCTGATGACATTTTCTGTTCTTGTACGCATCTGTCAGACTAAGCCATACATCTGACTTTAGAGGTCAAGCTTATACCCAGATGATTTACGGGTGTTTTGTTGAAATACAGTCTCATTAGCATGCCTCGTGCAATAAAGGGCTTTTGGGAGAGCAGTACTACTGAACAGTGACTTGTGTGGGTGGCGCTCATCATCGCAGCTGTTAGTGCCTGCACTGTGCTAGACACGGACAGGTCAATTAACTATGAACAATTGAGTCAATTTACCACATAATGAAGATCATTTACTTTGGGAACGTTATGCGAATGAGAGCAGTCCTAATTTTATGACCTTCAGCAAATTATGGATGAAATCCATTTTGCTTTGTGGTTTTCCACTCTGGTGTGCATTTCTGAAATGTTTAACCCCATACTCCAGTAGCTTTATGTCCTTCCTTTATTGTGATTTGAATATTGTGCTCCCAGTTCTGCATCTGGTGGGGTGAGTGCTGGCCCTTAGTAGACTGGTCCAGTCTAGTGTTTCTCTTTCAGTAAATTACTAATCTTTAATGGGCCGTTCACACTGACAGCAATTAAATCACTGAAGGATCACCAAGTGTTGCGGTCGCCATTAGACATTCCTACTCGACTAGTGACTAATTGTATCAGCAGACTATGAAATTAACTTCATTAACCACAGTGGCTGGTTCATGAATGCCCAGTTTTACCAGCCATTTCTTTTTTGCTTTTTTTTCCCCCAATTGAAATATTCAACTCCATTCAGAGCACCTCCTAAATATGGTTTTCATTTGGAGTGTACACAATAATGGTGGGGTAATATTACAGACATTTTGGCGAAAAAGATCTATTGACAATCATGTAGGGGATTTACAGTTAACGACCCAAGGACCAAATATGATGAATGAAGTCTAGAGATGCAATCAATTGAAGAAAAATTTCCTGAAGAATAGTTTGCAGTTTCATCAGCAGAAGTCAGCTTCAACACTCAGCAAGGAGTTTGTAGGCCGCTCTTCGTACACACTCATTACAGGAGCAATTATACTCTCACACAATCACTAGGCTACGTCGTCACGTCAGGTGGAATGATTCTGATTGGTTAAGACACAGATAAACATAAAAAATGTCCAGTGAGGTCACCAATCTAAGTTTCCAGGCTCCATCAAATGGTCATTCCATCTCCCGTCTGCCAGTTGTTCACCTCGTGAACATCAGGTTCCGTACAAAAGGATACCAGAAACACACATGCAGATACACAGCTTCTTCAAGGTTGGAGTTGGTCGAGCTCCAGCTCTGACCAGGAAACTTTCCCAAAACATTCTGATTAGATATAATTTCTCTCAGTAATAGATTCAAACAATATTTTACATTATTCTCTAGTGATTAATGATGACAAGTAAAATAAATGCTTTAACATAAGCTCGAAGAAGTCATTCAAATCATTTAATATTTATATCATATTGAGTAATAACTTGATTAACAACCACTCAAATGATATACATTAAGAGCAGTGGATTCAACAATCCATCCCTTCAGTCAATAGTGTAGTGCTGTATAAAGCTCATTGCTCACACAGTAGTCAATGCAATAAATTCACATGATTAACTAGATCATTTTGCAAAATCGCCGTGGATAAATCTTTCGCCCTTATGCAAAATTCATGATTGCATGGATTTCTATGGAAATGAAAATTTGCCAAACAACATTAAATGTGACCGCACCTTAAAGGCAGGCACGTGTACAGGTAGGGCTCAACCTGTGCAGAGCACATGCCCTTTTTGCCCTTACACTCCGAAGTGCCCTTTTTTTGGTGGTAGTGTTTTTTGTTCCTGCTTCAATAAATCAATAGTTTTGGTAAGTGCATTTGAGTTTGACTTTTGTAAAATGTTAACAATATATTGATAAGTAATACAACCACATTTAATTTGTTTTTGCCACCGAAAAATCATAAATAAGCAAAGGTGCGCCCATAGACCGCCAAGAGCGCCCGCGCTGTTTCCTACTGGAACTTACACAAAGTGACTGAGTGATCCTCGTCATCTAGGTCAAATATATTTTGTAGAAATTTGTTCTTGGATTTATGATTGCTAATACAATTAATTTGTTAACATGTAATAATATCATGGTCGCATGTTTAATTAATTTACGTTGTTGATATATGCACATATACTCTAATTTTTGAATCTCTATACTCTCTCGTTTTCACATGTGTAGTAAAAGATGGTTACAGTAATGTTGTCGTTACATTAAGTGCAAATAGGCCGTCTTTTTCACAGAAGGTCAGGTTGGGTCAGTCAGAATTGCAGAAGACACCATGTAAATGATATCCGTGATAGTGCAGGGGTAAAGCGCATGGCTTGAAGTTTTGACGCAAATTGATCACGGTTCGAATCCGCGTTTTGCCGAACTTGCTCTACTTCATTTTCCCATCACACAGAAATTCAAAAAGGCATTTTTTCCCCCCAATAAAAATAGTGAAAATCTTCAAAAAATGTAAATAAAGCATGTCATGTGTGTTTGATAATAAAGTGTTAAAGGCCTTTGCACACTGAGTCCGAAATTCCCATGCGAAATTTTCGCACGTCAAAAAATAAATTCGACCTCACGTTATGTCAATCACGCTTGCACACTGCCTCTGAAACTTTCGTCCGTCAAAAAAAAAAATCGGAACAGGTTCGATTTTCTGCGTTTTTCGCATCCGTTTTCCCATCTACAGTGCTGATGCCCAACCTAAAACTGCTGGCAATGCTGGTGAATGAATCGCCAGTGCTCCTCAGATACCTACAATTAAATATACAAATATTATTGTATAAAAAATACTACAATATCACAGCTATAATTATAGCACACCAACTCCCTGTAAACCGCGCGCGCGTGTGTGTGTGGGCGCGCGGATCCTAGACATACTGCCAGTCTCTGTTCAGGATTGGAGATTGGTGGTCTTCTTTTTAATATGTGGCTCCAGTATCGCTAGCAAAGCATCAAACGGAGCCACTGACATTCAACTTTGAATCGGTCTGGATCATCCGCAGCTCCTTGATAAGGAGGTGGAAGACGGCATTTTGTGTTGTTTTGCGTTTTTTTTTTGTAACGCATTCATTAATACGCATCGGACTCCGTTGGCAAGGTCTCTGTGCGTGACGAATTTTTCGGATCACGAATACGAAAAAAAGCATGCGAAAATTTCGGACTCAGTGTGCAAAGGCCTTAAGGGGCGGGTGAACAGAGGGGGTGCCCTTTTTCAGTTTCAGCACATGCCCCTCAAAAGGTCTGTGCACGGCCCTGCTTAAAGGGATAGTCCCAAAAATGAAAAATCTGTTACTCTATTACTTTCCTTATTCTGTAGAACATACCACTCTTTGGGTGAACGACGCCTTTAAGGAAAGTTCTTGCAACCTGATGCCACTGACATGAAAAAAGTGAGATTATAGGTGTAAAGTTTTTCCCAATTCCCTTTGAAAATGGCTCTTCAGGATGCTTTGTCACTGAAAATTGAGTGTGAACGTCTCTTAATTCTCAACAATGTAGTCAATATAGCTACAAAATGAATGACATTGGTCACTCTGTTGTTGGGACGTGTGATTGATTCAACGGTGAAATAAACACACAACTGAAATGGCAGTGGTGAGAAAACGGCAGTAAAGAAAGCATCTGATCATAGCGATGTGGATATGTTTGATTCAGCCACAAATATCATAACTGTTATATATACAGTTAACAAATCATAAAAACAGTTATATCATAACAAATATCATAACTGTTATATACTGCAATCAAGACAATTATGTATTCAAGAAATTCATTACAAACAGAATGACGTAGTCACACCGCTCCGCTCTCTCACATGCTCTGGATTGATTACTTAAGTAATCTGAACAAAGATAGTGTTCATGGCTTTACTAGCCAGTTATAATCTTCAATTCTATCCCAGCAGGTTGAGCCAAACACCACGGTGATTGGTGATCACTGTGGTGTGTTTGCTTAAAGCAAAGTGAAACAAATTAAGTGGATCTTTTATTTGGACCCACAGATATGAATGAATGTTATTCCCACGGCTCCATCTAAGCTATTGAGTTCTGTCTAAACAACCTAATGGATTGGATGTACCAGTGGATCATATTTCCTTGTGGTAAATGATGGAAAGTGATAGCTTGGCTGGAATTCATCTCAGAGACACTGTAGCAATGCATACAGTATGTACCACTCAGTCGAAAAACAGTGGTACCATGAAACTAAGCTCTCTGTGCCCTAACGTCCTTATCTACAGATGGAGCTGCATTTGTTTCCGCGCTTCCACATGTCAGTTGTTGTTTTTTCATTGTGTGAGTTTGGAGTGATACTGGAAACGTCCTTAAAGGATTACTTCACTTTAAAATGAAAATTAGCCCATGATTTACTCACCCTCAAGCCATCCTAGGTGTATATGAATTTCTTCTTTCAGATGAACACATATTATAGTTATATTAATAAATATCCTGGCTCTTTCAAGCTTTATAATGGCATTTAAATTGAGTTTGAAGTTCAAAAAAGTGCATCCATCCATCATAAACATACTCCACAGTCCACACGGCTCCGGGGGGTTAATAAAGGCCATCTAAAGCGAATCAATGGGGTTTTGTAAGAAAAATATCCATATTTAAAACTTTATGAAGTAAAATATCTAGCTTCCGCCAGACCGCCTTCCATATTCAACTTACAAAGAAAGTGTAATGCTCTTGCAGTTCAAAACGTCGTGTGGAGTACGCTTATGATGGATGGATGCACTCTTTTTGAGCTGCAAACCCATCACTGCCATTATTAAGCGTGAAAGCGTCAGGATATGTTTTACTTAAACTCGATTGTGTTCGTCAGGAATTAGAAAGTCATATATACCTAGGATGGCGTGTGAGTAAGTAAATCGTGGGAAATTTTCATTTTAAAGTGAGCTAATCCTTTAAGTGTTCTTGGACTGAATTGTGACTTATGAATTGCCTAGAATGATGTGCATGTGTGCTTGTCCTTCTGTGGCCTTCTCCTGCTCACAATAGTGTGAGTGTGAATGTTGTTTCAGGGCTGTGACTGTACCAAAGTAATAATGTCCCAAATCAATGCCACTAAATCAACTGCTCACAAACTTTCATGGGCCAAGAATCTCCCTGCATTCACTGCGCACTTATTTCATTTATTTACATGATTGTCTTTTAATACTGTAAAGCCTGACAAATGAAATAATAGTCAGAAAAAAAGTTTGTGTCTTTTGTTGAGTATCATATTTGATACATCAGACATTTATGACTCATATTGTATATGAGAATATTGAGCTCATACTCGAGGAGGAAAAAAACACCTCAGAGGCCCGAACTGAGCAAAAATATGCAATTTGGTGCAGTTGCTGATATTTATATGGCCAAAAAGTAAGATGAAATTTTGATAGCTTGTATATCTCCAAATAATAATAATGATAATAATTAGGGCTGTGCAATATTGAAGAAAAATGTGATATGCAATACCTATAATAATAATAATGCGATATTCGATATGCGATATGATATTGCTGTGTATAAAATCTGTTTAAATTATATTAAAACAAAATATTTAAAAACTGAGAATACCATTTATGTGTTTCACATTCTTTCTGGGAAAAGAAAGCATCGCTACAACTTTACAACAAATTAATGTCACAAATCTGACTATATAATTTTAACATCATTGTAAACAAACAAAAAATGTAATGCCAATATTTAAATACCAAATACTCTTTGCTTGACTTGGTAATATATAGTTATATCAACCTAAAACTTAACATCAAGAACATCCAGTTAAACAAAGACACCTGGGCTAGGGGTGGATGATTATTTTTGTAACTTTCAGAGAGGCAGCTTGTGCGCACGTTTCGGTGTGTGTCAGAAAGCAGACAGCGCGAGACGGCATGGAGTTGTTTTTCCGCAAGATATTGCATTTAATAACTCTTTTTAATGTCAAGCAAGTCACATAAGTAACAGTCTTGTGCCCAGTCTATTCTCTGCTATATGCGTCGACATTTTTTTTACAATGTTGAAGTTGCCTTTTAAAATCATTCAGATATTGTGTGCCGTTGCGATATGCATATCGCGATGTGTACATATTTCGATTGAGAATTGAGATGATGGACAAATAAACATTCATCAAAAGCCTGATGTATCATATTTGAAATGTCTCTCCTCTCCTCTCCTCTCCTCTCCTCTCCTCTCCTCTCCTCTCCTCTCCTCTCCTCTCCTCTCCTCTCCTCTCCTCTCCTCTCCTCTCCTCTCCTCTCCTCTCCTCTCCTCTCCTCTCCTCTCCTCTCCTCTCCTCTCCTCTCCTCTCCTCTCCTCTCCTCTCCTCTCCTCTCCTCTCCTCTCCTCTCCTCTCCTCTCCTCTCCTCTCATTAAAATAGTTAATAATAGTAAAAGTAATAGTTATAAACAAAGTAGAAAATACAATGTGTGTAATAAATGGTTCATTGAATTGTTTAGTGGCATTTAAATCACAAATTCACATCTGTGTTAATTACCTACAGATAGATTTGCATAGATCTTTTATGTTCAAAGAGGTTAATCGGGTAGAGATGTCTCTGTCAAACACAGGTGGAAGTGACAGTTTTACTTGGCTTCTTTCCGATATGGAGGAGATTTATTAGGAGGCAAAGCCTTCATTAGACCAGAGCTGCACATATCCCCTGAGAATATCATCAATTTCTGCAAACGAGCAATGCTTTCATCAGCCTCTCTCGCACTTTTTTTGTTTTGTTTTGTAAATATTTCTCTCCCTCAGTCAGAGGAACCATCATTTTGAACCAAATCATCATTGTAGCCAATTAGAGTCAAAATATTAAAAGCAAGAAGTAAAATCTAGCTAAACATAATCAGGGCATGTTTTTCACACAGAAAATGATGCTTAATCACAATGCAATTACCAATAAGCATCAATATTTACCATGTATATTTTTGACTAAAAACACAAAAAATGCCACACCGGGACTTTGTGAGCATTTTTGAATGATGAAATTGCACAGCGATGTTGTGCATGTTGCATATGTTGCATTATGGGCCAGTGAGAGTGTGTGAGTTTGTGTGGGCGTCTGTGTTTATGTGCAGCTGTGCTTCAGAGTCCATATGAGCTCTGTGCGTGTATGTATAACGTGTGAATGTGTGTCTGCGTGGGTGAATGTGTGGACTCGTGCCCTCTATCAGGGTTCTTTTTGCAGCTTAAAATCGCAATGAGCATCCGTGAATGCCGAGCCCTGCTGGTAACCATAGCAACATCAGTTTACCTTGGCTCTGTCATTATGATGTGCAGAACTGGCAAGCTGTTGGGATTCTCAGCGAAATTAAGAGAATGACAAGAAAGATGTCGGTGACGAGCACATGTCCGGGCAGGTAGGTAATGTATTATGCGGGGTGACATTGTGAAAATGAAGCCTGGAGCACATACTCTCGTTCATTAGGGTTGCCTGATGACTTTGAGGGTGCTAACATGTCAGGTGTTTCCCGATGGGAATAATTTAATTACAAGATCTATCACAATCCACCTACTGCAGTTTAGCTGTCTCTCCTCGGGCAGCGCTGAATTATGGTTGGCAAAATGAGTGTCGTTCTTCCATCTTTGACACTTGCAGTCTTATGTAAATGATGGACAGCTGGCGATGGTATATGCGGTGGTATGGTTTGAACAACATTTTACCCTCAGCACATCATGCATCATTGGTCAATATATGGGCGTCACATCAGTCAGCGACACTTAGTAATAACCTTTGTGGTGCTGGCAGGATTAATATTTTAGACGAATGTCCCCATATGCTCAAAAAAGCAGCCTCTCTTTTGTATTTGTCAGTTTTCTTCTTCCGCCATAGTGTTAAGCCATACGCTGGGCTCCCAGATGGCTGATGCAGCATGTCATATATCTGCCTCTTCTCATCCATTGCACTAAAACATCATCAGACACCTAAACAAGAATTTGGTTTTGTCATAATGGATTACTTAGTGGCAGGCTTGTTCTGTAAATGTGATTTATCTCTCTCTCTGCCTGTGCGTGGGCGGCATGGACCGGAATAACAAAGACTCGGCAGCTGCTGATCAGAGACCAGTTCGGCTTTCTGTCTTTTAATGGCAGAAGATGGGATTTCGTTAATTGAAGCTTAGCAACAGCTCCCCAATGAGTCGTTTCATACCTTTTCTTATTGGTCTAAGTGGCTCTTTATTCACCCGGACGGCTTTATTGGCTGTTCTGGGAGGCATGGATTATGTCAGGGCTTGCGTTCTCTGAAAGTTTCCTGTTCACTCTGACACCAGAGGGCTCACTATGAAATGAGAACGTTAGCCTCAGAGGAAATTACACAAGTCTCCACCCACAGGAAGTGTGACTAAAACCCCAGCTGCTACTTGGCATGGAAGCACAATGAAGGGCAAATGTCTGGCGCTTTAGAGGTTAGATGAAATCTATAGACTGGTCTGGTCACACAAGTCGAGTGACACAATAATCGGTCACACTTTATATTAGGTATGTCCTTCATTACTATACACTATATTGTGAAACTTTTGCTGCTGAGGTGGGATGCGGGTAAGGTTAGGGACAGGTTTGATGGTATGGGTAGGTTAAATGGTGGGTTACGGTGTAAGATAAGGGTCAGCAGTGTAATTATAGATGTAATTACAGAAATTAGTTACAGCTGTAATTAGGGATGTCACAAGTACCGGTACTTCGGTACCAAGTCGGTAAAATTGTGAATTTTAAATTTTAAAATACCAGCATTTCTGTAGTATCGGTACTACAGAACGCAGCTGCGTTCAGTCGCTTCCGTCTTTATCTAAGCGCAGGGCTCCAGACTGTTGCCAAAAAACAAAACAAAAAAAACAAAAAACATATATATATATACTTGTGTCTGTGAATATTAAACAGCAAAATACTATTTAAATATTAATCCTGCATGTTCTGCATCTCTGTGGGAATGACGGGCGCGGAGCGGTTTTATTTGCTGCTCGTGCGCGCGCGCATTAGCCTCTGCCGTGTCACTATATGAGGACATGAACGCATAAGCCGTCACTTCCCGTCAAAATAAAAGTTTGGTTTAACTTGAAGAAATTGACAGAAATATATTAGGCTACTGTTGTACAGTATATTTAGCTATGCAGTGACATTCTATACATTTTTGGCATAAAAATTTCAAAATGACATCACTTTATTAATAATTGTCACTTTTTGTGGCTATTGTAGTACATTGACCAACAATGAAACATAAGCAGCGATGGAACCACCGGCTTCTCCTGAAGTTTTACCTTTGCGCAGGCAGAAATGCCCATCCCTCGATTGCCCTATTGTCTGTAATTCTGTTCAACATGCCCTAACAGGTGCAGAAAAGCCATGTGGCCTGTATTTTGCTCATGCCTCCAGCCCCCCACTGGGAACTCTGGGAACAGGTCTGGGTATGTGAGCCACCTGTGCAGGAGAGGCTGTAGACGTGCGAAGGGAACAGACTTTCACCACTACGTGGCGTGGGAGAGAGAGACAGAGGAATGTGCTGTGTCAGTTAACAGCCCCCTAATGACTTCTAGGCTTCTGACCCCTGCACATAAATACCCACCAGACTTACCAAACATAGCCTTGACCACAGACTCGGCTCTATTGCTGGACTTTAGGCATCTCTTTAGATTCAGCCTGCACATCCATACGGTTCCGTAGCGGGAGACTGGCAGAGATGGAGTGTGCGTCTGGGTTCATAATTATGAGTTCCCATGGAGGGCATTTCTAATTTGGAGTTAATCTTTTGCTGCCAGAAAACTTGTCAATGGGGGCAACAGCTGTCATTGCAGGAAGAAATGAGTCAAAACAACAACATTAATGACAAAGCCATCAATCCCATGTGAAGCGTGACATTGAGAATTTGCCGTGTAATTATCTGCTACATAAAACACATTTTTCCTCCCACCTGTAGTCCGGAAACGTGATTAAGACAAAGCCTCATACTCTGTCCTATATTATGATGGGAATATAGTGTTCACATGGCAGCACATTGGATATACCTCACATATTGAGGGTTTGTTTTAAACCCTTCAGTCTAGATGATTTCAATGTAAAAGGGGTACTTCGCCATTGGAGAAATGGGCTTTTAATAAAACGTGTCTGCCTATACAGTAGAAAGGGGATTTTTATATAGGCAGTGGCTAAAGGCAGCAAGGAATCTTAAATATCGAGAGAACGCCACTAAGGAAAATCTGAAAAACCTCAGTGTTTGTAGTCAACATTTCAACCTGGATGTCCATGAACAGTGTTTTAGGCTAAATGGAGTCAGTTCCGCCCAATCCCCAGAAGCAAGACGCCATTGGGCACGGATAAGAAAGCTGTTGCCATAGTGTTCCATTTTTACCATAATGCTGTTTAAAGAATATACATAGTACAATTCCATTTTTCTGTGATAAACCGATCCTTACAATAATTGTTCTGTTATTAACACACTGTCGATCCGACTGTCCGTAGGTGGGACACAAAAATGCGGAAGTGTGATCTGTAGTTTTCACGCAAGTATATTTGCTGATAAATAAATGTGAATTTCTCGGTCCAGGTAACACGGAGAATGAGTTTAATCAGTGAAGATACATTTGAAGTGAAAAGGAATTTCAGATTAAAGTTTGAAGTTATGTAAATAAAGTTATGAAGGTTTATTTCAAATGTGGTGATATATCGGAAGTCAGAACAACATGCTGGAACTCATTCGTTTTCAGCAGAGAGTAATACGGGAGCTGCATGCATGTAATTACGATCATATGTATATTTAGAATTTTTGGGATCCAATGTGAGTTTTCGGATATGTTAAAATATTTAAACTTTTGCAGCTAGACCGCATGCGACCGCTCATACAGCTGTTTTGTATTCTTATCAAAACTATGAGATTCGTGAAGGTCAAAGCGAGAATTACCAATGTTCTTCCACTGCAATGTTATTCTTTAAACACAATTATTCATAACCGCCCATTTTACAGACTTAAGGCCAATGTTTTTCTTGACGTTTTTCGGCGCGTCTTGAGTGTTCACACCCAAGTGATTTTAACTGGCGATGCGTCAGGTGAACGTGCAAATTCAGTAGATGGCGCTCCCGGGACCCAAGGTGGTGCCGCAGCACTTTACGCTTCTGACACTCGCTTGTCACACAGAAGAAGAAGAGAGACCGTATTTACGTGCTTGCCAAAACCATAGACATATTATGTCTATGGCCAAAACCATTCACACACTTATTGCTAACTGGCAAGCAGCATTAGCAGCTCATCTTCTTCTTTGTCTACTTACTTCTTCTTTGTTGTATCAATGTGTGCGCGGCAAGACCGTTTTGTGCTTGAGCCACCAAGTTGTGTTTTACTGTCACTTCAGCAGCTCCAGGCACGTGAACAAAAGTGCCGATCTCATTGGTCGCCCAGTTTTTAACGCGCCGCATCAAAATAAAAAAACGAAAGGCGCTATACGTTGCGATAAATGCGCACGAAAATTGTCCCGGTATGAACAGGCCTTTAGGGCCAGATTTACTAAAAGTTTACGCCAGAGCAAACCCTCTTTTGGAGTTAAAAAAACTACTGTCAGGATTTATTAAAGACACGCAGTGAAAAACTTGCGCTGAAAAGGTGTGGACAGAGTTATTTTTGCGGCTGAACTTATTGCATATGCATTTGTAAGAGTTTCCCTTTCAGACGCAAAATTTATGGGAGGAGAGTATTTAAATGAATCATGCAAGGTGATTTACTAAGATTTGCGCTAGTCAATTTACTGATGTTTGCGCCATTATTTACCGGCCAAAAAAAGCATAACTTTTAAACCAAGTCAAGTCAACTTTATTTATATAGCACTTTTTACAATGCAGATTGTTTCAAAGTAGCTTCACAGTGTTAAACAGGAAAATAATGCAACAGAATTTGATTCGGCTGTACCGCCACTCTGGAGAAACCAGACGCTAACTGGTACATTGCGTTGGTCATGATGGAAATTATCCGGCTACATCTGTTTTCTTTTATTTGCACATCGTCAGTAGATCACGCGCAGAACTTTCCACTCCCATCGGAACTTTTTTGGAATTGCGCTCTCATGCTAATTTGCCCAGTTTAGTAAATCTGTCCCATAATATCTACATTTACATTTACGTTTACATTTATGCATTTAGCAGACGCTTTTATCCAAAGCGACTTACAACTTGGGGGTACAATAAGCGATTGGTCATGAAGAGTCGAGTGAGCGCAACAAGTGCCTGAAATACTTAGTCCGTGTACATTTCTCAGTGTAGCACAGGCTAGAGTAGGGAGGGAAAAGGGAAGAAAGAGGATTTTTTTTTTTTAAGAGGTTACGTGCTCACGGAAGAGATGAGTTTTTAGTTGACTTTTGAATGTTGTCAACGAATCAGCGTTTCGGATGGCGGTGGGAAGATCGTTCCACCAGCTGGGAACGTTGAATGAAAATGTTCTGGAAAGGGATTTTTTGCCTTTCTGTGATGGTACCACAAGCCTTCGCTCCTTAGCTGAACGAAGGCTTCTGGTGGGGGTGTGGAGTCGTAGAATCGAGTCAAAGTATGCAGGAGCTGAGCGCGTGGTGGCTCTGTAGGCAAGCGCCAGCGCCTTAAACTTGATGCGAGCAGCGAGTGGTAGCCAGTGCAGAGAGATGAAGAGTGGTGTGACGTGGGTCCTTTTGGGCTCGTTGAAGACAAGACGTGCCTCTGCATTCTGGATCATTCGAAGTGTTTGGATTGCACAATAGGGGAGTCCAGCCAGAAGCGCATTGCAGTAGTCAAGTCTGGAAATTACCAGGGCCTGGACAAGAAGCAGTGTTGCGTGCTCTGTTAGGAACGGTCTGATCTTCCTGATGTTGTAGAGCGCAAACCTGCACGAGCGAGCTGTCTTGGCAATGTGTTCTCTGAAGGACAACTGGTCATCAAATGTAACTCCCAAGATTTCTGACTGACTTTGAAGGGGAAATCAGGGATGTACCTAACTGGATGGTGAAGTCATGTTGCATAGTGGGACTGGCAGGGAAGATGAGGAACTCAGTCTTTGCCAGGTTGAGCTGTAGGTGATTTTTACACATCCATGCAGAGATGTCAGCCAGACAGCTGGAGATTCTTGCAGCTACTGTGGGGTCTTCTGGTTGGAATGAAAGGTAGAGCTGAGTGTCATCAGCATAGCAGTGATATGAGAAGCCATGTGCCTGTATGATGGGACCCAATGAAGTAGTGTAAATGGAGAAAAGGAGAGGTCCAAGCACTGAGCCCTGAGGAACCCCCGTGGTCAGTTGATGTGCTTGAGATTCCTCTCCTCTCCAGGCAACCTTGAAAGACCTACCTGTGAGATAAGACTCAAACCAATGGAGCGGAGTCCCTGTGTTGCCCAGTGATGAGAGGGTGGACAGAAGAATCTGATGATTGACCGTGTCCAAGGCAGCAGATAGATCAAGGAGGACGAGGACTGATGATATGGACTCAGCTTTAGCTATCCGCAGGGCTTCAGTGACCGACAGTAGTGCAGTCTCTGTGGAGTGGCCCCTTTTGAAACCAGATTGGTTAACGTCCAGCTGATTATTCTGTGAGAGGAAGGACGAAACCTGGTTGAAAACAACTCGTTCAAGAGTTTTTGCTATGAATGGTAGGAGAGAGACAGGTCTGTCGTTATCTATGAGTGATGAGTTTAATGGGGGTTTCTTAAGCAGTGGAGTTACCAGAGCCTGCTTGAAAGTGGTAGGGAAAGTGCCGGTGCAGAGAGATGTGTTGATGATGTGTGTGAGTGCTGGTAGGAGTGTAGGAGAGATGGTTTGAAGGAGGTGTGAGGGAATGGGATCAAGAGGACAGGTGGTAGGATGACTGGAGAGGAGAAGTTTAGATACTTCTGCCTCAATATCTGAAATAATTGTTATATATTTTTAAGTTGATTATCCCTAAAAAGCTACCATGCTTTTCTTTCAGACATATTAGTGGTTATTTGTTTTGTTTGGATATATTTATACATTCATTTTGTCATGGTGAAAAGGCGGAAGTTAACGGCTGCTTCACAAACAATTTGAAAGCTCCATGCGACTGCCACTAGGGGAAATTTGCCAGAAAAGGCAATTATCAAAATTTGTGTTCTTTTAGTTTTATTATCTACATGCTGAATTGATTGGCCAAGATGTTGCATTTTGTGGTAATTCTCATAGTACAAAGCTGTGACAGCATTTCATTTACTCAGTCAAAACTTACACAAAAGTTTACCCTTATTCTCTTGCTGCCTTGCAGCAATTTAGACAGGATGAAAATGAATGCTAATTAAGTTTTTTTAAATTGTTTATAAAATAGAGAGCAAAGTTATCCAGTGCTAGGGTGGGGAAATACATTTCTCTTTGTTTTCAAAGACAGCACTCAGACGGGATCAGGTTAGCATAATTCAATACTCGTTTGTTTCTCCCGCAGAACTAATTTTCAGGCTGGAGGAAAAATCTCGTTTGAGATGAAGGGATGAGAGGAATGGAGCTCCTAACACACCACCGCAGAAATAACACTCCTCCAGAGAGCACAGTCACGCCTTGTGCATAACACCACTCACAGCAAGCAAACACAAAGCATTCAGCTTTCCCCAGTCAAGAGATTCAGTACATGAGAAATAAAACCCATCCTCTGTTTCCAATGTTTGCTACAATTCACTGGTTCGATAAATGTGTTTAGAGTGACATGGGATGAAATAACCTCTTCAGGCTGTGCTGCTACTGACAACCGTATGCAGTGACACTTCAAAGTCTTCTGCTTCCACCGTGATGCGAGAAACTCTCCGAATTCATTTGTATCGCCATCATTCGTCAGAACGATCGATGGCAATTCAATCCTGCATTGATCTCAGGCCTGTTCTCCGTGATGAATTGCTGTTTGTGTATGAAAACAGAAGAGATGGGGTGTGGTCAGTGACAGCCCTGTGCTGCAGTCGCTCTGGGGTTAGAGCCTCTCGAACGGTCCAGAACTCGCACAGTGTACGCCTGCCTTAACTGTATTCAGGACATTGATTGATTGATTTTTTTATGCTTCTCATTCAATATCTAAATCTTTATTTTCTTAACTCATTGCATTACATTATATGCAAATCTTGCTGGCAAAAGTATTCACAACTATGCAAATGTTTAAGAAACAGTAAATTTAGCCTTCTCTACATTCACAATTCATGTGAAAGCATTTAATTTAATGACAAGTCGACTATTTTTGCAAAGAACTACACATTTAAATGTTTTTTTTTTCTTGCAGCCAAAACTTTAAATCAAAATTTGGCAGAGCAAATAATTAGTACCGTGCATATTATAGTATACAGTTTAGAACTGTTTTGACATATATGAAGAATATACTGTGAAATATTTTTAGGCTTGGCTGCTGCAGTGATATTATGCAAAGGACTATAATATGATATGATGTAATATATACTA
Source organism: Gobio gobio (assembly GCF_949357685.1). Lineage (NCBI taxonomy): Eukaryota > Metazoa > Chordata > Actinopteri > Cypriniformes > Gobionidae > Gobio > Gobio gobio. The sequence goes on along the minus strand of NC_137111.1, from coordinate 39,310,943 downwards.
TAATAACATACAAGCCTCACTTTCATTACAGGAAATGCTAACTACTTTTGGTCCAAGAAAGCATGATGTCATGTAATGTATCTGTGGACAGTAAAGTAGAGACATGTCCGCTGTGGATTACTGCAGGATGAAAGCAGGCAGAATGGGATTTGGAACGGTTTGAGACTCTGGAGTGCAGTGTCAGTTCAAAGCAGTTCATGTGAGAGGATGGAATACAGGCTCACAAACAGCTTCATGTGACTGCCTCATATAGACTGTATAACACTGAACATCCATCCATCCATCGTTCCAACCACCCATCGTTCCATCCATCCATCTTTCAATTCATCCATTCCTTGTTCTATCCATCCATCCATCATCACCCCATCCTTTGTAATGTATGCAGAGAGATAGGAAGAGAGATCTTCTGTGTTGCTTCATTAGTTTCAGTTGGCTAACTTTAGCATTGCTTTTTTTGTCTCAATTTGTACAAATTAATGATTTCCATGCCACTCTCATTATGAGCTGTCGTAATTAAGAAGCTGTGACTCATGCTCCAGCATTTATTCCTTGATTCATTAGACAACCATCTCTCCAATCTCTTCTGAACAGAGCTGAAGCCTGTGGCAGCCATACTGGGATAGATTAGCCTCTTTTCCATTTGATCCTTTGAAAGGTCAGAAGATAAGACGCATCTCAGGGCCACCCAGCTGCAGCCCGTCACACACATACAAGTACAGACACACACACACACACACACACACACACACACACACACACACACACACACACACACACACACACACACACACACACACACACACACACACACACACACACACACACACACACACACACACACACACACACACACACACACACACACACACACACACACACACACACTTGTGCTAATGTCAAATAGGAGACAACAGACTGGTTTATCTGACATTTAACCCCCTCTTTTTATCTTAATGTTTTGGGAATCAATCAATAGTGTTTACTCACAAAATGGGGGCATTGGTGTTAGGTCCTGCTTAATTTCTCATATCAAAGAGACAGATACTCTCATAAACTATCCATCTTTCAGATATCTATTTGTGCAAAAGTTCATCTGCCTATTAAAATGGCTGTTATCTTAGAGTCAGTGGACACAAGGCTGAGCTTTAATTTGACTTTTATAACCCTTCTGTTTCAAGAGACTGTTAAGTAAAACCGACAGCGTGCCCTTTATTGTTTATTCTGTGGTTATTCAAGACCACTTAGCTAATTACAATGTTCCAGGTTTTCCATGTGCAAAGAAACCATGGCTATTAGATAATTAAAACAAGCCTCTCAGACTCTTGGTTAAAGAAAAATAATGATTTCTCATATTCAAAATGCTATTTATGCTCGGCCAAGATGTCCAGGGCCATGATTTGCATGGCGTTTGATACTGTCTATTAAATTTAGCTCTTGACTCTATGGATTCAGTGCCATTGACCCATGAATATATGGTGACTGTGCAAGTATCCTGTAGGCATTGTATTGAAGCAGACATGATTTGATGGTTAAAATGCCATTTTAATTATTATTAATTTAATAAGTCAAGTAACCCTCAAGTAATGGTTATTTTGGATGGCATTTATCTAGGCACCAAGCCCAAATTTGACATTAGCTCTGCGATTTGTCATAGCGTGGTACTATTTCTTTTTGTAGAATGCCTCTGGGATCGGCGAACACGCCGCCGTGTTTTAGTGGATGTTTTTCAAATGGCAGCAAAATTGACTTAAAGAGGTAAAAGCAATACATAATTTGAAATTCGAATAAAGGACTACTTTTATTTGTTCACTTACAATCAAAACAAAACATTGTGCTTTTGTAAAATATATAAAAAACGGTGTGCTTACTGCCGTCTCGGTCTCCGTGAACTTTTTCCTGGAGTGCATCACAAAAATGAAACAAAACTCAGCGAGTGCACACAGACATAAGCAATATATCTATAGAAACATGTTGAATGTTAATTCTACCTTTTTCCAAACAAGTTTATACTCTCATACTCCAAAAAGCACCATGAAAGTAGTCTGTATGACTTAAGTACTATGTTCAAAGTTTAATAACTTCTGAAGTTATTAGACTTGGTTCTATCTATCAGTTGTTGATTGGATTTTGAGATGTGGGTGTTGTGCTCAAAACTGGAGGCAGATAAGCGCGAGCTTGCAGAAGCAGAGCATTTGCAGTTAGAAAATAGGGTGAATTTTAATTCTTTCTTCCATATGAATTTTGCTTAAAGAGAGGTTGAAAAACATGAAGTCAAGCAAATGACGACAAGTTTCAAGTTTGAGTGAGCTATCCCTTTAAGTTTGTGTTCACATATGTGGGAATGTTCTGTTCTTTCTCTCCATTTTATTTTTCTGTATCTTACTAAAGGGCTTGGCTCCCTTTTCAGACAATGCAATTTGCAAGACCTGTTTCTTGTTTTGCTATCAGAGGCGAAGAACTGGAAACGAGAACTGTCTGCTGGCCTAACACCCACATACTATATAACGATCGAGAGACTTAGACTTTCTTTTCTTCTTCCACTGTTTTCTCTACTAATTGACAATAATGAGCATTTATATTCTCCACCTCAGTCTTTAGTCTCTTCCTTCGAACTGGTCCAACGTTCCTGGCGTCACGACCATGATCCAAAACAAGAAGAAACTTAAATCTCTTAACTGTTACTGGTCCATGTGTTCAGCCGGAGTATCTGTGGTATGATCTCTTCTGATTGACAGGTGATGTGGGAAGTAGTGCAGAGTGCATTGTTGTGCGAGTGCGTTTACTATTGTGTGCGTGTGTGAGTGCATGAGAGGATAAATAGATGAGGCTGACTCACAGACTGCTCACTGACGCAGAAGGGTCTGAGCTCAACATGAACTCATCAATCCATAGAGACAGGAAGATGTCAGGAAGCTCATAGACAGGCATCTAGAACTGGAAAATTACCCTCAGTCCTCTAGCATTCTGTTTTGTTTTATCCTTAATAAATTCGATTTAGATGCCAGCCTTTTTCAAAGAGCAGGCCTGAGACGTCTCAGGTGACGTCTCGGGCCATGCTCTCTCTTCTTTCAAGTTACTATTTGTAGTGAGTTAACCTTAAATTTCAGCTTGCTTGCAAGCATTTCCATAGTGCTTTTTGTGTTGTATTCTCTGATACAGATTGTCTGGTGTTCTAATGTGTCTGCTTCTTTCTTTAGGCTGTTGGACTCCCATACAGAATCTAGCCCTGCAGAATTCTCCAGAAAGCTCTGTAGATTTCCATAGAATCTGGAATGCTGGTCTAGTTCTACACATCTCTCTTACCTTTGTTTATAAAATGCTTTAGCTAGTTACATACTGATTTAAGCTACACTCGGGTCTATCTAACATATTTTACCATGTTTAAATCGATTTAATAAAAAGTCCCCAGATTCTGTTTGGGCTCATAGTTTATGCTTCCTGCTCTCTTTAAGAAAGTGGACTGGCAAAAACGTATTAATTTGAGTTCTATGAAGGGATTATATATCAACTGTCAGTGTGAATGTACCCCACACACTCGCATACACACATAGGTGCCTCTTTTAACCGGCAGACTTTGCTAGATTAAGGCAGGTTGAGTCAGAGGCAGTGGGTGGAAGATTTCAGTTCTTTTCAGACTTTTAGAACAAAGATTCCAGGCTCAAGTGCCTGCATTGAATGCATAAAGAAATATAGTTCATGACTACATTTCTCAGTCAGACCATTTTTTGTAATATTTGCTGCTTTTATGTTTTATTTTTTTTATGTGGCGCCTCTAAAGCTTGTATTCACACCAAGTCCAATACCAATTTTCAGCAAAAAATGTATTATTTTAAAATGTATCAGAACCCCTTCACATTGAGACTGGACGTTTGAGTGTGTAAGTTTTAGTTGCATGCCGAAAAAACAAACCAACCAAAATCTACACGTTTTTAGCTCTGAATTAGAGGAATACATTGAAAGAAATGGTGTAGGTTTTACTTCAAAGGTTTTACTTTTCACTCAGAAATTGCCATTTCACAGATAATTACAAAGTAACACATTTTATTGAACAATGATTTTGAAATGGAAAAGACCGAAATACTATGTTTTTGTGAAACATTTTTGTTTTATTTACAACTTCAAAAAATCTTGTTTTGTACTGCATTTTCAATATGATATTATATCCAATATGATATATTTCCAATACGTGTTAAATAGGTTTGAGAATACTGCACTTTTTGTCTACTGTAAGCAATATCAAAAATAGTCAAAAGATTTCTTAAGCAAACTTGCAAGGTGTCAAAATTCAAGGTGTCAGAGCTTTCTGTGGAATTCTACACGTGTTTGGATATAAGGTTCTGGATTGTGTGTCTGGAACCACATTCCAGGTAGACGTCACACTTTGATCTTCTTACCCTGTGGTGAATGTTTGAGGGTTTTGGTCTAAGATTTGCTCAGAATATGCTGTTGTCACCACTGTCACATTTACACACTTGATTGCGTATCAGTATAGACTTTGGAACGTGCTAGCTTTGCTTAAGATCCGTTTACTTGTGATAAGATTCTGTTTCTAGATTAGCAGAGATTGGATGGGGCTACTCGTCACCTTCCACCACCACATATTTTCCATGACGTCATAAGTCAGTCAGTGCAAAGCAAAGATCTACACTCAAATGAAACAAATCTGGTGGGGAGTAGGATTCAGTGTTCACTAGAAAGGATTATTATGATTGACTTCAATATGAAACTGCATTGAAATATATGCTTGTTCAGTTCGCCTCCCAGAATGCCTTGGAGGGCATCTAATTCACTGCCTGATTGGCATTTCAATCTGTTAACACACTTCAGCAGGTTATAACCCCACCAGATCACTGCAGAGGATTTGTTTCAGTGGAAATCACTCAAGTCTTTCACAGCTTTACCAGAGTTTCTGTTTGAGACTAGCAGATACAGTATATGCTTCAGACCAGTGACTCTTGAATATGTTTATGCAGGGCCGTGCACAGACATTTTGAGGGGGAGTGGCCCAAACCAAAAAAAGGGGCACTGGGTACGGGGTGGCATTGGAGGCGAGGATTGGGTGCTTGTCCATACAGATTATCCATTTTACTCTTACTAGTCAGTCAAAACAGTTTTGATTTAATTCTGTTTCTATCGAAGATAGTGATATATGACATTGTATTATGTTGAATATCAAAGTTTTTGTGTCTATTTGTTAATGAAGGATTTGTGGACACAATGTTTTTGGCTTTGTGGAGTAAATGTTATAGCTTTTATTTTGAAGAAAAAAGATAAAATTAGACTCTTGGGGTAAGATGACCCAGCTATATTTGGCACAGAAGGCCCCAAGTGGCATGTTGTTACTGGTGTTATTGTTTTTTTTTATTTAATACTAATTTTAATTAACGGGGCTATTATTTAATATTTTCATGAATTAGATGTACATTTCAGGCATCTTCACTTTCATTAAAACCTATAGGTTAATTGAGTGATTTCTATTATGACAAAATCTATTATGTTTTTTTAATTTTTTTATGATGACATATCTTCAATTAAAATATGGGCAATTAAATAAGTAAATATTGATATGCTTGTACATAAGTCATAAAAAAAATTACCTTTCAGATGATTATCTTTTACTGGGATTCAGATTTTTCTGTTATCAGTTATTCAATTATTCTACTAAATTGTCAAAATAAAATTAAGTTGAATATTTTTAGCATTTTACATTATGACTCGGAAGGTTGCTATATAGCCTAAATAGTAATAAGAATTATATCAAAAGTAATTTATACATTCTGTAACAGTTTATTGGTTGTTATATGGAATTAGGCCTATATTTATATTCTACAAATTGTCCCATCAACAGCAAAGTTGGTGTTATTTAGATTAGATCAGTTTGGTACAAAAACTTGATTAAGCAAGAATTATAATTCTCTTCCAAGAATGTGTATTTTGTACAAGTTGTTAGCACTATTAGAAGATCAGGAGCAAAATAGAAATACAAAAACAAACTACCAAATTACTAATTCCGCGGATTGTAAAGCATACTGTTAATGCGACGTCATTCTGGAACTGTCGTCTCCGCTTTCTAGATTTCCGCGCACAGACTCTGAGTGACGCTGGGGAGCAAGCGGGAAAACACAGGGAATCGGTGGATCTTTAGCGGAGGGAAAACAGAACACTTTTAGCGGGGATGGGGCACCTCAGCTGATGAGGGCATAGGGGCAGTGGCTATAGCCACCGGGCCACCCCCCTGTGCACGGCCCTGTGTTTATGTAGAGGTTGATGAATTTAATGGATAACCTGGGGTAGGGAATTGAATATACCAGTAAATTACAGTATTTTTGGACTAAGACAATATAGAAATGTTGGTCTGGGACTAGACAGTCTGTTTGAGATGGCAAAGACTGATTCTGCTTGTGGAGCTTTTAACCCTGTAAAGCCTGACAAATGAAATAATAGTCAGAAAAATAAATATTTGTTTAAAACATGGGAAATTGACTGTCTTAAATAAACGAATCGGTTTTGTGTCTGTTACATTTGTTAAATACCCATGAATTGATTAAAGTGACATTTTTTTTAAATAAGACATTTCAATAACTGACTAATAACCTTTTATTTGCCATTTAAAGTGAAATCACTGAACCTAAAAATAGGACCCTGTAAAAAATGCTAATTTAAATGAAAACATGTCAGATGGACTTAGAGGTTTTTGCATCTGAACTCTTCAATTATTCACAGTACTTTGCATACAATAGCAATACCACACATGTTAATCACTGCAATATTCCATTTGTACATGTACCAATCAAGATCTAGAGAACTGTTAGATGATGTGAAATCTTTTGAAGTATTGAAAATGTTTTGCTTATTTGCAGTGCATTTTAGAAACGCGTTTCAATGCAATATATGAATATATTTGTGGTAATGCTTACTTTATGGTAAGAATACGGGCTGTCAACCAGAAAGCCAGAAATATCCAGTTCTGTTCAGGGGCATAAATGAATGGATGCATTCAAAACTCAATTATTTACAGATCAAACACTGCTGTGGAAAAGAAAAAAAATCCTTTCTAGCTGATGCTGGAGAAGTGAAAACTGGTGTTTTACCTTTGGCAGTTGTAGTGGGCAGCTTTACTGGAGTGGGTGAGGAAGACAGAGTTTGTACTATATGTGCCTGTAGCGAAAAACGAAAATCTTTTTTTCTTTATTATACATAATATATTAAAGTGAGAGCTCTGCCATTAAAAAAAAAAGGTTGAGAAGAAAGAGCTGTAATGATGATTCAAACAATATTCTGAATCACATTAAGCATGTGGCATTGGAAGAAGATAACTCTGTGTTTATTGAATGATTCAGATGTGATTGAGCGTGTGTAAATGTGATCAGACTTTCACTGATGAGCTGGAGATGCATCTATTCTTCCGACAGAGGCGTTGGCTGCTTGTTTATGAAAAGGAAGACGTAGGTGGACTAATGCTTTATCAAATGTCAGGGTCGGTTTGCCTCACTTTATACACTGACAGTTTGGTTGGCCTCGAGAGTGAGTCAGTTGCATGCTAAAAGTCTTGTCCAAAGATCTTATCCGTAAAGGATGACGTATTTGGATGGCTATGTTTGGAAATAAATTTGAGCTTATTATGTACTAAATAATGTGCTGCATATTATACTGTATACTACCTTAAACTAATCTAGCTTATAATTTAAAGGGGTACTTTGCCAGCAAAATGGGCCTATACAAAAAAAGTGAAACATTTTTTTAAATCGGTGCTACCTGACTAGAGACAACAGAGGAAAATAGGCTGTAGCCTTCCCTTTTGCCAAATAGGTAGGAAAACTTCAACACCCATAATGCACTGGGCAAGTTGCCGTCCAGGGCCACTCCCACCAGTCTGCTATCGATATGGATAAGTCAAATGCCTTGCTTTAGAAGGAAATACTTTTAGCAAACTTTTAGTCATAACGGTGTCGACTTGTATTGTTCCCAGGTGCAAGAATTGGAAGAGTAAACGTTTAGCGGGAGTTAGGGATGGGGCCGATCCGATCCAGTATCGGTATCGGGTCCGATACCAGCGTAATTCACGTATCGGATTTTCCCGATCCAACCCGCGGAGAAATCTGATATCCATGAGCCTGCGCTTTAACGTTGTCTGCTGAAATGACTCCAAAAGTGATTCCCGCTGGCTTGTCTGCTAGCTGGCTGTAAACTATGGAATGGATTTTCTGAACGGAGGCGCGGCTCAATGAGACACAGAGTTATGAGACACGCCCCACTCAGGAAATCCATTCCGCAGTTTGCAGCCAGATAGCAGGATAGCATTGAGGCTAGCCAACAGGAAATACTGACAAATAAATGTCAGCTCCGTGGAAATACTTCACATTGGAAACACCGCAGAGCAAGACAATGTTTGCAAAACCGTAATTCAGAGAGGTGGAAGCTCCCTCGCGTCGTACAACACAACGAACGCAATCAAACATTTAAAAAAGCAGACAAGTTCAGACAGGACTAGGGTGACATTTAAGAGATAATAATCAGGGCTTGACATTAACAATCGCCGACGTGTCGTCTTCTCAAAAGCCATCTCTTATTATCGCGTTGCTCATTATAACCAATCACACGTTTTTCTATTGAGTTTATGAATATAATAATCAGAGGTGTTCAGATTAGCGGAGTTTTCTTCAGAGCGCGCGCCGCTCTCACTCACTGGAATCTACACTCAAAGCAGAGATAAACGTGCGATGTACACAGGAGATTCATTCATCATACAGTGCTGGACTGTTTTTGTTATATTTCAGCACCGAAAATAGTTTCATACAAACACAGCAGAACCACAGCGCATCTTATATGACTGGGATTAGGTTGGCTTGACGTTCGCGAATCTAGGGACCGTCTCTAAAGTTACATAAAACATTAGTAGGCTATACACGTTTCTAACTTAAATGGCATTTGAAGAGAATGACTTAGTCATAAAACTGACTGTAAAGTGTTCATCTAGGTGTAAGGTGTGATGCACAACTTTTGGATTTTTTATATTTAATAAAGTAAACTCAAATCATATGAAAACATATGCTTTATTTCACTAGGATACTGTATGGGCTCTTACACAAAATATGCTAGATTTAAATCTGTCATAGCTGAACACTGATGAGAAAATTGCTTGAATATATTTACAGAGATATTAGAGATTAGAGATATAATATTAGAGATTTATGCATTATGCGTTGCCATTGACGACGGCCATTATAAGGAAGGAAATTCCACAGAATCTAGCTTAAAAAAGTGCTTAGAGCTGCTTGATTTCTTTTTTGTTTGTTGATTTTCAAATATAAATTGATAATCGTGATAATTTGGGTCACTATTATCGTGATGTGAAATTTCCATACCGTTTGATCCCTAATACGTACATATATTACTTGCCTGTTGAGAGGAGTTTATTTCAGCATCATATAAAATTAACAATAATGATAATAATATTAAAGCAAACACAGCTCCGGTATCGGCCGATATCCAAATTCAGGTATCGGATCGGAAGTGAAAAAATGTGGATCGGTGCATCCCTAGCGGGAGTGAGTTACTCAGCGCTTTGTAGGCAGTGGCTAAAGAATCGTAAATATGGAGAGGGCCCCGCAATGAAAAATCTGCTAAACCTCTGTGTTTGTAGTCAACATTTCAAACTGGATGACCACAAGCACAATGTTTTAAAGCCAAACGGAGGAAATAACTGAAAGAAACTGCTGTCCTCTCAGTTCCGCCCAATCCCCGAAGCAAAGCGCCATTGCACACTCGTAAGAAAGCTGTTGCCATAGTGTTCCATTTTTATGATAATGATGTTTAGAGAGTAGACATAGTACGATTCAATTTTCAGTTGTTTTGTTAATAACCCTCTGTCGATCCGACTGTCCGTAGGCAAGGATACATGAATGTGTGGAAGTATAATTTGTAGTTTTCACAAAAGTCGTGGAGCTGTTAAAAGTCTTTTGCTGACACACAAACATTAATTTCTTCCATTCAGGCAACAGAGAATGAGTAAACATTTGTTTATTTACATACCAACATTGCAACAGTACACTTTAAATCTGGCGTTTATACCACACTGAAAAAAAATGTATAGAAACAATTTTTACTCATAAATTTGCTAGCAATTTTCACAAACAATTACAAAGAAATGGCAAGCAATACATTGAATGAAACATGAAATGAATAAATGTAAAATGCAAATGTTTACTTATATATACCTTCGGTTGAATGAAATGGAAAGTCAAGCGCATTATTGTGGGATACAGTACCCTGCGTGGACAAATAAAACTTTATAATAATAATAAATGTAAATTTTTTAAAATACATTTTAGCAAGATAACTCGGGTACCCAGCACATACAGAATATTCACATACTGTGCAGTTTACAGACTATTGCAAAAACTCTATATGTAGTATATATATTTTACTATAATAATATATATTTTTATATAAGTTTACAAGAGTAAAGTATTTCTACTTCCAATTTTGGATGTCAAAGACCTGCTTGAAACATCGGTATATTTCTGTTTATCTGTATATTTCTATTTGACTTTGGTATGTGGAGGAGTGGTCCATCATCTTTCATCACTCCGTAGATCTGTGTTTTGATTTGTTGTCAGCCGCTGCAGTCTGTCTCAATGGCAGATTGTATTCTCAGAGATAGTGATATGTGCACTAGGGGAGGATTACAGTCATAACTTTACTGTTGCATCTCAGAGTAAACAGAGGCTGGAGACAGATGTGGAGATTGCTCACTCTGATGGCTTTTGTTGGATTGATTCTTTAGACAGCACTCTGCTCCCTGTGTTGAATTGTCAATCTTGGTTAGTTTCCCCATAGGAAGTAACTGTAGATGCAAGGCCCTGCGATATGATTGTGTGTAACACTTTTATGCCTTTTGCTTGTTGCCCCCGAAGGCTGTAGCGGCTTGTAAAAGTCTTGTCTGTAATATTAAAATCGTAAAAGCCCATCGTCACCTGGGATTTTAGCCCGGTGATGTTCGTGCTTTGAACGTTTACCTCAGGCGTGGATGAAGCTATTAAGGATTTTCAATTTGATGCAGAGCTTATTGTGTTGCTGTGCAAAAACATACTTTCATAAATCCATGAGGTCAGACCTGGCACTTAAGACCTTAAATGCTAGCTTTCTCTAAAGATCTGCAAGCAAAATGTGTTTGTAATGCAATTTACCTGTCATGGACAATGACACACAACTGGCAGTGTTTATACTATATTTATATTTGGCCCATGTGATGCGCATTGGTTTACCCAAGATCTCCTCTTGGTCTCTAGGGCATTTTCCGCATTGTGGCGCAGTGCAAAAGTAACATCGCCATAGCCTTGAGAAAGGTTGGTTATTCTATCTCTGCACACTTGTGCAGAACAGATGGGTATGAATCTGAGAAATTTTGCATTGATTTATTTACTACATTTTCAAGTCTTTTCCTAACCATATTTCAGTTACTATTTGTCAATATAGGTGAATTAATCTATCATTTGTTCATTTATTATTTAATTAGCAGAATATTATCAGAATACAACTGACTCATCCATTACTCCCAAACAAATCAAGTGGTTTGCTTCAACATTAACTTTTTTTTTTATTATCTCAAAAGACAAAAACAGTGTAAGGTATGTGTCAGCTTTAATTAAACAAAACTGCAGCATTGTACCTGAAGCACGAGCTGTGGGTTATTAATGATGAAATTTCAACTACAAGCTTTGGTTTTAATGGCTGCCTGCCACTGTTCTGCTGTGAGGAAGGAACAGTGGATGTTAGGAAATGATTTGGCCCCATTTTCTCAGCTACACTGCTGACACACACAATTCACAGGCTGTAAACTGTATTTATCCACCATATCTGTGCTGTGTGCAAATAATATTTAGTCACTGCTGTAGGGGTCTTTATGTGTGCGGCAAACCTGTCATTAATCAGGAGGAGAACACAGGAAACCTGGAATTAATTAGGTAAAGAAAGGGTGTCACTGTTCTGTCTCTCCAGACACCTCATTATTTCTGTCTCATTTCTCAGATGAAGAGGGACAAGAAAAACATCCATCTGTTTTACTAAACAGAATTAAAGTTGTTAAAGGGTTAGTTCACCCAAAAATGAAAATCCTGTCATTAATTACTCACCCTCATGTCGTTCGACACCCTTAAGACCTCCGTTCATCTTTGGAACACAAATGAAGATATTTTAGTTGAAAGCTGATGGCTGAGAAAGGCTTCAGACAGGCCTCCATTGACATTCAGTACACTTACACTCCCAAGACCCATAAAAGGCACTTAAAACGTCGTTACAAAGTCCATCTCACCACAGTGGCTCTACAATAATTTTACAAAGCGACGACAATAGTTTTTGTGCGGAAAAAAAAATCAAAATAACGACTTTATTCAACCTCTTCTTGTCTTCCGTGTGTGCCTCCACGACGCATGCGCGAGAATATGACGTAGCGCCGGCGTTCGGGAATCCATGGAATGCCCACTTTAGTCCCATTTGAGCACTACGCCGAGACCTAAAGCACGATCAATGTAGAATCCAACAGCTTAGATACGCGCGTCTTCCTCTGCTTGTAAACAAATCGCTTCTGGGTCATGTGTCCGAACGCCGGATCTGCGTCATATTCTCGCGCATGCGTCGTGGAGGCACACACGGAAGACAAGAACAAGTTAGATAAAGGCGTTATTTAGATTTTTTTTTGCGCACAAGATCTATTGTCGTCGCATAGTAAAATTATTGTAGAGCCACTGTGGTGAGATGGACTTTGTAACGACGTTTTAAGTGCCTTTTATGGGTCTTGGGAGTGTAAATGTACTGAATGCCAATGGAGGCCTATCTGAAGCATTTCTCAGCCATCAGCTTTCAACAAAAATATCTTCATTTGTGTTCCAAAGATGAACGGAGGTCTTACGGGTGTCTAACGACATGAGGGTGAGTAATTAATGACAGAATTTTCATTTTTGGGTGAACTAACCCTTTAAAGGTGACAAGAAATGTATTTTAATTGCACATTTGACTCACTTCTCCATTACCTTTGGCCGGGTCATTCATAGCCAGACTTGATCTCATAAAGTTCTCTGTCTGAACGACATGTAACATGCCCAACCAACCAAGTTCTTTGTTTTTGGCATTCACTGAAACGTTTTCTTGGGCTGCTTTTTTACTTACTATATCCCCGATATTGATTTGTCAAAATTATTTAATTTAATGGGGACCTATTATGCAAAACTCACTTTTATAAGGTGTTTGAACACAGATGTGTGTCCGCAGTGTGTGTAAACAACCAGCCTATAATGGTAAAAATCCACCCAATACCTTTTTAAAATCCCAATAAATCATTAACTGTCTCTCCAAATGCACGGTTCCAGATTTCCCCCTACTTTTACTTAAGAGTAGGGAAGCCATGCTCACGGCGGGTGACGATTTGCCCTGTTAGAATAGACACACCCCTGAGTGCGAAGCAGAGTCGGTTTACTCGCTGGATCAGCTAGAGATTTACAAATCCTGTAAATCTGCGCAAAAAAAACATTACAAATGTTCTGTTGTTGGATGTACCAACCAACATAAGAGTCTCCAAGACTCCCAGAATCCGAGCCGCTGAGGACACTGTGGTTGAATTTCATTTTCAACGTAAATGTCCCAAAAACACAAATGCAATAGCATATCATAAAATCAAGATGACAACATAAGTTATAACAGTAATTAAACTAAACTATACCTGTTCTTTCTCCATGCAGCATATATTCTCTTTCTCTGTAGGCATTTTACAACAGTTCCCAGACAAGCATCTGTATAGCGATTTATAGCTTCTCATGACGGAACATGTTAATCGATGACTTGAAGATGGTTAACGCCACATCAACTACATAAAATCATCAATTAACCATTCAGAAACGTCCTGTGGCATGTTGTCACTTCTTCTTGAGTGTCTCTATCATTGTCAGACTCCGGTTTGAACATTAAGGTAGTTTCTGACATTTTCATTGCGTGAGAGAACACTGGAGCATGAGCTCTTGAAGCTCCGCCCTCTTCTGGAAAATCATTTGCATTTATAGGGACACACAAAAACATGGTGTGTTTTTGCTTCCCCCCCAAAAAGTGGCAATTTTAACATGCTATAAAACAATTATCTGTGGTGTATTTTTTTTGCTGAAACTTCACATATTCACTCTGGGGACATCATAATTTACATTAAAAGGAGCATAATAGGTGCCCTTTAAATTGTAGACAATTTGTCACTACTTCTCACAACACTGACATGACAGCTATGTTCAATAAATTAAGAAATACACTATATTCATTATATGCACTGAAAAAAAAAGAATAAATAAATATATTTCTACTTCATGTTAAATTCAATGTTACTTGCCTTTTTTGTCTTAGTTAAAATTGTAAAAAATGAACACTAACAGGTCTTTGCCTTTACTAAAAAATAAATAATGACGCTTATTTTTCTACATTTACTCTCCTACTTCAGTCCTATGCAAAACATTGCTGGGAACTAAAAATTCACCAATGCAGTTTCAGTTAATGCAACAAAAGTGATTAATGTAGCCCAAACACAAATGAATAGAGTGAAACATATTTAAGTGGAATAAGCACAATAACATTTAGTTGTGATAAAATCTTCACCAATAGTGTTGCTTTAGCTTATTTTAATTAAGCAAACTGAACAAGCAAAAAAAAAAAAAAAAAAAAAAAATCCCAGTGTGCTGTTTAGGACAGGTTTATCTGACTTATATTATGCCACAGTAATAAACCAGCCTGGAAAATGAGCTGGCATGGAAGATGAGGAGGGTCAGTGTTCAAAACAAGATATAGACACATTAATTGCCACATTTTATTTGCTGCAATATAGACAAATATGACCGGTTCGATTTATGTAATTATTATGCATGCATAATAAGAATGATTGCCTCTAATAATGCCTATGACAACAGCATGACTGGCACACAGTATTAACAGCTGTGGCCAACAGAAGATCCTTCTGTACATCCCTCACTCATTATATTAGGCAAATAAAACGTGCTGCCAGTAATTAATAATGCTTTGTTAAAAGTTCATGATAATGCCTAAAAATCACAATGATCATTTTGTTGTTGTTGCTGAATTTCTAAACTTACTAAAATAAATGTGGCTAAACTCGTGTTATACACTTTTGAAAATAAAGGTTCCAAACAGGGGGTTTTCACAGTGATGCCATAAAATAATCTTTTTTTTTCCTATACTGTGTCTACATTGGACGCGGCCATTGACGCATTGCGGCACGCCGCAACAACTTGAAGCTGTTTACACTGGACACGACAAAGTGACCGTTGCAAATCCATTTGTCCTTCCTATGAAAGTAGTAGTATTGCGAGAGCTTGAGTTTGTAGTAAATAGAACGAGGCATCAGTGTACTGTCAGGATTTTTCATGTCGCGCCGCATCCAGTGTAGACAGCATTACTGATTATAATGGATTATAATTTAATTAGTTGCGTCGCATCATGTCGCCCACGTCCTATGTAGACATGAACATTTGAATCATCCAGAGAACCTTTTTTCATTTATAAAGTAAATTTTGTGCAACGAAAAAAGGTTCTTCATGAACTATCAATGCCAATAAACAACCTTTATATTTAAGATTGTATGATGCTGGTCATGTTCAACCTCATGCTCTGAGGGTTTGGCTCTGGGACTTGAGTTTTCATGGAGAATGAACATAAGGAACATGAAGTCACTTTTTTGTAAATGCAATCCCAGCTGAAGCACAAGTACGTGTCCTTCCTTCTGGACGTGGAGTAATTGAGCAGTGATCTGGATGTTGAGTGTGTGGACTGGATGTTCTTCCTGAATGTTGAGTGTGGAAGCAGCATGCTAGGCTATGCATGATTCAGAGTTCTGATTCAAGCGCTAATGACAGTTGACACAGTGACTCAATCTCCCAACGGT
This sequence comes from Gobio gobio, assembly GCF_949357685.1. NCBI lineage: Eukaryota > Metazoa > Chordata > Actinopteri > Cypriniformes > Gobionidae > Gobio > Gobio gobio. The sequence goes on along the minus strand of NC_137111.1, from coordinate 39,295,012 downwards.
GAATACACAACAGCACTCTTATCTTACAAACTCACACTCTGCCTCTGCCGTTGGATACACACCTTCACTTTAAATGAGCCTTGTTTTGGATTATTTATAGCTCACTCCTGCTGGGTTATCAAATGCAGTCCAGCTATTTGGTCATTAACATTATTTCATTACTGATTTTAAAGCTGTTTTCAGAAATCTGTCCAAGACACCTGTTGTCTCCAAAAGTTTACAGTTTTGCTTAATCGTGGTCATATTCAGATATGTTGTTTTCCGCAGGTTAACCTGTATATATTCTATATACCTGCATATGTTTTTTTGTACAGGTTTTTTACTAAATCAACACAGATAAAAATATTGTATATAATGTATATGCGCCAATATGAAAATTGCCTATTTAGAAATGGAAAGCGATAAGAAAATGTCATCATATCAGTGTCATCGACAGAATCCCTCACAAGGAGGTCATTTAAGATAGGAAGTGACAGTTAATGTGCTGATATTCTCAGTAGCCCTGCATAGGCTAGAGTGTCCATTAATGTTTGTGTGTGTGTGTGTTTATGGGATCACACCCTAGGCTGCTGCAGGAATAGCTCTGACACGGTGACAGAAGGCCAGAGAAACATGGCTACTGCCGCTCGCAAATCTCAGCAGGGAAATGTCACACGTTTCCTCCCTGATTTCAACACACATGAACGCACAAATACGTACTGAGCCCGACGCTGAGAAGCGAAACAGCCCTGGACGTCCTGGACATCCACACATTTACAAATTAATCACTTTCTGACATCCAGAATTAAAGTAGTCCGCTAACTCCACACAAAAGTCCATACAAATAGGGCCAATATACTATAGAATATTGAATTAGGGATGCTAATGAATAAGCAACGATAGATTACATTTCGATAATTATTTTATCAATAAAACGTATTGATGGGCGATGGTCCATTACAGTGCATAGTTTTGAGGTGTGTGCAAAACGTGCAGCAGACGCACGAGGAAAGATGAGGCGAGCACTCTGTAGTTGCGTATTCTAAATGTAGTAATGTCTTAAAGCCATGCAATGGATTAGGAAGGCTAGCCTAAACATAATTAACCAAGATTCCAAAAAACCCTACAAACAAGTAATTTGACTAAACATAAACAACTACGTATTAAGTAAACAGTAAACACCACAATAAAGGTACATAGAATAAACAACTAAGATACAGGTTGAGTGATCTTCCAGCGACGCTTTGGCTGTTCGCTCCTATTCTATAGTGAATGTAAATCAAGACCTGTCAATCTGAGCGATAAAACATTCCAAACGCGCTCCAGCTGTAAAACCACGTCCGATTGCTCTCCACACACCGTCCCTAACCACTATACCCACCCAAGATCCAGTTTTCATTGGTTGAATTTTCAAATGACGTTGGAAAAAACTGTCATGTGATTGGATCTCGGATGTCCTGACCTATAGCTTTAGCCAAGCAGCATGTCATGTCACTCTGTGATCTACACATTGTCTTATGTATTGTCCAAATTTAAAAGCACTTAAGTGATGGTCATATTACCCGATATTCACTGTAAAGCTAAGCTTCTTAGCCATAAAGGAACACGGCGACTTTTTGGGACTTTAGCTTATTCACCGTATCCCCCATAGTTAGAGTCCATACACACCATTCTCATCTCCCTGCTTGCCATAACTCTGTCTGACGCACCCACCGTTAGCCTAGCTTAGCACAAAGACTGGAGGTAAACGGCTCCATCTAGCCGACTGCTCAATAAGTCACAAAATAACGGCAACATTTTCCTATTTACATGTTGTGATGTGTATAGTTACATCGTGTACTAAGACCTATTTTGTGTTGGTTAAGCAAGTGGTTGTTAAGTAACGTGATATCACGCTTCAGATATAAGAGGTTTGTTAACAAGTAATCGATTAATTGATTGTTAGTTTTAACAATGATTGCCAATGATTGATTATGTGAATTTATGTAAATTGACATCCCTAGTTAGTATTAAGGCTTTGACCGTATTGTTTTTTCACATGTGTTTTTCCCATTTTGAATTACGCATGGCATTGTCATTCGTTTTAGGATTAAAGGAAATATGTAAACTTAACAAATAATGTCTTGGCAGAAAATTATACATACTTTTTCAGTTTTTCTACAGATTTATTTATTGCTTATGCTAAGGTTTCTCGGTTCTAACATTGCAATTGCTATTGCTATTGATCTTACATTTTTTTATTAGTCTGTAGTCGTTCATTATTCAAGACGGATGCTGTTTAGTCACTGTTTTAGTCATTTTTAATAATAGAGTAGTTTTCAATGGTGAGAGTGTCACAAACTATATTCCTAAAGAAACTCTTTTGTTTGTCCAAATGTGTTAATTTATTAAAAAATGCAATTCATAATTTTCAATGATACTCCCATTTGCAATTTTGTGGTGAGTATTACAGAAATTATTTTTTTTATTCAGCAATAATGCATTAAATTGATCAAATGCAAATGCTTTTAAATTGTTACAAAAATAATAAATCTATTTTCAGTTTAAAAATCTATAATCTGAACTCTATATGTTTTCATAAAAATATTAAGAAATATTTCTTGAACTAAATCAGCATATTATTTCTGATGGATCATGTGACACTGAAGACTGGAGTAATGATGCTGAAAATCCAGCTTTTCACAGGAATAAATAACATTTAAAAAAAAACAGTAATTTTGAATTGTAATATTTCCTAATATGAATATAATAGTACTATTGTAGTTTTTACTGTATTTTTTGATCAAATAAATGCAGCCGATTCAAATATCTTACGGAGCCAAAACTGTTGAACGGAGTGTATATTCCTATTAACAATGGCGCATGTGTACAACTAAAGATTTTTCCTGTTCTTTATCGTGGACTCTCTTATTTTTCAATGACCCATGTCTTAGCCCTTTATGTTTCTTGCCTGTAGCAAGCATCATTGTGCATCAAGCTGTCATACTGTGAGAGATAATATATATATACGCAGTAGCAATTAACCCACGAAGCCTTGGCAATGAAAAAACACACCTCGCGTCATCTTTCGTGGAGATGTACATGCTTGATCTCACGTCCTTGTGAGGCAGCGAGTGACCTGTTTGGCTGCTCCTCAGGGAGCCAGTCTGAATTCTGGTCACATACTTTTACATCCTCCCACCTCTGAGCTGGACCAATCCCAGCGCTCGTCCTTTCTCACTGATGACGTGGGCCTGTGAAGCACCTCTTTAATATTCCATGGCTCTGAAGTCAGTCAAGGTCACCGGAACAACACTGTGCTTCATCTTTGTGACAAGGTGCCTCATCCTATCAACTGCAGGTCGGCGGTGTCCTCTTTCAGAGATCATCTTGGTTTGACACATCATTTTCCTACATGTCAACCTGTCTGTGCTCTCTTCAATATCTGCCGTCAGCCCGCATTTTAGATAAGCTGAATACTTGGACATCTGACGACTGCTCGTTTCTCATCTGTCTGGATGGTTCAAATAATTTATGCAGTTCTGAAAGGAAAAATAAGGGTCCGGGGTCTGTTTAGAAGCTCATATCTTGCAATACATTGAGCATGTCAGAGATGCAAAAATAGTTTTTGGTGCTGAGGCTTATGGAGAATCTGACCCTGTAGATCAGATAACTATCAGCAGCATTAGAAGCATGTCACAATAGAGCTATGGATCTGATGATGATCACCGGCCTGTAATGAGTGCCGGCTCAAAATGACACGCCGGACGCCACATGGAAAATGGCATGTGGCTTATTTGGACGCGATTCTGTTTTCATGTGCATACGGCCATTAATCCTGAAGGTTGGCAGTTCACAGGCATCATAATGAGGATCTTGGCCATGCTAAGTGCGGGCAGCAGTGCAGTGAGAACCAAATGCTGGGAATTCTCCACACCATGGACCTGGGCCGCCGTTGGACGCCCAGATGTTCTCCTTGAACTGCTATCGGTTCATCTGTTGTTTCTGTCCTCGCTATAAATCACTTGTCTCTGAGATGAAGTTTGTCTGTCCCACCCGACTTGGAGTGCTAATTGGACGGGGGCCATTTGCACCTCTAGTTTCAGGACGTCGATGAAGCCACTTGTATTTATTGCATCTGTCAGGCCAAAGCTGTCAGGGGATGCATGCTTTTTTCACAGCAACTTTTTTGTAGTTTCTCAGAAGTTTAGCTGCCAAATGAGCCATATTGACTAAGACTTTGCTGAAGGTGTTAGTCATTGACTGTGGCTTTGAGTGTTGTTTGCAGGATGTAATGTTAGTGATGATCTGAAAATGACTGTAGGCAGTTTTTGGCCAAAAGGAAGTGAAACCGTGAGAAAAAAAAAATCAATATGCAAAACAAGTCACAGGAAATTTGGTGCCAAAGGATCCATTTGTTGTGTTATGACTCAAGACTTTAGTTTTCACAATTTAAGTTTGAACCTTAAAAAAAAGCAAACAAAGACAAATGTTTTCAATGGCCCCAACACAGTTATATTTTCATGAAGTTGACCTTTTATGAATTTGATTCATTTTATACTTTATCGTTTCTTATTTTTAATGTACATTTAATTTGTTTTTCTAAAAATGTATTTTAGGCAAGATTTATTATTTTAAGAAGTCTTTTATACCACCAAGGCTGCATTTATTTGCTCTAAAAAAATACAGTAAAACAGTAATATTTAGGGGTGCACCGATCCGATATTAGGATCGGATATCGGCCGCGATACTGACAAAATAGCTGGATCGGGGATCGGAAAAATTAACAGATCCACAAGCCGATCCAGGTGTTTTTTTCCGTCGCAGCAGAACCTACGTCATTCGTCAGCTTCACGTGTGTCGCATGCTAGAAGGGAGCGAGCCAGAGAGTCGGCTGTGTGGAGGAGATATTTCACGCTTGCCACGCCAACTAGTTCGTCGCTGTTTCGAGGGTATTACTGCAAAGTCAGGGTCTTTCCTGCATTGACATTTTTTTGACGGCCAAAGCCTAATTTGATGAGTTATTGTGATTTACGAGTGATGTAGAACAGATGCTGCGCTTGTGACTGAGTGACAGAGAGACCTATCTGAGAGCTCCTCCCCCGCGCGCGCTCTCTGGGTCTTCAAAATAATCAGTGTTCGCTCTCATATTTCACATATTAATCCAAATCAAAAGCTCGGAAGACCGAAACCATGTTGCACGTGACACATTCGGACAATTTTGTCCTTGAATTATCACTGGGTGTGAATTGCGCTCAAAAAACATTGACTCTTCTCTGACCAGCTGACATAAAGCATACTTTCAATAAGCGGGAGACAAATTATATCCAGTTATGAAGTGTTTTCTGTGTGTTGACATCTTTCGCGATGTTCTAACAGACGGGATTCGCACACAACGCGTCTGCTAATGTCCGATTCGTGACCTAATGACTCCTTTGAACCGAATCATTTTAACGACTGGCCAGAACAACTGATCTGTCCAACACTGAACTCATGAACTCAGTTTATTAATTTACTCAGAACGCAACTGAAATGAGAACACAAGTGTGCTTACCCATTTTAGCAAGAGTGGGTAGTACGAATTATTTTTAATTATCAACAGTATTTCATCTTATTTCTGTTGACAATGTGTAGTAAAATAAATAGGCCTAGCCTACAATCATTTAATCTGGAGTGAGGTGAAACCAGAACAAAGTTGTTATTAGCTAGCTGAAAATTTTTATTAAATTGCATATGGTAGAAAATTAGACTATTTGTTAATTTGTAATGCTACTTTTTAATATTGATATGATTATATACCAAAACAATTATCTGTAGTGTAAAAAATGTTTGGTAACTGTCAGATTACTATTGTATGTTTGACCAATACACTGTTTTTTGTTTCCACTGCTACATTTTATTTATTTAAAGAAGTTAGATTACATTCTATTTTAGATTTGAATGCACAATTGTTTTTTAAATAAATAAGAATTCAACACCTTACATACATCTGTTATTTTGTCTTAGTTATGTTTAGTTAGTAAAGTCTGGTGCCTTTAGTCTCTTCAAGGAAGGTATAAGGTGGAAGATATACAGTTTATTATTAATTCAACAATATATCGGATCGGTATCGGGTATCGACAGATACACAAAGCCCAGGCATCGGTATCGGTATCGGGACTGAAAAAGTCGGATCGGTGCACCCCTAGTAATATTGTAAAGTACTGTATTACAATTTTAAAATAACAGTCTTCTGTTTTAATATATATAAAAAGTAATGTAATCCTGTGATAGCAAAGCTGAATTTTCAGTATCACATGATCCTTCAGAAATCACTCTAAGATGCTGGTTTGGTGCTCAAGAAACATTTGTTAGTATCACATTTGGTTAGTGTCCTTGTTACGGTGTAATTATACATTTACTTTTAATAGTCATAATAATTAACTACTTGTACTTAGGGTTAAGTAATATAGTAACTACATGTAACGTAACAAAGAGACTAAAATAAAGTGTTACCTCACATTTAGACATTTTTGCTGTGTAATATTTCATTACAATAACATTTTACATTTTTGACACACAATTTTACGTTTTATTTTTATAAAGGAAAATAACTTTCATATATATATTTGAAATATATATTTTGCTAGAAACTGATGGCAGACAATGCATAACATTGCAACATGTATACTGATTGGTTTATAATGTTCAACCCATCGTTCAACCCAACCCAATTGATGCTACCAAAGCAACCTATCAAAAGTCTTTGAACCTATCTTGCAACGGCTAGTTTCTTTGGAGAAAGCATCTGGTTAATGCATACATATAATGCATGCTGGGAACTATGATTGTATAGTGTGCTGTACACTAGTAATAGTAGTAGCATTTTGCAACATTACAGAATAATGCATTTTGTCACGATGTACAGTTTTCACAGTTCCTAAGATTGGAGGATGCAGCTGAGTGGTGGACATGCAAATAAAATAAGAGAGACCAATGGAGCTGGAACAGAATGACAAATGTGTCTGATAGAATGAAATGAAATAAAGGGGCGGACGTGGATGTGGTCCTCTCAGAGGGTTATGAGGGTCTGACTCCAGCAGGCTTTTCTCATTAGAGTAGTGTCCATTGTGCTAACTCACCACTAGACAGATAATGACAACAGCCCCTCTGCTGAGATTCAAGAGGTCATGATGCTATTTGGCTGCTGCACCCATGTCTGAATGAGACTTTTTATAAGGGTTTTGGCCCTTATGTTTCTTCTTTGTGGGGACAGATTGGATACATGTTTAAGAACAACTCTAGGCTTAATTAAAGCGAAGGATTTAAACTGGCTGACAACTGAGATGAAACTCTCACACAAGTCAGGATCAGCTGTAATAGATTGTCGTTGGATGTAAGTTTTCCCAATCAGATTTGACTTTTGACATCAAGTAACAACCCAGCAGAGGCCCAACATTTTTATTTATTGTAAAAAAAGAAGAAGAAAAAACCCTACCAGAACAGAGCATTTTAGGCTTTTGACAATTTGGTTAAACATATTCTTTCTATGAAGTGAACTATATAAGATTCAAGTTAAACATGATTTATGAATGATGCTCTAGTCTGCTGAAAAGTTATTGTGAGTCAAGAAGATATGGAACACAGTAATAATTTTTTTTAATCTGTGCAAATGCACAGTAAAAAAAAACTTTACAGAACTTAAACATAATAGTTTAACAACATAAGATGTAATATAACATTTTAAGGCACATACCTGATTAAAAAAACGTCAAATGTGAAGTATCACTGGGAATTCTTGGAATGTCAATTTACATATTATTTTGTATATTATAGGATGAAATAACTGTTAAATTTGAATGATTGTTCCATTAGAATTCTTACAGTTTTTCACCGTATGGTGGAACTTACATTAACCAAGTTACACTATAGCTGCAGTTTTCACTATAGCATTTTTAGTCTTTACTATTCAATTTACATATATGTTTTACAGTAAATATAGTAATGTAGCCCCAACTTATTTTAGTAACAGATTTTAAAGGGGTACTTCAGCGCTGGGAAGATGAATGTGTATTTAAACTGGATCATTTATTTAGTAGAAATGTGAAATTATTTTTGAATTTGGTGCCTTCTAGACCGAGAAAAGACAGAAAATGTATTTCTCTCATGTGGATGAAAGACAACAACTCCCAGAATGCACTTGCTACGCTGCCCTACGAGGCCACTCCCAAAGCCACGGCTACTGGTTATATCACTTGCCCACCGCCGTTTTGATATTCTTAGTAATAAAATCATTTAGTTCAGTTAGAGAACAAACACTACAATTAAAAACTGAACGTGTCTTTTCAATAAAGTGCGAGTGAGCCGAACGAAAGGCACGGAACAAACGCAGCAGGAGTCAGATTTCATTCATCAGAGCTGAGGTAAGCGCGGCAGTCATTCACGGTGCGTGTCCAGTCTGGCGCGTTATCAGATCATGCCTATGGAAGCTTAACTTTCATAGGAATTCATTGAAAAGTTGAACCACTCACTTTGCTCAGGACCGCTCCGTTAATAATGCCCGAGCCGAGCGGCAGCGGCCGTGTACATTTACATTCTGTGAGTGAGATCCCACCCCCTATGGGCGGGTTGATAACATGCGGAACTAGCTCGGACACAACGTGCACGGGCTCGGGTAGGGTCGGGGTTGATTTTTTTGAGCCCGATCTAAGCTCTACCCAGATGGTAAGCCTATTATAAGTGTTTAGACCTGTCGGGATAGTTTTGCGAGAAACTCTGTACATGCATCACTCACCCGTGTGTGTCTCGTCCTGTGCGTAAATAGAAGAAAAATAGAGAAAAGTTGCTCCGGCTACTTTGTATGTGTATGGTGTGGGAGTGGCATAGGATAGTTGTCACAACTAGTGAGAGAGGATGACACGGAGCATGCTAAATCTCCAACCTCAGGGAATGACCTGTTTAATAAATAAATAAATCTGCTAAATTTAACTGCTAGAGGGCCAAAGTTACATAGTGTACCATTGATGCAATGGCTTAGTCGTTGAATATACTTGTTCTTTCGTTTCTCTCTATTACTTGTTTCTCTATTTTCTTTTTTTGCACCCATTTTATGGTCCACCAGTCGAAAATTACCCTAAAAAGGTCTATTTTCTTTCAACTGCAATAGCACGCCTCACCTAAACACAATAATGTTGATTTTGCTTTCTGGATGTGAGCAGATTAATTCAGTTCTATGGTAGGTTTCACACCGGCACCCCAGGAATACATTTACGTTGTTTATATGTCGACTATCTGCTCTAACACCCAGCGTCTTCACAAATCAATGCTGCGTTTCCCACTGAGAGGGTAATTGGAAGACAGTGTCCAGTAGGTGCCATTTCCCATGGAGTCAGGTGGTGAATTATTTACCAGTCCACACGGTAAACAGTGCACTCACTCAAGATATTGCTGCCTGGCTGTGCGTCTGTGCATTTGAATCAGATGGGGCACGCTAAAGACATTTTTTATCCCTTGAGCTGTGTACAGTGGCTTACCGCTTTATCATTTACATAATTAAAGTATTGGCATTGAATCGGGGAGCCTGTGTGTGTGTGGGCAGCCTGGTTGAATGATAATATTTGTGTTGTGATGTTTTCGGAATGTGCTCATGAATATGGAAATCCGTCAGGTGTGCTGATCTGAGGTAAACTGATTATTTGTGTAATTCTGTTTTGTTGTTGTTTATTGCGGTTGTTTTTCAATTGGTCCCAGGAGGTTGTTTACCCAGGCTAATGAGAATTGAAGTGAAACATCACATTTACATTTTCATATACATTTTCAAATTAATCTCATAGCCAATTGATGCGCACACATCTGTGGTTGTGATTGGACGGTGTGAGGGCAGTGGTTAGGTTGTTAATCCTCAGTGTTGCTTGATTTGAGTTTGATGCTTGTGTTGTCTAGCTCCTTCTCTGCTGTACTACTGATTGACATCACTGGACCTCAGCAGGTTCCTGCAGGGTTCCTCCCATGTGGTTTTGTAGAAGCAAGTTGTTGGCTCAGTTGCTCTGTGGTGTCTCCTGTGAGATCCTGCCGTTAAACAGTCCTATTGTTGTGTTAGCATTTTTCTGAATGCACTGGACTGAAAATATGTTATGTTCTGGATCTGTATTATATTTTAACTGGTTCAACTTGGTTTGAGTGAAAGTTGGTTGTGCAAAAATACAGTAAAAACAGTACTATTGTGAAATATTATTATCATTTAAAATAAATATTTGTAGTTTTAATATAATTGAAATGTATTTTTTTCCTGTGCTGACAAAGCTGAATTTTCATCAGCCATTACTCGGTTACTCAATGTCGCATTACCATTCCGTATTTTTTTTTTCTGATATGCTGATTTGGTGCTCAGAGACATTTGTGTATTTGTGCAGATTAAAGGAGACATATTATGCCTCTTTTCATAAGATGTAACATAAATCTCTGGTGTCGCCAGAATGTGTCTGAAGTTTCAGCTCAAAATACCCCCCCAGATCATTTATTATAGCTTGTGAAATTTGCCCGTATTTGGGTGTGAGCAAAAACATGCCGTTTTTGTGTGTGTCCCTTTTAAATCCACTCCCCCTTCCAGCAGCTCCTTTACAAGAGCTTCGGATACAACGTCAACAACAAAACGAATCTCACTCTGCCAACATGTCAGAAATAACTTGCACAAAGTCGGACACAGATGGAGAGGTTGCCAGAGTTACGTTGATTCAACTCATCGACTAGCATGTACCGTCATGTTAATCTATAAATTGTTGTATAGGTGCTCGTGTGGGAACGTAACGCATCCGTCAACCGACTATACAATGATGGTGACGGTGAGCGTTTTCGGGAAAAAACTAATGACATAGCTCTAGTCTCTAGAGATGCTCCGATCAGCATTTTTGGGGCCGATCACCGATTACCGATCACCAAGATCATGATCTGCCGATTGCCGATAACTGCCGATCACAGAATGGCAGGGGAATGGCAATCTTTTATCTATAATCTTGCAGAGTTTGCACCATTTGTAGAAATGAAACTAACTCTAAATTAACTGAGTTAAGATCTTGAAGAACCACCAAGTGTTTATTTTAGAAAATGAGATAACTTAAGGCTACTGTGGGCCATCTTTCCCAAATAAATGTATATAATAAATGTATATTATTATCTCACTTAAATATTTGATCATGCAGTGCATTTTTGTTTTAAAAACATTATACACAATAACATTAGTATTGAGGTAAGAAATACTAAAGACATTTAATAAGAAATCAAATGTAAATGAATATTGGTCTTCCCTGAATAAATTTTATTAGATTAATCCTTACACTTAAGGTTGCAAAAGTTAGTCATTCAAGCAGTGAGTGTCATAAAGGTTCATCAAACAACACAAGACAAAGAGAAACTCAGAGACAGCAGCAGTTTATTCGACAGCTGTCACTTTATGAGCGAACACGGATACGGTTACAGGTGCACAAACGTTCACTCGCGAGTCACGACGGGGTTTACGTGCATTTACTCGTCAAGACGGTCATTTAGTACATACATTTGTGTGTATCTGACCATTTCAGCGCAATTTGTACTCGCAAGCTTTTTGTGATATGGCCTGTGTGTGTGTGTGTGTGTGTGTGTGTCTCCAGACCATGCGCGCGAGTGCTGAGCGGTTTGAACACTGGCAAGACTTAAAAATAAATGCAAATGATAAATTTTAGTGACGATGCGACACTGCCTCGATTGTGCAAAGTGGCAAATCCTGTGTCAACTGTGCAGCTCGATTTTAGCGCACATGCGTTGTGCTGATGTGAAGCCATTTAAGCATTTTGAAAGGGAGAGAGAGAGCGCGCGCACGCGGTGATTCACGCGCGCTGTTTGTGAATTTATGTCCCACAGAAAGTTTTCAAATGACTGCGTAAGTTATTTAATATAGAAATATGAATTGTACCTCACCTTCAGCATTATAATTATTTTACCCGCGCTGGAAAGAGAATGAGACGGTGTCGCTGCATATCATGCCCTAGCTCTCACGGCAGGTGCGGGTTTTATGTGTCGTCAGCATGCGATCGGTTCATGAGATCGGCCTTTTTGGAGACCGCCGATCAATCATCCCAAAGCGATTATCGACCGATCGAGATCGGTTGCCGATCAATCGGAGCACCCCTAATAGCAACTTTAGCCAAATTAGCCATTCAGCATTCTAGAAAGCTCATTCAGAAAGGAAATCTGCAAACTTTCACAAAATATGATACTTGTTTTGGATATGAAGGTAGAGCATGAAGTTTTGGTATTGAACCATCCTTCAGAAACAACTTTTTTTAAAATTTAGAAACTAAGTTTAGCACATTAAAAACAATAACAGTAATACTATGAATTAGGGGTGCACCGAAATTTCGTCCGTCGAAAATGTTCGGCCGAAAATGGCATTATCGGCTTCGGGCTGAAATAAAAAAAACTGCCGAAAACGTTAACCGAAAATGAATGTCACCCGCCCCTCCCATCCGTGTGCAAGCGCTTAGGTTTCACTCACGGTCGAGCTGTTATCGCGCGACGCGTCTGCCTATCTAAGATTAAGCATGTCAGCGGTATGAGAACAAATAGAGACGTATCTAACATTAGCTGAACTACTCATTGCCAGAAGCGACAATCCCCTTGACTACTGGCGCACGAACGAAGGCCGCTTTCCATTGCTTGCGCGGATTGCACGCAGGTATTTATCTGCCCCAAGTAGTGTTGCCAAGTCCGCGGTTTTCCCGCTGGATGTTTTTCCATGTCTGCGGGTTGAAGCGACTCCAATTATGTGATATTTAGACCCAGGAATGCGAATTTTAGCAGGCAACCCTGCCAGAAAACACATATTTTAACCCCCAAATGCCATTTTTCCCGGAGAACAGTGACAGACAATGAGAGACTATTCAGTGCATCTCATGTTCTTAATGAGAACCATTCTGTGATTTTGTGTGCAGTTATTCAGATAATTGTGGATCTTTTTCTGCACAACTGTTAAAAAACTATTTTATTTGATGGAACATAAAACTTGAAGAATAATATTAGGCCTATTTGGTATTAATATTTATTTGTAAAATATTTTAGGTTTTGTTATGTAACTTAATAAAAGTTTGATTATTCTATTGGTTCCTGATTTTTTTTTTTTTTTTTTCATTTCAGATCCTTTAAATTCAAGCTATATATATATATATATATATATATATATATATATATATATATATATATATATATATATATATATATATATATATATATATATATATATATATATATATATATATATATATATATATATATATATATATATATATATATATATATATATATATATATATATATATATATATATATATATATATATATATATATATAAATATAATTAATATAATATAATATACGTTTTTAAAAGAAGCAATTTTTGGCTTCAGTTTCGGTTTTTGGCCAAGTGCATCCTAAATTTTCGGTTTCGGTCCAGAATTTTCATTTCGGTGCATCACTACTATGAATACAATAACATAAAAATAAAAAAATAAATAAAAATAATGTCTACCCCCATTTTGTCAAGTTGTTTAATACGGTTAAGGATTTGTTATCATTGATTTGGATCAAATTCAATTTCAGTGTTTTCTGTTGTCATGGCAGAGATCCATTAGTTCACATATATAATTAAGATGCGTATATGTTGTCAAACCACAATGCAAGCTTCACTCTCATGGTGTGAAACTCTGTATCACTCTTACATCATAACACCCGTATCATTATTCTCTGAGGGCGAGTCATTTTTGCCAACACATTTAATAGCACTTGTCATCCTGACTTTGAACTTCCATGAATGTCTTTTGAAAGTCCATGTATCTATCACATAATCACAGTAGGATAATGAGGAACGCAAATTACAATTTTGCAGCAGTTTTTAGATTTGTGTTTTAAAGCTTTGAAGGCGGGAATCTCATACATCACTTGACATCACCGCTGTGGCGGGGGAACTGTTTCTTCGGCTCATTTGCATGCCATTTTATCTGAACTACACAACTTGCTTTTTTGGTTTCTCTCTCAATATCTGCCACTAATATGAAGAGACTCATCTGCAGGCCGGCTACATCACCTGTCAGCTAAATTATTCATGGGATCTGTTAAAGTGCACTTTTGAAGGGCTTGTCAAGAGGCAGAGAGAAGGCAAAATGCCCTAATTAGAATTCAGTTGCACCAACACAGAGAAAGGATGTGAACTCGATTTGAAATGTGTAGGAAATTGTGTCTTTCCCAGTGTGCGATTTCATGTGACAATGATATGGTCAGGGAGTGCTGTGTAGTTCTAGTTGCGAAGTGGATCATCCAGTGAAAACCGTGTGTGTGTGTGTGTGTGTGTGTGTGTGTGTGTGTTTGTGTGGGTATTTGTGAGTCATATATCAGGCCATGACTGTACTGGGCCATGTGAGAAGCCTTGGGTCCAGATTCATCCTTTACTCTGTCTGTAAACACCAGTTTCATGATGCAACTTGAAACGGTACAAAGCATGGCAGACGCCATGCTATATTTAAACCAATACCTCTTTAGCACCCTTGTTCTCTCTTGTAATGGGTTATATGAGGAGCGGTATGCACATCTATATGCTTAGCTGTTAAGGTCATAATATAGAGTAAATTACATGTTTAATTCATTAATTCATTTATTTTGGATATAATCATTTATTTGAAAATACTTAAAAATGCAATTCATACAATACCTTAAATAAAATAAAATAAAATATGTTTTTATATTTTTCAGGTGCATAGTCAAAATTGTTGGGGTGCAACTCTCCTTATATCATTATTTATGAATTATTCTTTATTAGAATAAATTAAGTTCCTGGAAAGTAAACCTATTTAAATAGTTTGTCAAAACTGTTTCTTCTAACAAATACGATTTTAATAAGACTGCTTCTTTTAATGCTTGTTTGCATCTTTGATAAACGTTAAGATATCCAATCATTTGACCTCATGACATAGCAAAGTTAGTTCAAATTGTAAAATATGATTTATAATTGATAATATTTGCAAATAATGTACCATTTACCTTAAAGTATTTTGAAATTCTGTTGAAGCTGCATTCAAATTGTGAGGGAAACATATTATTACTTTGTAGTTGATGGCTACACCACATTTTTAGAGTCATTAATTTTAAACGGAATTTAAAAATGGTCTAAAAAACATATGAAAGCATATGAATAAAAATCATACATTTCTAAAAACTTGGCACGTGTGTTGAAAAGATAGCCTTGTGTGCTATAGACTCATTTGCAATCAAGTTCAAGTTCTTTGTCGTCTTCTTGGGAAAGGCAGCAAAATCCTCCATATCCCAGAATCCCTCTCCCGTTGATGGGTTTTGTATGTTTGCGAATCCTTTTCTCTACAGCGCTGTCATTGTTGTAATGGGTTGGCAGTGAGCTCGTGCGAGAGTTGAGCACAGTGTTTCCAGATGAATAACTGGGTCAGTTTAAAGACGATGCCGCTTATCGTCTCAGTTCATCACGAGTGCTCAAATGCTCAGCTTTTCAGCAACCAGCCACAGTGAAAAATCACACTATTCAGCCGCAAGGAAGTGAGTGTTTGGCGGTATTTGTCTTTCATGGATTTATTCAAGTCTATAGCTGAATTCTGTTAAAATCATGTGATCTGGGATGTCATCCATTCATATGGCCTATTCCTATTTTTAAGGTTCAAGATATTTAGTCAACGTTACCAACCTACTGCAGCACTGAAGGCCCTCGATTAGGCCAGTCTGAACACACACACACACACACACACACACACACACACAGAACAAGCACACTGTGCCCTCTTGTGGAAGAAGTCAACTATGAAGTCAAATGGAGGACACTCGCCTTGAAATACGGCATTAGTGTGCTCCACCAGCATCTTTGATCAAAAGCAGCTCTTCTGAATGATGTTGAAATGCTTGGTATCTCTTGCAGTCGGGGAGGAGTGTCGGTGTCTACGGTCTCTGCTTATCTTGAGCTGCACAGCTCCTCTTCCTCCAGCTGCTACTCACTGGAACTCGCTATCGGCCAGACAAAGAGGTCCAATTAAAAATGCATCAAGGTGTTTTCTCACTAGACAATGTGGGATATCAATCCAAATACAGGCTGCATGAAAATAATCAGCCTCTGGTCATCAATAATGGATGCAGTGATCTGGCTTCTTCGAGAGGTTTTGTATATTGCTTTGACAGGATAATGTTAAGCTAAGCCAACTGCTTTATGAACTTGAAAAGAAGGCCTGTGTAAAGCAGTATGAGTATTGTTGGTGGCTGCAGAGACTAAATGCTCCACCGACTGCTTTATGTGATCATTCTGTAAGGAAAAGGACTACATCCTTTTAAGAAATGGTATAGGTCCTTTCAGGGAATAGTTAACTAGTTCTTTGAGTGGGGTTTTTTTGGGTTGTTTTTTTGTGGCAGCGCGATTTGCTTTACTTGTTTAATTTGCGCTGTAAGAAGTTATATATTTGCTACCGTTCAAAAGTTGGGGGTCAGATTCTTTTTTTGAAAAGTAATTCCGCAAACATGCATTGATCAAAAGTGACAGTAAAGCTTTTTGCATTGCTACACAAATATCTATTTCAAATAAATGGTGTTCTTTTGAACTTTCTAATTCTAAAAAAGAGTGAAATATATCAAATAAAATTAAACGTGCATAAAATAATTAAAATAAAATTCAGACTAACTTGTAAGATGGCATATCCAGTTAATCATTTTGTCCACTTTTATAAGCACATATCACATGTTTCATTCAATTTCATTTGGCACCTGACGCGGATCAGGTGAACCCCCCATTTTTTACGTAAACGATTTTGAATATGATTTTAAATATGCTGTCAATTTTGAAAATATGAAGTTTTGAACATTAGTTTCTATCTTCTAGTGGACGGATGGCACTTAATCAATTTGGTTAAATAATGCAAAGTGTGTCATCTTAATTATATTGAAATATGTGTCCATAGAAATTAATGAGAAATAACAGGAAAAGTTTAATGAAAATGTTTTGGATTTCTTTGTTAGGAGCTAAAATCACAACCGTTATATCATAACTAAGATAAGAAAAATAAATATTCTTTAATTTTGAGATGGAAAAAAACAATAATGAACGGCTTTAGTGATCTGAACATGACACGTAACATGATCCATGTTTAGTCCAATTATTTTGTGCACAAGCACACAATGAATCATTGTGCCTAATAATACTGAAAAAGAGCGAATCGTTCGTGCAGAACCCGTCCGTGTGTAGAATTACTTCTCAAATAGACCCCTGCCACTGACCTCATGAGGTGAGCCAGTATAGTTCTCCACTGTTGGATACACAAACACCCTGTCTGGCAGCTACAGTTTCCAGTCTTTAATGTTTGAGATGTCCACTCACCGGCCAATAGCCCTTTGGACCTTAAGGGTCAAACAGGCCATTCACTTTACACCACACAAAAAGAGACTTTTCCATTCACCTCGAAACTTATCCTAGACAAGTGACAGGACTTGTTCCATTTCCAGTTTTAGCGTGTTCTTTGACATGCTTTTCAGGTTTGATTCAAGTTTGATCATGTGCTTCATTTAATCAGTACAGTACGAGAGGTTGTGTTCTATTGGTAATACAGTCACAGCTTAAGTTGTTAGCCTGGCCTAAGATGCCTGGTTTTTGAAAATGGTTACGGTGTGATAGGACACATTATTTATTAAAACATTATTTAATACAACAATTTCATATGGTGCTAAAGATGTACACAGCAACAGTGTTCTTCTAGGCATGGTGTCCAGTGGGTGAACGTGATTTCACCAAGTATAACATGCTCCTGGATCAGCATCTTTGTTGTTCCTGGAAAAACATTCCAATCAACCAATCAGATTTGGGGGACCAGTTTAGGCTTACAACAAGGGTGAGGTGCTTCTACATTGCGAACTTGTCATTCACATATAATTTCCCTCTGATTTTAGAGATTAGTTATGGGTAGGGGTAAGGAATAGCTTTAGGGATCAACAAAATATGTTGATGCAGGAACATGTCTTACTTGGTAAAATCACAGTGGCCATGTGCAGAGATATAGTGAACATGTTTCAAGTCATAGCTCTCACAAACTGTGTATTTTAGCATAGCTGGAATGCTCTATTGTCCATTCAGAAGACAGCACAGAAACAATCCATTTTATAATCAGATATTAGCTACATTTAGTGAAATAATAGACTGTTTCCATTTTTATTGTTCATGCTTATTGTAAACTCTATAGACTGTTCATTAATTTTCAGTATGGAAACTGGCAGACTGTAGAGTGGATTAGAGATCTGAAACAAGAAGTTGTTTTAGAAGTGACCTCATTTAGTAGACTCAATAAGAAACGGCAGTATAAATCTCATCATATTGCATTTTTATTCCTCTATTTTTGCAGTGCAGGGATTTTAAACTAATATGGTAGTCTGCCAAAAATCTACTTACTGGGTACTCCACATCTCTGCTCTTGAATCACAAGTGTTGTGCCATTCTGCATTTTCTTTGGTTTGCAGTTCAGATGCTACATTTTAGACAGATGCATGTGCCTTTGAGCCCATGTTCATTAATACCGCTTTTGAAGTTTGAAATCATTCAGTTTCTAAAGAAGAACACAAGTCTGTTATTCAAATAAAACAGTAGATTCTACATCGTATTTTCCCCCCACAAATTCTTGGTTACAGCAGAGTGTCTAAGCACCACATTGACAAATGAGTTTTACAAATGGTGACATTATCCCCGGTAGTGAATGTTAATGTTTTTATAGAGCAGCTACGGTAATATATGGTTATGGTTTTATGAATAGTATAGTTTGCTACGGTTTGAGGGCAGTTTGGGCAGTTGTGGCCTAATGGTTAGAGAGTCGGACTCGTAGGTCACGGTCTCAGTACAGACAGGAGATATAGGTGGGGGAACTGAAAGCACCTCAATTGAACATGCCTGAAGCATGCCTGGAGCTCTTCCACTCTCATTAGCCACAACTGAGGTATCCTTGAGCAAGGCACCTAACACCCAATTGCTCCCCGGGCGGCGCAGCAAAAATGGCTGCCAACTGCTCCAGGTGTGTGTTCAATACTCACTGATGGTTGTGTGCACTTGGATGGAAATGCACAGCACAAATTCCAAGTATGGGTCACCATACTTGGCTACACGTCACTTTCACTTTTTAGTGCACAGTAAAACATGGTAATTGTTTTGTAAGAGATGTAAAGATTGAAATCTTCAGATTTATGTTTGTGCATGATTTTCCCCTGTTTTCTTTGATTATCTCATATAGCTCTTTCCCACTTGGGAAGCTGTGTGGTTGACACGCAGTCTGGAGTAAACACCTTTGTCTTGCGCTTTTGCTGGGTGTATATGCATGTGTACTACGCCACCACACACCATAACATAGCAGCCATCCGATAGCAGCTGTCTCAATTTCACCTGAAATGGTGATAGCGTATACCTCACATGCAGCGTCCCAGAAAAGATCAAATGATTTGACCTCAGGAGCTTTGTGCTCCCCACACCCTTCTCCTGTACTCTGTGCTCGCCTGCTAGAACAAGGGCTTCCCTGTTTTCAAAGCGTCGACATTGGGTATATACAATAAGTGTTTAAGTGTACAACTTCATTACTCCGTCTGGGACTGCGGTATATTCTTAGGTTTTCTCCGAACAAATTTTTACCGGTCCAATCAGCGAACAAAGGGAGTGGCTGAGAACGATGACGTTGATGTTGTGCGCTAGTTTGAGTTGTAGTTCAGTAATGGCGGCGGAGAAAGATGCGAGCGAAGCCATTCATTATGTTGTGGCACCGGCACCGCTGCCGAATATCCAGAAGTTAAAGCCGCACTAGGTAAATTTTGCTCTCGGGCTCCCCCTACAGTTGTGAAACAGTATTGTCCTCTACTACTGTCGTAAACGGTCACTCTACATCAGGGGATGCATCGCACGTGCATTTGTTGACATGACAACTATGATAGCCCTGAACTCTGCAGGAGTTCACATGCAGGTGTTCTGCTTGCGTCGCGTGTGAAATGTCTTCATCCCAGGTACAGTGGCATATGTATCAGCATGTCATATGAATACAATTTCATGGGTTTTATTTTTTTCAAACGCCAAATGATCGCGATGCTCACGTTTACAAGCCAGCGTCATTATAGTAGCCTAGTCTATTGGTTCCCGTTTTACAGAATCTATATGATACTTCAATTCAATGTTTGAGTGGTAGGTAATAACCATATATCGTCAATATTATAATATCAAGCTACCATAGATGAATCTGCAAATTCGAAAAATCGATTTGCATTAAAGCTTGAGGAAAGACAAATAAACCAATATCACAGACATGTTAGGTATCCTAAAATATGATTGTGTATGTATTACGTATTAACTTGCAAGAATGTAGCCCCTCCTCCTTCAGCTCACGCCAACGAGCAAACGCTGGCCCAATGTTGATCCTCGTCCTGCCTTTAATCCGATCACTTTCTCGTTTCCTCTTTTTGCTTTCCTCAGACAAAACCTTTGCTTTCTTATTTTTCTGTGCTGCTTCGGCCATGACTATAACATTCGGCAAACAAATGATTTGCGAGCGATTTTTTTCACGCACGTCCGAATTTAAGGAAGTGGGGATGGTGGTGGAAGTGACGTATATGCCGTAAAGCAGTCTAATTTTGTAGTTCTTTTTGTTCTCGGGTTACTACCCGAAACCCGAAGTTTAAAAGTACGATTAAAAACGATACAGACCCCGTCAGGCTATGGCAGACGTGTCATTCAACCTATTGTAAGTCGATGTATCATCACAAGAGTTTTGAAAATATATTATGAAGGTTGAAAAGTTACCTAGTGCTGCTTTAAAGCAGGAGCAAGAACAAACTTTGCTGAGTTTTGTTGGTGGCCATGATGTTATGGCCCTCCTCACCACAGGGTTCGGGAAAAGTTTGATTTTCCAGCTCGCTCCGTTAGTGGTGGAGTTGGCTGAAGCCCTATTCGGACGGTAATTGTTTCTCGTGGGGTCGGAAGGTATTGTTATCATTTACAGGGGCTAGTGAGTGATTTTATTGCCGTCCGTCTCTCACCACTCCTGTAAAAATCCCCGGCCGAATTACCTACTGTTTTAGACAAACACCAAGGTCGTGTGGTCATTTAATTGCTGTCCGAATCCACATCTCTGAGTTTTCAAGAATATATCACTTCAAAATGTACTGTTTATATCCTTTTTGACTACTGCAGAGCACCGTACGGTTGCGCTTCGCTGTAATTTGGATGCATTTTCTAGACTTGTATTTCTTTAAATGCTGGCAAGTATTTACAAGAGCAATATATTTCATCACCGGTCAAAAAATAAAAAGAAGAAAAGCAAGTAAACATTTGAATTGGGACGTTATTTATGGCAGCATTTATTCTCATCATACCAAGCATATGACATTTTTTTTACAGCATACAATCATGTTACGGACCACGTGAGCAGCGCGTTCCCGATCACAAAACTCTCCCCTCCAATGTGAATAAATCACAATCCGATTGCACAAGTTTTAGGTTTTATCACTGAGGTGGCGTGCACAATCTGCACAGTTATTTTTACGGACTTCCATGTGAGAAACGGCACATGACATACGTCACGACCAAACGTTAGCGATTTGTTATGGCAGATCCAGAGTGGCTCTGGGCAGATCCAATAGTTTTAAACTTCAACCGAGTAAACACTTGTCAATGGAGAGTGGCCAGACTCTCTGTACAAATGAAATGTACAAGAGTCTGGTAAGACCAGGCTACTTATTTAGTTTTCTACAATAGAAAAGCTGTTCAGTGATTGTCAAACAAGACTAAAGGAATTCATGATGCACTTTTTCATTATGCAAAAATGCAGGTTATAAGCATTTTGGGTTTCTTTTCACAGTGTTCTTAGCACCATATTACAGAGCCTTTAAAAGGACCTTTGCAAAAATAAAAATATATGCAGACTTTCATGAGAAACCATTATATTAGCATATAGGACAATGCACACTGAGCCACCTATTGCGCCCCTTTCGCGGTGTGGTTTCTTGGCCGCCACAGAGTATGCGTTAAACAAGACCAAAGGCCTTGAAAAATGACGTACTGCCCTAACAAAAGTCTGAAGACTCTTGTACAGTACCAGTCTTTTTTATAGACCCTTGAACTTGGCAAATAGGAGAATGAACTCTGCTGTATTTTCCCATCAGCCCATTTCGTGTCATGGTTTCTCCGCCACCACACAGGATAGGTTAAATTGTTGTTAAATTGACATTAGTCCTTGATATTAGAGGTACTACCCTAAGGAAAGTTACATTTTGAGCAAATAGATCTCTATTAATTCATGTGCATCCATGTGTAACCCCTCCTGTTCGAACCGCCCGCTCCAAGCGGGACGCAAACTTGGGTCCGCCGGGATGAGAGTCGGTCGCTCTAACAAGGAGGCTAAAGGCTGCAACCTCTAGCGTCAGTCACTAGTAGGGTTGGGCATCGAGAACCGGTTCCAACTTGGAACCGTTTAAAAAATAACGATGCCATTGGAATCGTTTAGAAATTTTGTTTTCGATTCCGATCATCGGTTCCAAACGCGCAAGTTTTCGGAAGTGCTTGCCGCGCCCGTTTGTTCTGTTGCAGCCATGGAGCACGGTAAGCGGGGCTCAAAAGTGTGGCTTTATTTCACAAAAAAAAAAAAAAACCTGGGTCGGCACAGTGCAACACATATGACAAACTTATTTCTTGCACGGGAGGATGCACTATAAATATGTGGTGTATAAATTAACGAGTGTAGCGTGTTTGAAATGCTGCGCAGGTCTGTCGTCCTCGGGCAACCCTGCGCTAACCAACGTTATTAAAGGGATAGTTCACCCTGAAATGAAAATAAAGCCTTCTTTTACTTACCCTGATGTTGTCCCAGTGCCCTATGTCCTATGACATTTAAAATACTGTTCCTGCACGCGCTCCTTCCTATTATGGCAGTGAATGGCGATCAGCTAAAACATTACAAAAAATAAACAAATGTATCACGCAACAATACAGGGAGACTCGCGCCATATGGAAAGTGTTCAGTGGGCACACTATAGGTTTTGCGAGAAAGAAACCGTATTATTCAGTCAAAACACTGAGCTCGGCCGTTATTCTGAGCGCGCTCCTCTGTGTAAGTTACACTATGAGCCGTCAGCAGCCGCCGGCGCTCATGCCTACTATAATAACTCGCACTGTTGTCATTGCACCCACGATAAGCACACACACACACACACGCACCATTTTGAGAAATCAAGCTCAATAGAAAAAAACGCGATTCTCGTCTTTTCTATAACGTATATGAAAAGAAATAATACTAATAATATAACCTCCTTAAGTGAATATTGTGTACCGGTTGTCATGACAATATTGCACGAGGCTACTGCGGCTTGAAGTGCGCACACACAGGAACACGCACATTTGAACAACAGCTGGGTGAGTAAAAGATGGCTTTATTTTAATTTCAGGGTGAACTAACATTATCCCACCTCATCATAATCAGGTAAGTGATTGTAGTGTAAACCCCTTGACCAAATTGCGAATTGTGGTGAACAACAACGTTACTGAAATTATTTTTCCCCCTCATAGATAAATGTAGCTATACGCAAATTGCCCACGCTAGTAGCAGTCCTAATGACTGCTGTTAATGCTATTGTTAAACCGGGACTCGGTGTGGAACTCCATTCACCTTTGCAGCAAAGCAAGTGAAAATGCCAGCGGAGAAAGTCCCAAAACTAAAACTCATTATTGAATCAAAATACAATTTTCCTCTGTGAAATGAGCCTGTGACATGTTGTGACTCCACCCCTCAAAGAATCGGAATCGAGAATCGAAAAGAACCGTAATCGAAACTAAGAATCGGAATCGGAATCAGAATCGTTCAAATCAAAACGATGCCCAACCCTAGTCACTAGGGCGTCTTTTGAGATCAGAGGAGTGAGGTTTACTCGCACAGCAACTACTAGCTGGCCTCCGTTACACATGCTCTCATTTTCTTCTTAGTAAGATGGCAGTGACACACAAAGGAAATATGTTATAGTATGTATAAAACATAGAAAAATAGAAATGCATAAGTACGCAAAAAATTCCTGTGTGCATGTGAATAGTTTCTCGAGGGCACAAAAAACACAAATGACTCTACTACATACCAAATATAAAGCTGAATATAATGCTGTATGAACCATTTATGTTAAATATGGTCTGAAAATATATGGAGGTTTATGAATTTGAGTATGGAATTTTGAAATGGAAAATGTATAGGAATGTGAAAACATTTCCAACATACCATTTAAAGTTTTTTTTTCTTTTTCAACAATGACACACTGGGTTTTGAGACAGCCTTATTTGGTGAGATCACTTACAGTTTTATGAGATTTTCTGTTTATTATGTCTCATCCACACGTGTAATATGGGCAGAAATGAGTTGTGCTCATTGTTGAACAGCTCCAGGATTAATCTGTTCTCTGTAAGTGGTACTGTTCTCAGTGGACCTTCACTAATGATATCCTTTCCCTTTCTCCCTTTTCTTTCTCTCTCCCCCTCCAGGTGGTGTTGGTCTTTGCACTCAGCATCGGAGCTTTGGGAATTTACTTCATAGATTCTTCGGAGTGAGTACTATTCTGAATTAACAACTCGCGCCTGAATTATTTATGAGTCAAAAACCTTAAACAGAGATTAAATAATGAGATATTAGAAATAACGAATTTCCTTTGCCTCATTTTACTAAAGGAACTTTTCATGAATGGGATACAAAATAGAGATTGAAACTGTGAGATGGGGTCAAAATTGAACAAAGGGATTGTTAACTATCAGAAAATGATCTTCAGGAGGCCAAATAAATATTAAATGTTTTATTTGATGCTTGTATATGTGAGGCATGTGAGGTTTACTTTCTAGCAATAAACATTAAATAAACATAAAAATGTAAAATAATATATGTAAAGTTAATAAAACATAAAGCAAAACAATATGTAACTGTTGGAGAGTTAGCTTTAGCTTTAATAAATTAAGATATCAATAGGAGCTATCTAATTTAGGAACAAATGTTGATTTGTAAACTAAAATTTCACAAACATATAAGAAATTGTTTGAAAATGTCTTTCCCCCCGTACAATAATGTTGATAAGCAGGTCGAACGGTTGAGCTTGAAGAATGCAGTAAATACTACAGTTTGTTTTAAAATGGATACACCTGCAAGTCATGCATAAACCTCCAATAGTTTATCATTAGGAGTACAAGGCATAGATGGTAGCAGGGCACACTATAGTTTCAAGGTACTATTTTCCCATATAGATAATGATACAATATTAATTAACTCTAAATTCATTGGTACTGTTAAGGGTACCATTATATAATTCAGGGTTTTGTTCTCTTCCTTCTGTAATGTTGGAGTTTAAAGACTCAGTGTGGTGGGATTATTTTGTCAATGAAAGCCAAGCAGGCCAGTTTCCATGGTTACATCTCTGCCACCCACCCTTCTCCACTAAGCTCCCTAGAGAAAGGTGTGCTGTTAGCTGTTGCCTAGGCAACCAGGTATCATAGTTTTCCTTTTCATCTTTGCTCAAAGTATCTACAAATGCACCGACCAATCTATGCATACATTTACATCAGTGGTTGTATAATAAGTGAAACTGAATCGATGTGAATGGAAGTGAGTGTGATATCAGAGATACAGACTGCTGTGTTGACATATAAAAAGCCAACACGTGCCGTTTAAATCGAAGCTAAGCGCTCAAATGAGCATGTTTACGGTCTTGCGTATAAAGTCTTGCTTACAGCCTGTGTGTGCCTAGACTGACACAGCACGTTGAGGCATGATGGGAGATTTTAATCCCTATAATGCGCGGATCAGGATGGTAAAGGACGCGGAGGGAGGGGCAAGCCACTGTGTTTATGCATCATTCAGAAAAACCCTGATCTGGCTCGTCATTTACAATGCATGTTTTCATATTACAGCTTAGAGTCAGCAGCTTCCTCATTTGAGTGCATATGTGAGACAGACGATAAACAGATTTAGATGAGGTGAAGTCAGGATTCCTGCAGGATTCTGTTTTTACATTTTCGCAAACCCTCATAATTTTGTTGGGCTTTATTGTTAGCTAAACAAACAATGCTGATTTTTTTTTATTTAAAATTATTTACTCTTGCAAATATATTGATTTAACAACAATTTTTATATAAATAGATGGTTTTACAATACTTACAAAGCCTTTTTTTTTAAGTTGTTGGACATGACAGGGAGAAATCTCTTGCTGCTCAGTAATCTTGTCCATGGATAGGGCCGTGTGCCTATAGGCGAACTGGGCAGCAGCACAGTCAGGGCGGCAAGAATGAAAGAGATTTATTTATTAATTTTATATTTTTATCTTTTTTTCACTTTTATTCACTTCCATCAACAAGTTATCACTCCATTAGTTATTCTAAATCTAAATGAGATTTCCTTCATTCTACCTAGTAGCCTACCACTCTTGCCCCATCCCGCCCCACACATGTTCTACATGCAAAACACCCTGATGTACATCCAAAAATGTCATCAAAACAAATGAAACTACCCGACCATTAATACAAAAGATGGCGACTTTTACTGCTGGGGATGGCTAATGATTTTAAAGGGTTAGTTCACCCAAAAATGAAAATTCTGTCATTAATTACTTACCCTCATGTCGTTCGACACCCGTAAGACCTCCGTTCATATTCGGAACACAAATGAAGATATTTTAGTTGAAATCTGATGGCTCTGAAAGGCCTCCATTGGCACAATGCACTTTACACTTTCAAGACCCTTAAAAGGTACTAAAGACGTCGTTACAAAGTCCATCTCACTACAGTGGTTCTAAAATAACTTTATGAATCGGCGAGAATAGTTTTTGTGCGCAAAAAAACCCTAAATAACGACTTATATAGTGATGACGATTTCAAAACACGGCCTCATGAAGCTTCGAAGCGTTATGAATCAGTGAGTAGAATGAGCAGTTTGGATCGCTAAATTTCAGCAGTTTGGCGGTTTGACACGCGATCCGAATCATGAATCGACTCACTGATTCATAACGCTTCGAAGCTTCATGATGCCTTGTTTTAAAATCGTCATCACTATGTAAGTCGTTATTTAGGATTTTTTTGCGCACAAAAACTATTCTCGCCGATTTATAAAGTTATTGTAGAACCACTGTAGTGAGATGGACTTTGTAACGACGTCTTTAGTACCTTTTAAGGGTCTTGAGAGTGAACCGTGCCATTGTGCCAATGGAGGCCTTTCAGAGCCATCAGATTTCAACTAAAATATCTTCATTTGTGTTCTGAAGACGAACGGAGGTCTTACGTAATGAGGGTAAGTAATTAATGACAGAATTTTCATTTTTGGGTGAACTAACCCTTTAAAGCCCGACACGCGCTTCTGAAAGGTATGCTTATGTACAGTGGTGGCCAAAATTATTAGAACACCTGACGGATCTGAAAATATTGACCTTTTTTACCTCCAAAACATGACTAAATTTCATAATGTTCATGAAACATGCAGATGGTTGCTCTGACCATCAAATATCAGATGAAGGGAGTCGTACTGTTTTATTCCCTTTTAACTTTAATATTTGTTATGCCCACCTTTTGCAGCAATTACAGCAGCACATCTCTCTGGCATAGTGTCAATATATTTAACTTCAATGCTAATGTTATCCCATGCCTTCTGCAACTGTTGCCAAAGGCTTTCCTTTGAATGTACAATAGATCTGTCTAGTTTATTTTCCAACTCGCCCCAAATGTGCTCGATCAGGTTGAGGTCCGGACTTTGAGGGGGCCAGTCCATCATTTTCAATGTTCCAGCTGATTCCTTCTGTCGCAGATAGCTCCGGCAATGGTTAGAAGAAGGTTTCGGGTCATTGGGTTTATTTTCTAGCCTGACATTGTCATACTCAATTCTAGTCAGAATTTGAGTCTGATACTGCTCCGTTGGGCTATGATTATGGGGCGTGTTTCAACCGAACCAGAAAAGACCTCAATTGGATAGACCTACAACCAATCAGAGCAACGGAGCGACACATAACGTTAGTTGTCAAATGTCAACAGAACTCATTCAACTGCACACAGTGTTGCCAAGTCCGCTTTCATGTCTGCAGGTTGAAGTAACCCCAATTATGTGATGTTTAGACCCAGAAACCCAGGCAACCCTGCCAAAAAAACACATATTTTACCCCCCAAACGCCATTTTTTCCGGAGAACCCCCCGAAAAGCTATTGGACTAGTTTTGAGTAGCAATTGGGCGGGTTTGGTTGTGAAAACTTGGCAACCCTGTCTGCACGCACGCTGGAAGAAGTGAGTGTAAATGATCCTTGCCGGTGTTGTAAAAAATTATTTAAGGATACACAGAGTACTTACCAACACGATCATCATTTTTGAGAGAAATAGTTACGGTGAATGCATATACGAACAAGTTCTCCGTTTAGGATTAGAACAAATTCAACCCAAGCGCTCTTTGGTGACGTGGATGATTACGTTACTGTTTATCATCTGTCCATCATCGTGTAAAGCCCGCCCTGATAATTTCATTGGTCCGAACAGCTTCTGTTTGGGCATAGTTGCTTCACAACGGATCAAGGCCAGACCGAACTTCCGAACTCAAATGTTGTGGGCAATGCTAAGTTCGGCTGGCATCCAGGCTATTTATTTTCATCTTGGAAATTAAATCTGGGCCCAATAAGATGACTCCCAGATGCCAAGTGTTCTAATAGTTTTGCCCACCACTGTATGTGTATGTGAGGAGAAGTGGGGGAAAAGTAATATCTCACCTTATTGCATGCAAAATTTTCTATATGATATATAGTAATGTTTATTATGTTTATAACCAATACGAAGAGCTGTGCATGCGCAAGTGATGGGATTTTAGGTTTACGAGCACCACATTTCATGCGATTTTCATTCACAAGCTTTCGATTCAATATCAATGATTGCGGATAGGCTATATATCAGATACAGTAGATGGTGAATTTTCTTGAGGTAAAAATCTCTCAACTAATGCTGTACACTATACATGGTAGTCAGTTGGCACTACATTACTATAATATTGAAGGTTAAAATGAACTGATTTACATACAAACATAAATTACACTCAAGGATGTTTTTTTTTTATAATGGTAAAGTTATAATGCTAACTTTACAATTACATAATCATATTTCTACTCCAATTAGTTTTTTGAGAGAATGAGAAAAAAAATCTGAAAACATGTGCTTTTATTTTAGTGCAATTTTATCAATTAACAAAATCTCCATTCTTTCACATGCATCTCAAAGATTGTGTTTAACTGTGAGTGTGAAGTGGGGGCGGCGCAACAGTGTTTTGCCTAGAGCGGCAGTTCAGCTTGTGCCGGCCCTGTCCATGGATAACTCTGGTGCATAACGTAAAGCCCTGTCCACACCTGGAGGGATTTCACTGTTCTATACGATTTATCTGTAACCACATACATGTATATAATAAAATGTTGCGTGAAAAGCAGCTGTCTGCTGAGTTTGATTCATACATGTATACTAATGACGTATTAGCACTGCATCAGTTCAAATGAAAACATTTCCACAGCATAATGTTT
Source organism: Gobio gobio (assembly GCF_949357685.1). Classification (NCBI taxonomy): domain Eukaryota; kingdom Metazoa; phylum Chordata; class Actinopteri; order Cypriniformes; family Gobionidae; genus Gobio; species Gobio gobio. Next base: position 39,265,486 of record NC_137111.1, on the reverse strand, counting down.
ATTATTAGGGACAAGTTTATTTGAGAAAAGGGAATGATGTTTTAGCAATATTTGGCAATATGAGTGAGTTTAATTTGTAGATTGATAGTCCTGGTTAATGCACTGAGCAGTAATAACAAAACTCCTCCAAAAGCAGAATATTACTTTTTGGTGACTAGAAAACAAATTACTTGTATAATTACTATTATATCTTGTTTTTTACTAGAAACATATATCATCTGTGATTTAGATTTTTTAAAGATGTGTCCATACGTGCAGTCTACCAATAATATTAGAGCAACAACACTAGGAACTTCACAATATACAGAGACTAGCGAGGCGGTGTAAAAGATTATCCCACTTAATGGTTTGATTGTGATTAATTTGACTCATTTGTTACATTCAAATGCCTTGACTGGCTCTAACCAAGCAGTTCTTTCACAATTTGAGTTGCATGTTTGTTATTGCATACAGCTAGCAATATAATGCGTATTGGGTTAAGGACAAATGAAACAAATATTGTGTGTCATCTGAACCAGTGGTTCCCTGCCTCCATTCTCGAAACCCAAAAACCCCCTTTATTGTCTAACATTTAGTTTCAAAGGGCCTCCCATAAAATAACACACATTTCCTCCAGTATATCTGTAAAAAAAAAATGGGGGAAAATGGAAACATTTGAATCTTTTTATATCAACCTGCTTCCGCCTGGTTGAGGACTATCACTCTATACTGTTTTGTGTGAATTTGTGGCTCTTCAGTTTGGTAAACTGACTGACAGCCCAGTCTAAGCTGTCCTGTCACATCTATTGTCCGTGGTCTCAGTCAGGGGATTTTTGCAGACACACGATGTCCTGAATTCACTAGCATTGCAGTGTGGGTGGATTCCACATATAAGAGCCTAACCGAGTGATCTAGATCTGTTATTGGACTGGAGATGTTGTCAGATTGGACTTCTCTCTAATAATTTCTGTAGGGAGGCTGAACTGTGCTACATGAATGATAGTCATATAGACACTTTAGGCTCTGTTAAAATTGCAACAGACAGTGCTGTGACACCTCAAACAGTGTGGCGGTTAACCCACGAGCGAGCAGTTGAGTGATAGAAGTGCTTACATGGAAGGATGTTTTTCTGGTATTGGTCTTCAACCTTTATCTGGCTATTTCAGGACCTCTTGGTAGAGACAGAAGATGAAATGTTTGTTGTTGCATTTAAAGGTTTAATAATATATTTACATTTATACTTATGATTTGCATACTTTGCAGTTCTATTTAAGTATCATAATATATACAAAGATTGGGGTAGAACAGCATTTGTTTGAAATATACATCTTTTGTAACATTATAAATGCCTTTGCTGTCACTTTTGATCGGTTTATTGTGTCCTTGCTGAATAAAATTATTTATTTATTTTAAAAAAAATCTTACTGACCTGGTAGATGTATAGAATTTTAGTGACATAATTATAATATCATATCAATATTTTAACAATATTATAATAATAAACCTGTATGACATTCTTCTCTGGAACACAAAATAATATATATAAACAAGAAAACAATTCTGTCCATGCAATGAAGGTCAGTCGGGTCCAGTGTTCTTTAGGACCCCAATGACTTTTATTATATGGACAAATATAGTTAAAATGTTCAAAATGTTTTTTTTATGTTCCACTGAAGAAAGTCATACAGGTTTAAAATGACATGACAGTGATTAAATGATGTCCGAATTCCCATTTCCACTATCCCTTTAATTTCATATTTTCATATATTAATGCCCGAGACCCCGGTTGAAGATTGTATAGATAGGAGACTTGAACTTGTTGCTTGTGTGTGCGTGTGAGTGTGAATGTTTTGTTGGTTGCCTGTGTCTTTCCCACCCGGTCCAGTTCCCGATCGGGTTGTGACAGCAGTGGTGGGTGCTGTGATGTGCTCTTAATGATCTACATCATGCTTGGCTCTAGAGTTACCGCCTGAAGTCCTGGCAGCTGAAACCTCCACTGCTGCTGTCCTCACCAGAGAGAGATGTGTGCATCCGACATGCAGGTTCTCACCCTCTGAGCTCCTCATTTGACCTTCCGTACCGCGTGACGCGAGTGTTAATGGTCTCGATAATGGATCATCCTCTGACGACTCTCACGACTCATTTACGCTGCTAATTATCACAACTGTTCAAGAATGTCTGGAACAAACCACATGTCTTTTTCTCTTGATTTTGCCTTTTGCACATGTAAACAGGGGAAAAAAACAGCATGTCGAATGCATCTCTCAAATGCTCGTACAAATAGACAACGTAATCGTCTGCTAAAAAAGCCATCAGTAGACATCTAAAGTGGGACATTTTGAGTGATTCTGAGCTGATGGTTACTCCCTAAGGTAACTCAAAATTTGATGAAGGGTGAAAGCAGCAATTGCAGACAGGATGGGGCGGGGGGTCTTTTTTCATCGCCTTAGTGCACACGTCGGGCATTCAGAGGGGCACTTCACTCAACGCTGTGGATACACAGCTCTCTCTAGTGGCCAACTACCACCCTCCCCTGAGTTTCTAATCCTTCTTTGTGTAAGGAGTCACTTTTCAGGGCACTATTTCTTTTGGTCAGACTGATCCACGGCTCTTCAGTGGAGATGGGGTGTTTTGTTGCATGTTGAAAGAAGCCAGTTGTAACAAACCTACTGTATAGCACAATGACTCTGCCTGTTGCCCTGGCATTAGTGGAGCTGGTTGTAGCAAGCGTCACCCAACATCCTAACAACCACCTATCAACATGGTATCAACCACTTAGAACATTCTAGCAACCACCTAACAATGCTCTGTAAACCAGCTACATAGTAGCATAATCAACCACGCAGAAAACCCTAGCAAAGTTTAGCATGCTAGTAACAGCCACTCAGGACACTTTAACAACCACCTTAAAATGGCATATCAATCACACAAAATAGCATTGCAACCACTCAGAAGACATTAGGAACCAAATAATACAGTACATTTACATGGAGATCAAGTACAAATGCATCATACAATAATGCTGTTTTGTAGGTTTGTTACAAAACTTCTTAACGTTGTAGTTTCATTGTCATATTTTTTAATGGGAACAGTCTGTACTTTTCCCCCTAGACCACAATGACTTTTTTTAGGGACTGAACAATGAAGCAAGAAATATGTAGGGCAACAACAGGGGAAGCTCTCCTTCAAGGGATGCCTTTATTTTGTGTCCCACTTATGACATCTTAGGTGATCAGCGCAGTTACATATTTCAATGCAGAAGCCTACTAGTACTGAACCCTCAATTTCAGCCCTGATAAAGGTGCAAGACAATGAATTTATTTATGCAGTAAGGTCAGAAAACTGGTTATATGAATGGATGCTTCTGTATGCAGCTCTTAGGTGGAGTTGTATTGACCTGGAAATGTTTTAGGACACTATGCTGTGAAAGGGCAGGGAAATACACGGCCTGTTCACTGAGAAGCCACTGAAATAAATATCCTGGCACTGCATTGCAGGGATGAATAATCCACCCAGTTTAATTCTAGTGCAGCGGCCCTACGCTTTGAAAATCTCCCACACACCAGCAGCTTGTTCTTTATAGAAAGAGAGGAGGAGAAAGAGAGACATTGGCAGGTCATGTTCTCCAAGATTGTGATACATGCATGTGTCTGATATTCAGGATCATGTTTTAGTATCATATAGACGTCTAATAATGCATTACAACAGCTGAGGAAATATTAAAGGTTTAGTTCACCCAAAAATCTATCAATAATTACCCCTCATATTGTTCCAAACCCATAAGACTTTCGTCCATCTTTGAAACACAAATGAAGATCTTTTGAAGAAATCTGAGAGCTTTCTGTCAGCTACGCAACTACCACTTTGACACTTCAAAAAGTTCATAAAGAGATCGTAAAACGAATCCTAATGAATTGAGCGGTTTAGTCCAAAATTTTCTGAAGAGACACGATTCATTTATATGATGAACAGATTGAATTTAGGCTTTTATTCACATTTAAACATTGAGTAGCGGACAGAAACAGAAGATCAACTGTAGGGATCGACCGATACAGATTTTTTAGTGCAGATACCGATTTTTTTTCATCAGCCTTAGCCGATGACCGATACAGGCTGCCGATTTTCTTGAGCCGATATTTGGAGCCAATATTTCTTTTGCTCTCTCAAATTTACATCATAAAAATTACACAATGATCATGATGATAACAATGTTACAAGTCTCAATTTAAAAAAAGGAGCATTTATTGTACTAAAAAAAACTATATTTAACAAATATTAAAAACAGGTGAGGTAGAACAAGTAAAAAAAATTAGTTCAGTGCTGAAAATTAATTCTGAAAATAAATATTTAAACATAAATAAAATAATTACACCTTTGCACACAGTAGCAACAAGCAAGCAGCATAATAAAGTGCACTCTGACTGTGCTATACTTAATTTTAAAAGTAACCAACTAACTCAACCTAGTCATTTAATGCTTAGGTGCACTTAACTTAATCACTTGTAGAGCAACACCAGCAGTAATTTAGGAAAAAAAATATTTCAATGCTTCACGTGAAACTTCGGTCTTCTGACCTTTTCCCATTGTGTCAATTCGCAGTTGATTTTGATTAATATGCGCGACTCATGAGGGAGGGAGAGCAAGACAGTTTGAAGACGGTGAGTGCACGCGTGCGATGCTTTGAAAGTTTAAAATTTATCGTTGTCTTGAAGAGAAGATCCCAGCACTGCTAGTGGGGGGAGGGGCAGTGCATGAACTGCGGCGTCTCCAGCAGCACAGAGCTTTCTGTGGACGCCTGTCTGTAAATAATGCAGGGAAAAACCTATCGGCGAACGCAGCAGCCTTATAAAAAAACGCTAAAATATCGGCCCGATATATCGGTCGAACACTAATCAACTGTACTTGCTTGACGTGCGAGAACAAACCTCATTGGTTCTTGAGGTTCTCTTGATCTGTTCATCATATAGAGTCTCTTCAGAAAATGTTGGGCTTAAACCACTCAACTCATATGGATTAGTTTTATGATCTCTTTATATGAACTTTTTGAAGATCAAAGTGTTAGTTGCATAGTTCTCAACAGAGGGACTGAAATCTCTCAGATTTCATCAAAAAGATCTTCATTTGTGTTTTGAAAAGTCTTACTGTGCGTTCACACCACCGCCGGCGAGAGCGTCAAAGTGGCCGGAAGTCAGTCATTCTCAATGGGAGCCGGCGGCAAGCTCCGGCGAGAGCGGCGCGGTGCGTCTTGGACGATTTGGGCGTCGAGGAGAGTTGAAATCAGCTCAACTTTATGGTAATGAACTATGACGCGGTTCGGCGGCAACCAGCGGCAACCAATGGGAATGTAGAAGTGCTCCGCTTGAGATTATTCCAGAGAACGCAGCGCTGTAAACTTTGGTTCCGACCACATTAGTTCCCAAGCAAAATAGAGGAGAGGTTGATCCCTGCTGGTGCAGCGGGTTTGATAAGAAGGCACGCAACATTATTTATACACCACACAATTGCTTTTAATTGGTTTATTTCGTTAGCAAACATGTAACTATAATTGTTAAGTTCTTTCCATCGATCTGCTTTTTTTTTACTTTCACATTTAAATGATTTCATGAGGTTCTCTTATACGGTTATACCCTACCTGTGGTCAGTCTGCACAAATGCCGATCAACATGAGTGTTTGCTTTGCAGCCCCTTTAAATGCAGTTTTGAAAAAAACCAAGCATTCGATCTACGTCAGAGCGGCAGCGCGTCCACGAATCTTTCTACAACGTCGATGGCAGGGCGGCCAGAGCGAAGTTTGACGCTCTTGCCAGCGGCGGTGTGAACGCACAGTTACTGGTTTGGATGCCAGCCGAAAATAGCCCCGCCCACAACATTTGAGGTCGGGAAGTTTGGTCTGGACTTGATCTGTTGTGGAGCAACTATGCTCGAACCAGAGCTCGGACCAATCAAATTGTCAGGGCGGGCTTGATACGATGATGGACAGATGATCAACAGTAACGTAATCATGCACGTCACCAAAGAGCGCTTGGGTTGAATTGGGTTCTAATCCTAAACTGAGAACTTGTTCGTATATGCATTCACCTTTACTATTTCTCTCAAAAATGATGATCGTGTTGGTAAGTACTCAGTGTATCCTTAAATTCTTTTTTTACAACAACGGCAAAGATCGTTTACACTCATCTTCTTCTTCTACTTTTTCCAGCGTGCGTGCCACCCCATAATCACAGCCCAATGGAGCAGTATCAGACTCAGGCTATGATGATTTTGTGGTGCTATTAAATGAAACAAAATTGTGCATGATGATTTGAAAGGTTTTTGTTTTTTTTTAGCTAGTGTTTCATTAGACTAAACAATCCTTCCTTGTCTTGTGAGTATGAGAATGTTAAGACGGATGTTTCAGTGTTGATCAGTAGCAAAAACTGTATTAGAACTGATTTAAATGAGTTCTATGAATCAGATTAAACTCTAAATAATTGTCTGAGCTATATCTCTCTGTCCTGCCATGGAGTAGAACATTAATAACATTAATTCTTCAAGATTTTTTTCACTGCTATGGTGGCAACATTGTCAATGCCATTCCTTTACATAGGGATGGAAGTTTTGCTCTGCCCTGTATGACTCTTTTTGCAGTAATAGGGTCTTATCACTGAAAGGAAAGCCTTGATGGGGTCTGTTTTCCAGAGGTCTCGTAGAGGGCAGGAAAGTACTTTAAAACGCTTAGTGTGACCTCTTTTGAGGGGGCTTAATCAATAAGTAGATAAGAGATGGCGTTTCAATTTCGCATGCTTCTCTTTATCTTCCCATTCGTTTTTGTGAGAATTGAGTTCTGTATGTGGGAGGCTGGCTTTGCAGTGCCGTTTGCTCCATGTGTATTTGTATTTGGTAGAACCGGATGGAAATTCTCAAAAAATATTCAGTGTGATTCTTTGAAGATTAGCTAGTCCTCTGAGCATTTCTCCTGCTTGAACAGAGAATTGTTTGAACACGCAGCCATGACTATCGCTGCAAATATCAACTGCAGCTCCTAAACAAATTTTAGTCTCTCATCTTCCTTGCTTAGAGCTTTCACTTCCTCCTGTTTTCATTAAGACGACAAAAACACAGAGGCATTGCTTAGTGTGTTTTCCTATTTTAGAAGCACATGCAGAGAGCACCTCAGGGAGGAATTAAAACAGAAAGGCTATTTTTAGACCCCCGACTGAGGTTTTAGCTGTTCACTGCCCTTGCAGGTGCTAAATCACTCTTATTTTAGAAATGGTGCCTTGGCCTAAATCAGTTACTGTTGTATTAACCTAGACCTGCTGTGTGCCACACCATCACGACTAAGATGGCACACCCTGACCAAACTGTCGCCCTTTTTTCTTTTGCCATCTCTTTAATTTTTGTCCTTTTTGGCTCTGTTTAAGCGGAGCTCTAGTGTGCACTGATAGTGATTGATGGTACGGATTGTTTATCACATAATGGGACGTATGAGCATACAGGACGTTTTTCAGGATATACATTCTCATTTCTGAAGGAGTGCCAAAGTGCCACATCTTTGTAAAAGAAGATGATGAAGATACATTGATAGCCTGAAATAGCCCACTGCGTGCGTTCCTCAGGGTGGCATAGCTCTGTGCGCATTGACATTGCTGTACGTCCTCTGCAGGCACTCGATTAGAAACTGAGGCCACCTAGTGTTGGTTAGAAGCTCAGGAGTGCCTGAGCACTGTTTACCCCACTCTTGGTTGGCATAGCATGCTTTCAGCTGACCTTAGAGCAGCCCACATCTCTATAAGGCCCTGGGAAAGTGTCATCTTATGGCCCAGGCAGTCAAGAATGACATTCAGGTCTTAAGATGTGTGAGCAGGGATACTTTCTGCATGGATGCCACATGGCAGGGGATCTCTTGTAATTGCAGAGTGTGAAGTGACATTGAGCTCAAGGATCAGGCGCTTTGTGTTTCACAGCGTACATGTGTTGACGTTCGTGCATTTTGAGACGCTGCTAATTGTAACTTGATAGAAAGCTCTTCCTGACCATTAAAGGGATAGATGTTTGAAAAAAAAAACATTTGCTGTTAATTTACTCACCCTCAGGCCATCCAAGATGTAGGTGTCTCTTTTTCAGTAGAAGATGTTTTGCTGAAACTGTTGTCTTTGGGGATTCATATAATGCAAGTCAATGGTTACCGTCACTTTGAGAGTCAAAAAAACACATGCAGGCAAAGCAAAATGAATACTCTTGGCTCCTGATGATACATTGAGGTGTTATGAAGCGAAACAACTGGTCATCTGAACATCATTTACAACATTATTACCTGTAATCCACAGCCTCTGCAAATGGCCCTGAGTGCATTCAGGAGCTTCTTGTCGCATAATAACATATGCACGGGAGCTCAGACATTGTGAATCTATGAAAAGTCTATCTTAATTTTTTTTATAGCTTGTGGCATCCAGGATGAGCACAAGTACGTACCATTTGACGAACAATACAACAGACGTGTCCTCACTCTCAAAAACAGTGTCAGCTAACATGTGAGTTTACTCCCATGCATACGTCATAATGCGACAGGAAGCTTGTGCTTCTGACTGTCGGTCCTGAACACACTCATTTTCAGAGGCTGTGGATTACAGGTAATAATAATTTTATTCATTTTAATACATGTACATAATTTTCAGTTTCTTTCACAGACCTATCATTTTGCTTCATAAGACCTCAATGTATCGCCAGGAGCCACGGGTATTAATTTTGTTTTGCCTGTATGTTTTTTTTTTAACTTACATTATATGAATTACCAAGGCTAAAAATCTTCTTTACTGTAATACTGAGGAAAAAAGATACCTACATCTTGGATGGCCTGAGGGTGAGTAAATGAATAGCAAATTTTCATTTTGTGAACTATCCCTTTAAGGCCAAAAGTAACTACTAAGCATGCATTATGGGTCCCCTTTCCTTATTTTATTCCTTAATCTTTTTAAGTTTTATATTATTTATGTCTAGTGAATTTCAGGGCTGGTCTCTAAATAACTTCCTTACATGAGATCAATGATAATGTCAGTGAAAGGGCAGCTCCACATTAACCTCAGCTCAAAGGCTCCTGGCTTGTTATGAAATGAAGCCTTTTAATTAATTGAATCATTCAACAGTTGATTTAACCATCCCCGTTGTACAGAATAAATCAGAAATGCTGTTATATGTGACCCGTGCTGGCAAAATGAGTCACAATGAGCAAATTAGTTAGTCATTCTCTATAAAAAAAAAAAAACATCAAACTGATGTACGATTCATTGGAATCAGACAAAAAAATGACTGAGCTACACCTGTTTAAGGTCGATAGAGTCAGCAAAGTCAATTTTGAGAAACATCTAGTTAAAGTTTTCTGAAGGTTCCAAAACAAAATCACCTAGCAACCATACCTTAAAATCCCTGGTTCCACCAAATTTGGTGCACACCAAATCGAAACCCATATCTTTAGGAAAATGTATATATTCATATTTTTTTTCCCCAAGATACCGTAATTATTTGATTAACATTGAGACAGACAGCCTATACATTAAGACCTACTGCAATGCACAAATTTAATATGTTACACATCAGATGTTTTTCCCCAACAGTTAACCAACTGTTCACTTAAGACATAACAGATGATGTTTGCGTGAATATTCGTCAAGACGAATATTTTGAAATGCTGTAATTCTGTGTATATGTGTAATTCGGGGTTGCACGCTTGCTGAGTGCTTTGTGTGCATGCTTTGGATGTGTCAGTCAGCGCGAGTAAGATCGTTTTGTTTACATCAGCACAAGTTAAAAATTCACTTTTCATTGGTTCAGACCATCGAGAATTCGCTATGAATATTCACAAAGTTGAAATGCTGCGTTTTTTAACGATACTAAACTTGTGCTGAGGGGAAGCACCAGTCCTCGAGAAGTGAGCAGAGGAAAAAGGCAATTTTTTATGGATTATTAAAACAAATGAAATATTTGGGAAGGTACATCTCTCAGAAAATGTACAAATCAAGATCATTTTAGATTTGCATTGGGATTGCTAGACGAGGGCTTAATTAACCTCAAATTTGACCAAAACAGATATTTTTCACTTGTTTTTGCCAGTGTTCATTCAAACTCATTTTGCCAGCACGGATCAGATATATTTTAAGATGTAAGGCACCTGGTGCTTTAAAACAGTCCTGAATAATATCGATGTCTTTCTACTCTTCCCGATGTCTTGACTGTCATAATTTTTGATGTGCTGTGATGCATTGACATATAATGTACTAAAAAGGTATTATAATGCATTCATGGCACATTATATCACAAAAAGTTGTATTTTCCTGTGAATAATTGTCATAAACTATTCATGTTTGTATTTTCAAGACTTTAAAACACGAATAACTCCTTTTAACTCCAACTTCAACTAGTACAGAACCAATGCATATAGATATTACCAAAAGTGAAAATAAGTATGTACTTATTGTATGTAAGGTATGGATATCATTATTGTGCAAATTAATATTGTGTTATTTATGTGAACTTTTAAGTAGGTTGTATAATAGTATACATAAATATACAGTATAGTCCAGACAAAGGCAAGTTTGATAATGTTACAGGGTGTGTTTTATATTATATGTGCATATTTATGATCAGATTATGTATTTATAATCAGAAAGAAAAGAAAATACAGTTTGCTTTAAAATGAGTTCCATGGCATTTAAATCAATGTTTGAAACGGAATTAACATTTATTTATTTTCTTTCTCCATAGCCCTATAGAATCCTGTCAGAATTTCTACAAAGACTTCACATTACAAATTGACATGGCATTCAATGTGTTCTTCTTACTCTACTTTGGCCTGCGTGTAAGTACATATTTTATTACATTCTGCACACCCAGTAATATGTTTTGACCCAATAACTTTTAATGTTTGACCAGACCTTTTCCATTCTAACGTTACTAAAATATGATCCCCTTTAAAATGATGTAATAATGACCTGTTTTACTTCTTCTTCTAGTTCATAGCAGCCAATGATAAGCTGTGGTTCTGGCTGGAGGTGAACTCAGTGGTGGACTTCTTCACCGTACCGCCCGTGTTTGTGTCAGTTTATCTGAACAGGAGCTGGCTGGGTAAGTCTCCAAACACTCTCCTTTCCTCCTGACCCTCCTGTCAGTCCCTGAACCACAGGGCAGCAGTCACAGAAACAGCTCAAACTATAGATAGATGAGATAAAGGCCCAACTGACGATGAGACCAGGGAAAATGTTTGAACAGGAGATTTTTTTGATTATTAAGCCAAGCTGCCATGGTTTGTTGTCACTCTCTGTCGTGGGAAACCCAAGAATAGCTACAAAATGTCATGGCTTGGAAACTAGGCAAACTGCAATGATGACAGTGTTGCTTGGGTGAAGAAATGCTGGGAAGAACATGAGATGACTTGGAGCTTTAATTATGCTGAGATATTAGCATCACCAGGCTTAGACACACACTGACCAACATAAACCAGTCTGGACTAGTATTTTAAGTATTGTTTCTCTAAACTGGTCTTGTATAAAAGTACGGAAAGTGTACGTTCCTGTATAAGGCTTACTTTTGAGTATCCAGTGGGGCGTTTAAGCACCCTCGGTCTGATGGTAATGATTTCCCATCGCAATATGTTTGTGTCAAAGTTGGGGTGAGCGATAGGTTAGGCACGACTGCGGTGTAAAGTGACTGGTGTGTGCCTGTGTATCCTGTTTCCAAACAGGAGGTTAGTCTCTGCTTTAGACTGAATGTACAGTCAATGTAAACACACTCATTCATAACCGTTACACCACCTGTGTCATTAATGCTTTCCAAAACAACTGTGAAAACTTCATTAAAAACATTAGTTAATAATTAAGTACTTTGGTAGGTAGCTTTAGAGAACTGTCATTTTCTGCCATGGCGTTGTTTGAATAATGCATTAGAAAAGCAGAAGTTCATCAAAAAATCTGTAATATGTAATAGTGTTCCCCCCTTACCTAGCCAGTTAATGAAAATCAAATAAAAGCTGCTATCAACATCCACCTAATAACAGCTGTTTGGCTGAGCTGCGTATGTAAACAATTGCTGACTTGCCCGTGCAGTCCAAATGCTGAGGAAGTTTGAACACTGAACTCATTAAAAGTTCTAAACCATCAGGAGCATAACGGTTGGAGGCAGACCAATTTTGTAATCAGAGTGCATTTCCTAACTTCACAGATGTCATTGTTGTCTGTTTACACAACAGCCTTGTGACTCACCTGATGCTTGTAGAAGCTTCATGATTAAAACATTTACGGGATGTAGAATTTGAATTTGAAGAAACTAGGAATCCAGATGGATCCGGCGTTTTAGGAGCCTGAAACCAGTATTAAAAAAAAAAAAAAGAAAAAAAGTGGGTCGGGGTAGGTGTGGGTGTAGTTAATAAAACTAGTGCTGTCAAACGATTAAAATATTTAATCGCGATTAATCGCATTAATGCCATAGTTAACTCACAATTAATCGCACATTTTTATTTATTCTAAATGCCCCATTTCTTTTTGTCCCATTATTTTTTCTTATTTTAATGCTCTTATCAACATAGAAAAGTGGATCGGCTTGCTTTGTTCAAATGTTTGTTTTATTGAAAACAACATTGGCATACTTTAGTGTTCGATTTCACACCAACATTCACACTTGGAGCAAATAATCGCTCACACAATGTAGCACTGTCCATCAATAAAAGGGTGAAACAAATACTTTGTTGCACAAACAGCCCCTTCAACAGCCCTTTCTAAGGGATCAAAACAGGGTGATACAAAATAAAATTACAAAGTGCACATGCAAGGTAAACTAGGACTCCGCCTATAGTGCAGTTAAACCAGGGGTCGCCAACTAGTGAACTCTGGACCGCGAGATGCGTCCGTCCGGACCGCGAAGCCTTTTGACGTAATGAAACAGTTAACGTTGCAATGCTCACTGTTACTACGTTCACTTCAGACCCAGACGCGCGGTCAAGCATGCAGTGAAGAAGAGACTGATGGTGCGCTCACACCGGACGCGAATGACGCGACATGCACGCCGCTTAATCCGCGCCGCAGAATGTCTATTTGCGTCTTTGCATTGACTTAAATCACTCGCGCGAAACGCTTCATTCGCGTCCGGTGTGTAGGCTACGCACCATCAGAGCAGAAAGCAGCGCTCAAGACAAGCACTTTTAGTAGAAGACCCCTGAGTTAAACCATGGCTTAATACGTTTCTCATTTCGGCGTCTCACGCTTGCCATCCACGTCTACTGTTTTAATGGCCGAAACAAGTGTGGGCAGCCGCAGCGTGCCTGATGTTTTGTTTCCGGTCTAGCTACACCCGGAGTGGTGTTGTAGTTTTTCTAACGTTACTAGTTGTTGCAACAGCATGTGAAAAAACTACAAAGTTTGTTAGACCAAAAAGAACGTTAATCTCGCGATAAAAAAATTAACGCCGTTAAAATAGGTTTGCGTTAACGGCGTTAATAACGCGTTTAACTGACAGCACTAAATAAAACACAATCTGGTAAGTAGCAAATGTATTTATTGTTATATTATCGTGAGATTTTGCCTCACTTCCTACCATTGCTGTACCCCTTCTAGCCACAACTCTTCTTCTCCGTTATTTGTTCATTTCTGTGGCAGAATTACAGTGCCACATATTGGTCTGGAATGTATACTACACCGTTTTGAGTCAGTTTCAGTGGTTTCGTGTGTACACAGATATTTCTTGAGACAAGGGGGAAAAAGATAGGGAAAGCTCTGGCTTTGTGTGGATGTGGCCTAGACTTTAGCTTTCCCCTTTCAGTTGTCCATTTTTTTCAACTGACAAAACCAATTGAATGAGTGGTGAAACATCAAATGAATTTATTATATATAATAAATAATTGAGGTTTGGACAAGTCTTGGACAAAGCTTGTTAAACTCAGCTGTAGCCCTCCTGTTAGCAAAACACACTCTGTACCATAACAAACATGTGAAGTATTGATGTGAAACAGTACTTTTCGGGACATGGTATGGGCCTGTCCTGCAGAATAAAGCCGTCTCAAAGACCAAAGAGCGCTCTCACAGAACAGAGAGACACATTCTCAGACATGATGAAAGTCTGGAGTAACATCAGCCACGTGCCCTACACCATCACCACCAACTATGAATGGAGGGAACTACTGTGGTCATATGTTACGTAATGATGATATACAGCAGATCAGAGGTATATTAATCTCCGCAAAAAGAGCTTTAGAGAACAAACAGCATAATAAACTTTGAGGAATTGTCAGGACCTCGGGAGCAAGCCTGTGATCCTGGACTAAAGATAAATATCCTGCTCTACATTTCCACCAGGACTCCTAATCAGACTCTTTTATAACATGTTTGGTACATTGAGACTTCTACTTGCTAGTTGTTTGTTTAAATCTAGTTGTAAATGTGTCATTTGAACTCACTGAGAATACAATAGTCCAAATGAACTGTTGTATTCTGGACCCTCTGGCCCCACACTGTAAAGGAAACTATGATGAATCATAATTAAATCTGCTGTAGGGACTGCCAAAGACCCTGGCACTTGAGTGAACCTTTGCTATACCATTCCCTCTCTGAAAATTGGACCTTGATTAAAGCAATGGAGAATGTGCTATTAATTTGAAGGGTATGCAGAGATACTCTTTTGGGAGATAGAAATTAATCTTCTCAAAGCATCGCAGGAGAATGTTGTTAAACACAAGTGTTGTATATGGATTTGCATGAGGCCGTTTATATCACACTAGCTTCATCTTTGCAATCAATCAACAACAGTTACTTGACTCTGAAATGGAGACGTTTTGTGAGTTAGTCCTCTTCCAAAAGCTGTATCAGTCTGCGGAGAGAAGGCATTAATCACAGTGTCTTATGTGAGGAGATCCTGTGCATATTAATGGAGGGTACTTTTATAGAGGGAGATTCCTAGGTTCACTCTAGATTTGATTGTTATCTTCAGGGCCATTAAAATGCTGTGCTTCAATGATGTACTGTAGTGTTTTCCGTGCTTCGTTTCTGAAAGGGATTTGCCTGAATGTCGTGTGATATAGCGTTAAAGGGTTACCAATTAGCATTAAGCTTTGTATCAGTAGAAACCCGGGAGTATATTTGAATGATCGAATGCATTCGAAGGCTGCATGCGTCATCAAGGCTGTCTCATTTCAGAAAAGTAGGACACAGTGTGCATGAGGTGTATCCTTCGCTGCTGCAGATAACCCACAATTGTTTGCATCGCCATTAACAACCATCATGTTTTTCAAATATTATTTGAAAAAATGGTGGCGCCGCCAGATATACATGTAAGCGAAGATGTGGTGTTTAAATGTAAGTAGTTTCAAGCTTGTTTTTATTTTTAAGCTGTATTACCTCAAATAGATAGTTGTGGTAAACAGGATTACAAGTGTTTAGTGATATTTAAACGTTTAGAACAGTACTTTGCTATCAAGGCAAGAAACATTTCATAGTCATTTTCAAGTTATAAATCCTTTTCTTTCATATAACTGGTGTGAGAGCGCAACAACGCTGTGAACGTGTTAGCATAGCAACGTGATACTTCCTGCCTGTGTGTCCTACAAAGGACGTCTCGTTTAATTCTGATTAAGGACACTCCGTATACCGCATCCTTCACAGGATGTGTCCTGTGGAGGACGCAGCCTTCGGAATTACTTGAAATGAGACACAGCTACAGACTGTAAAATGAGCACGGCCGCTCAGGCATTCATAACGGAGCAGTGCGGAGCAAAGAGAGTGTTTTCAATGAATTTCTATGAAAGTTAAGCTTCCATAGGCATGAACTGAAAACGAGCCAGACTGGACACGCACCGTGAATGACTGGGAGGCCGTGAATGAATGACAGTCGGCCATGCTCATTTTAGTTTCGGTTTAGAATTAGCGCCATTTCGGAGGCGGGTTGCTTGAATTGTGGGTTCATTAGCCTATTATTCTTAATGAAAAACACAACAACAAAACGGTACAATGACAAACTCACTTAAATAGGTGCATTTCACTTTGATCCAAATCTTCCACGATCATTGTGTCTGTCAGCTCCTCAATCTCCGATGAATGAAATCTGACTCCTGCTGCGTTTGTGCTGCGACTCTCGTTTAGCTCATGCTGTATTAGTCAGACACGTTCAGTTTTTAATTGTAGTGTCTGTTCTCTAACTGAACTAAAATATTTTATTATTATAAAAATTAAAACGACCGTGAAGGCGGTGCTGCGGTGGGCATGGCTTGTGAGTGGCCTCGTAGGGCAGCGAAGCAAGTGCATTCTGGGAGTTGTTGTCTTTCATCCACATGAGACAAAAAAACATTTTCTGGGTTTTCTCAGTCTAGAAGGTACCAACTTCTTAATTAATTTCACATTTCTACTACATAAATGAACCAATTTAAATACACATTTGTCTCTTCAGCAGTGAAGTATCCCTTTAAATAGCGTTAAATATTATTTTTAAATACATTACCATTAAAAAAATATTTTTTTACCAATATTTTACTTATTCTTACCAAAGCTGCATTTATTTGAGCGTAAAAACACTAATATAGTGAAATATAATAATAATAATAATAATAATAATAATAATAATAATAATAATAAATAATAATAATAAATTATATTATTACAATTTAAATCATTCTAATATGCTGATTTGGTGCTCAATAAACATTTTGTATTATTATCAGTGTTAAAAACAGTTTGTGATACATTTGTTTCCACGTTTATTTGATGAATAGAAAGTTCAGAAGTTTTTCTCTTTGTAGGTGGACATAATGTGCATAACTTTTGTTTTTGTTTGCCCCATGCTAAATATCTCATATGACACATTTACAACAGGGTTTAAGCAAACAACTAAGTTGAAGCTGCAATGTACCAAATCTTTGTAAGAGTCTGTTTGTAATTAATTAACTAATGATTAAGACTACGAATTTTGCCTAAATAAACTCCCGTTTTAATGTTTATTCATTTTTGGTGGTTGATCAGTGGTCCCAGTCCATCCCTTAGTGTGGATATTAAGCACTACTGCCATCTGGTGGTTTGAAGCGGTATTGTGCCACACTACTGGAACTAGAAGATTCTCAGTTAAGAATATGAGTCGCATGACCAAAAGAAAAATCAGTGAAGGAAACTAATTAGTGCTTTAAGCCTCTTTCATATATAGAGCCCTTTCTCACGTGGCAGGCTTCAGTACATGCCCGCGCGGATGCATTCTGGGAGAAACGAGCGGCGAGTAATCCCGCCAGCCCTTTATCCTCTTTTACTCATGTTCCGTATTCCCTGATTGAGAAAAAGAACCAGTGGTTTGTGACTGTAACACACGTGAGATTCTGTTGGTCTGTGAGCCTGCAGATGTGAATGAAATAGTCTGAATGAGCATCTGTCCATACTACACATGTCCATTAAGCCTGCTTCAGTGCACAGCACTGGCCTACTCTCCTGGATCCTGTGCCACAGGCCTTTCAGCTGCTGAGATAGAAACATGCTATGAGGTTCACCAAAGGTTCATGGGAAATTAATGGAAAATGTGGCTGAATGTAGTGTTAAATCAAGTGTCCTGCTCCGTTGTCTGGTGCCACTTTAGGTCTTTTCTTTTATTTAGACGCATCTCAAAGAAGCAGCCCCAAGCAGATTAAACAGAAATACAGTGAGAAAAATGTAAATAGTCTCATTCTAAGCACAAGGAAGCACATATATAAATATATAGCTATATACACTACTGTTCATACACCCTGTTTGGGATCACTAAGAATTTTTAAATGTTTTTGAAAGATAATTAAAAAAAAATATTTTGTAACATTATAAATGTCATTATAAATGTCACTTTTGCTCCATTTAATTTCGGTAACACTTTAGTATGGGAAGCACATTCACTATAAACTATGACTTTTGCCTCAATAAACTCCTAATTTACTGCTTATTAATAGTTAGTAAGGAAGTTTATGTAGCATTTAAGTTTAGGAATTGGGTAGGATTTAAGGGATGTAGAATATGGTCATGCTGAATAAGGCATTAATATGTGATGTATAACTACTAATAACAATTGAAAGTAGCCTAATTCTGTGGGAAAACTGTGGACGTGGCAACACTGGAAGAGAGACTTTCAGGAGCACACGTATTTGTCACATCCTTTTCCCAGCAAAAATGTTTCCCTAAGTCCTTCATATAAAGTACAGACACCGTAGGTCACCGGAGGTCTCAGTTTTTAAGTCTCGTTAAAAACTGTTCACACATTGGCATTAAAATAGTGATTAATACATGAAAAATCATACAAATAGGCCCTTTAAGCTGCCTTAGAATGTTGTCAAAATGAGTTCTATGAGATCTTAGAAGGCAACATAATGTTCACAACAGTCTAACATTTGAAAAGGCCTTTGTAGCAGGAGAGCTTCTGATGCCTTAATCGTTCAGCCAAAAATAAAAATTCAGCCATCATTTATCTGCTATCATGTCATTTTAGACCAACGAGTTACTGCTGAACAACAACAACTAAATATATTTCGAGAAATTAGTGATTTAGTGATCTTCCATGCAATGAAAGTCATTGGTCACCAAAACTGTTTGGTTATTAACATATCAAAATATCTTCTTTGATGACACCTTTGAAGTTCAGTGAATACAGATTCCAGCACTTCATTTAGAAAGCAATTATTGCTATGAAATGTATTATCTTTCTAGCATAACAATCCCACTGCACAGCATTACAGGTTTCAGTAAAAAAAAACGGCACTGCTCGTACAACCCCTGTGATTAATTCAGGATTGTTTTTTTTCTACTTTTTTCATTTGAACAAATCTAAATCTCTAGAAGGGTTCAGTGTATACAAAAGCTAGTCACCTCGCTTAAACAGAGAGGGGATCAAAGGAAAGTTACTTGCGTGGGAGTTTAATATTGAAAAGATCAGGCCGAATACGTCAGAGATTGTGGCTGCAATCAGATTTTCATCCAATGACAGGTGTCACAGTCTAAGCTTGAAGGGTTTTTAGCATTGTTAAACCGTCTTTTAGACACATTCTGGCATTCAAGCTCTACGAGAATGTTATCTCTTGTTCTCTGATTCAAAACTGAATTTGTTTTATCAAGTACATCTGCGGTTTCACATCTTAGAAATTCTGAGGAAACCTCGAATTCTACATTTCTGAATTTATAAAGGAGTGGGATCTCAGAATCATGATCTCCAGCAAGCTGCTAGTGTTTCGGGGCCCGCGGGGTGCTCTGGTCACGGAAACCGTGCAAGAGAGCCTACGGCGCAAAAAGTCGTGTGGTGACCTGTTTCAGAACGGTTACCGTGTGAAGTTGGGCCCAGGCCAGACAGGAGATGGCAAAGAGAGTGACAGTCAGAGCTCTCTTTTTTACTGCCTCCATGTGCTGTCTAACTGGGGTAAGACATCCTTTTTGGGGAACTTCTATTTAGTTTAAGACGTTATGTGCTGTAACTGTGCCGTTTTGATTTTTCACTTAACGACCGTAGGATGTTTTATTGAGGTGTTTTTGTTTCCTGTTGCTGAAGATAACCTCAAACTTGAAAGTTAACAGTCACTTTAAAGACAACTGTCCACAAATATTACAAATCTTGACAAATGATGTATCTTTTGAAAGGTCTATTTAGCGTCAGTTTCTGGTCTCTGTTTTATGATAGAAATGCTTCAGCAGCAGTAATGTAGTAAATTGTATTGGAAGTATCAAGAATCAAAACGGGACTTTATTGTAAAACAGCGATCCGTTACACTTTGAGTAAATTGTTCAAGTCAAACGTCCATTGAAACACATTCAGTAGCACTTTTTGTCAAAAAGCATTAAATCCTTGTAATGTAGATATATCATCTGTTGTTTACGTCAGATTTCACCTGAACGATCATTGCTCTTCAACATTATCATGGTTTTGGCTCTAAAAGGGGGAGCACATTAAAGAACATTGAGTAATTTTTGTACAATTTCGGCATGAGCAAAGCTAAGACGTTGCGATGTGCATCTAAATAGATGATGTTTGAGGCTGAAAGCAGGAAAAAAAAATGCTGTTTATGTAAGAAGTCTGCTAAAGCAGGTGATATTTTTCTCTAATCTGCTTCCTGACACACACACACGCGCACACACAAGTGTGATTGTTCCATGGCTCTTCTTACTCTACTCTAAGCCCTAAATAAATTGGTAAAATAATACATGCTTAACAACTGATTGCAGTACATGACAACAACCAAAACATGTCAGGGACATGCCCGGGTCATATTTCAGATATTTTCAAAAAGGATGACACATTTTTGCTTATAATAAACGGTCATGTAGTGTGACAGTAGTTTTGCTTAAATATTAATAAAATATTTATATTTTATATTTTAAATATATTAATATTTAATAGCAATTATGTTTAAAAATGAATAATAAATACAAATAAATAAAACTTAAACATAATTTAAATAAATACAAAATATATTATATCTAAAAATCAAAAAAATATACATCATGGAAATATGTTGTACTGCCTTTATTCTTATTTAAAATAAATACAAATAATTGTACCTGACATGTTTTCAAGTTTTTTTTTAAATATGAGGTGTTTAGAATAGCACATTTGTTTGTTAGGAATGGCAAAGTACCATACTACTCTTACTAGGAATGCAGTATTTGCAGAAAATGTCTGAACAAACTACTATATTTGCCAGAATATACACTGCATGGATTATTGTAACTCACAATGCAATTTGCTTGACCTTCCCTTTCCAGAAAAATAAATGGACTGAAAATCTGTTTTATTTGACACATTTTTTGACTGAGCTATAACATAACATTGAAATTTGTGTGATGATGATTGTGTAATATGACAATGACCGTTGAAGCAGTATACTGCTGTTTGACATGTTCATCACTGCATACTTTGTGTTGTTTCACATACTATTTTTAAAGACCTATAAAATTATTAGTATTATTATTGTGACTTTTCGTACTGTTATTTTGAGGTCCTCCTCACCCTCATAAAATGTATCCAAAAAAAACTTTTAGTAGCTATACATAAAAATGTAAGGTTTAAAAATACTTGCAAGTAACGCTAAAACAAATAATTTGTGCATGGCTGTGATTTAAACTAAAGCTTTTTGAAAATAATAATAATACTTAAAAAAAAAAAAATGACACAAAAAAGAATTTTAATATGTCCCACCCCATCTGTAAACACAGCAATGCCAGAAAGAAAACTGAGCTTGACAAACCAATAATGGTATCTTTAAAAAACGAATGTAGAATCTAGTATGCCCATACAGATTGCTTTACAATCAGAACAATCAAACATTGATTGGCCGAGGAAATGATTGACAGCCGATCGGGAGCACCTGGTGGGCCGCTCGCCATACCCCACCATGCACCCCCACATATTAAGCGCTGTTACTTACTAGAGTGCTCCAAGTGCATGGGAAACAAACACCAAAAACCAGGTGATGAAATGGAACATACAGCAGTCACAGCGCGAGAGCAGCTGGATCATCTCATGCACAGCGCTGACAAACTCATTCGGCGCTTTCGCCGCTCTATTGAAGTGAAAACAAGCACCAGGCAATCGCTTTATCCATTTGAATTTAATACAAGCGCAACATCATGTGTAGGGTAAAGGCTCTGTGGCGAAACTAGCCTAACCAGACTGAATAGCTCCGACCATGTTAGCTGAACTGTTGAGGTAAACTATAGGCTGCCTACACGACTGTAATCATGGCCATAGCCAGCTATGAGGTCACCGAAGTCCAGACCTCTGTATTTTTCAGAGGTGTACATAATAAATGTTGTGAAGTAATTGACTAATAGAGTATTAACACTACTTTAGTGCTGCGAGGATATCTTATCATCTGAGCTGCCTGCGGTGTGTCATCGCTCGTCAGTGTCAAAATATTTGAGATGACCAATCAAATTAAAGCAGACGGGCTTATGTTCACAGAAGCTGCTGCGCGAGTCACGCAACGCTTCAGTAAACGCTTCAGTAAACGCTGCAAGATGTAAGTAGCTAAACTAGCATTTCAGGATAGAAATGTTAAACAACCAACAAAAATAATCAGGCAAACAAATAAAGATGTGTCTAATTTCGCCATTTTGAATTAAAAAATCAGATTAGGCATAAGATAATGAATGTGTGTGTACATATTGTGAATTCATTTATTAAACTTATTTACCTAGCATTCGTAGCCTCCAGTGAATTAACTTGTCAAAGAAAATGCTTAATAAAATATAGGCTAAACATCAGTCAGAGCTCGGCTTTAGGAGGCAGGGCAAAATAAGGAGACTGGGAGAAAAACAGAGGGAAAGAGTGATGAAATGAGGAGAGAGAGTGATGAAATGAGGAGAGAGCAGGTATGACAGATAATCTACTGCCAACAAACATGGTTTTGAGAGCTATTTATTATTTATTTTTCTAGCCTTCAAACATCTTAAAATGTGCATATGTAGATCAGAGAAATCAACATTGTCCCAGAGGACCATGACCCCCATACCCCAAAATGTGGGACCTCACTGGTTTAAAGACAGTTGTATGCTCAAAAGTTGTTGCTTTGACCTCATATCTGGAGTTAATGTATTGCAGCATGGAATATTTATATACAGTATAGGCCTAATTAATATTAAAATGGAATATTCAGACAGTATATACTCATTGTATCGCTGTGCTTTGCAGATTTTGTTGCTATAATGGGGGCCCTTGGGTTTGTGATAGCCCCAGGGCCCTACGTGTTCTTAATCCGGGCCTGTTTACAATAACACTTTTTCTTCATTCTTTTCTGCTTTTATCTTCTCTTGCAGGTCTGAGGTTTCTAAGAGCCTTGAGATTGATACAGTTCTCAGAAATTTTACAGTTTTTGAATATCTTAAAAACAAGGTAAGGCCGTCAACATATCATGCACCTCTCTCACTCAGTTTCAAAAGCTCCACTCCGCTGGCATCAACACACAGTCTGTACGGTCTCTGGTGTCCCTTCCATCACTTACCACGCTCTGCAGCTTTGACCCAGAAGTCTCCGCAGAATGTTTTACGTTAATCCCTCTCTGTGTGCGCATTTAGCGTGCTGTAGGTAAGAGAACAGGGCCGCCTGATGAATGCAGGAGTATGAAGCAGACAGGCCCCTGATTGATTCCTCCTCCGGCAGGCTGTCACACACATGACAGATGAGCGTCTCCTGACATCTCGTGGTATTTCGTAAAAAAATGTCAATGAATCACAAAGGAAGTGGGGGAAAGCAGTCAGCACCCAACTCAGTGGTTGTAAAACCGCTGGACGTTTCATTTATTTTAGCTGCTATCTCGTTTTTCAGTCGGGGGAAATTGCTCGGTTATATCACACTGAACTGACACAGCTGTCAACAGGACGTTACATTTCCACCACCACAAGCTTTTCTCTCATTGGCTGCTAAAGAAGGGGCGTTCACATTGGCTGCCATTTGCAATGACCTGAAGCCTATTGTTTTTATTGAGAGTGGCAATTTGAGGGGACATGAGCGTTAGGACCGTTGCCGACACAACAAAGTTGAGGTAATTTTGACACAAAACGCAATCCACCTCCTGACACACTGTAAAGTAGAAACCAACAGTGTGAACGCCTCTTTAGATATGCGCTGGCCATCCTCGGGATCCCACTGTCTTCTGATTTGTTTGCTGATAACTTGTGTGTTCACTCCCAGTGAGCAGCGTTACGGCAAGGCGTGGCTGGAAGCGGCCCGCTCGTGTGTGTGTTGAGCTCAGTAGATGACTGACTGATCTGTACGTCAGTGTGATGCGTTTCACTTTGAGAGGTTTGATGTAACTCTCGTCTCTCACAGTAATTCCATCAAGCTGGTGAACCTGTGTTCCATCTTCATAAGCACATGGCTCACTGCTGCAGGATTCATTCATCTGGTGAGTGAAAAACACACACACGCCCCCCCCTTTCCCTATGCCCCAGGAGAAAGAAAGGAGTGCACATGCAGATTCGTGGGAGGAAAGGGTTCCTAAACGAGCGCCACGTCTGTCCCTTTGTGCCGTATATGGTTTGTGTTGTAGTTCATCTAAAGGTTTGGTGTTTTGCTGTTCCTTTTTCGTGTTTTTTATTTTATTTATTTCTATATTTAAATTTTTATCAGGATGTGCCAGAGGACATCTGTGCCACTAGATGGCAGCAGAGACTCTGATCGCCTCTAAATCCTCAGTTTGGTTCCTTTCACAATTCTTTTTTGTGATTTTTCTCTATGGACAATAGATGGCTGTAGAGGATCATGTATTAATCCGTCAGTAATTCTCTCTTCGCTCTCCTCTCCACTGCAGGTGGAAAACTCAGGGGATCCATGGGAAAACTTTCAAAACTCTCAACCGCTCTCATATTGGGAATGTGTGTACTTATTAATGGTCACTATGTCCACTGTGGGATATGGAGACGTCTATGCAAGAACCACTCTTGGACGCCTTT
This sequence comes from Gobio gobio, assembly GCF_949357685.1. Taxonomy (NCBI): domain Eukaryota; kingdom Metazoa; phylum Chordata; class Actinopteri; order Cypriniformes; family Gobionidae; genus Gobio; species Gobio gobio. The sequence goes on along the minus strand of NC_137111.1, from coordinate 39,241,115 downwards.
TCATGGTCTTCTTCATTCTTGGTGGTCTGGTAAAAACGCTTTTCCTCTTGTTGGCACTCGATGCACCCCTCCTGCACCCCTGTCCCTACCCCATGCAAACGCCTTGCTCCAACTACCATGTAAAAATAAGACAACTCCCGTGATTTGACTCTCATAACTGTCGTCTTTCCACAGTCTTCATAATGGCCCAAATTATAACGCTGTTTTTACCATATTGTATACGTCCACTGTCTTTGTAACGTTTGCACCCCTGCCTTTAAAATCCATTTCCTTGTTTTAACATTACAGCCTAAGTTAAGATGAAATGTACATGTATTGTGTCAATTCTTGTAGATGCTGTATGACACTACCACTCATGTTTATTACATTTAAAATAGTCTTTAAATAATGTATTTTTACGATAATGTTGTTGCTATTCTCTTAAAACAGTTTTGCGGTTTCAGGAGATCCCATCCTTCTGTTTCCCTCCCCGAATTCCAACAAACACAGTGGCAGGCGGATGGCCCATAGTCCTGCTTGAGCGTCTCCATAGCAACAGCAGCCATAAACACTCAAAGAGTGCATTTACACCAGAGCAACTTCAGATGGTGATACAGAAAAATAAACATAGCAATAATACAGATAAAGGCTAGATGTGTATGTTCTGCAGGACGTTTTTGATAAAATGATTTAGAAGAGGAGAACGGGAAATAAATGAGAGATAAGTAACTGGAATTAGTAGATTTAATTAGATTTTTGCTGTACATTTGATCAGTTAAAAGTTTCAAACTGCAGTATTACATTTCTTGAAGCTGCAGTCCGTAACTTTTTGCGCTCTAGGGGTTAATAAACAGAACTGCATACGTCTTGCGGAAGAACATTGCAGCCGGAGCTACTTCTCTCTGTTTATGTCCATGGCGAGTCACGCAGGGACTGTGCTCCTCCGCAGCGGTTCCTACCAGTCCAGTCTGAATCAGTCCCAATATAAACACTTATTATAAGTGTACCATAATGATTCAGGGTAAGACAAAAACACAGTTTGTAAAATGGATTCAGGTACATTCACTCAAAAAAATTACTTCAGCGTCAAGGGGTTCCACACAACTATATTAAGTCTTTTTTTTTTTTTTTTTACAAATAACAATTTAGTTATATGAACAAAAGAAAGTCAAGTAAAGCTGACAACATTTCTTTAAGTAAATACAAACCATTTAAATTTGTCACTTTTACATAATATTTAATTGTGCAGTTTACTTAATAATGTTATGTTAAATTTATAAAAGTTTATTATGTTAGGTGAACACATTTATCGATTTAATTTACCTTATTTAATTATTAACTACTTGCTCTACAAGTGTAAGTGGAAAACTTACTTTTAAGAAACAAAATGCAAAAATAACTTAATGGATGGCAGGAAGTCCATCCAATAAATGTGTGTATGTGAGTGCCCACAGCCTAAACACAGGAACCCCTCTTCTGCATAATGGTAACCACAAAATTACAGAAACTCCTCTAAATGTCCAACATAACTGAACATTAAACACTAACATAAACTAACAACATCTTTCCCTTTACTGAAAAACATAAAATAACACATTAATCCCAAAGCATGCTGGGAACAACAGATCCACTGCCCAGTTTTTTCGTTTCACTCAGCAATGTTAAGTTGACCGAACAAACACTTAAGTAAAGCTGACAATACTCATTTTTAGTAGAAACAACTCAGTAAATTTAAGTTCATTTTGTTACATGAGTTTTTTAAGTAATGTGAACCAGGATGATTTGAGTGCAACTAACAACAGTGAAAGTTCATTTTTTTTGAGTGTTGTCATTATATCATTTTTGTAAATCTAGAACACAAAAAAAGTTACGGACAGCAGCTTTAAGTTAAGTTTGAAAGAGTGTGGTTAAAAATATATATATGTAAATATATAATAAAGAATATTATTAAGATAGGCCTGTTCTCATTTATATAATAATTAATGCAAGACAACAAAAAAGGACAACTTGTTGGAAAACTGTAAATTAACAGAATAATATAAAGAATGGATTTTTTTTTATTTGTATAAAATTATAAAACTTTCACTATTATATAGTATCTTATTTTAAAAATGTAAACTAACCTAAAATATTCTTGTATACAATGATTTCTTTGTCAAATAAATAGTTTAATCATATTACTGTGGGAGCATGAGTACATTTGGTTACGCTAGTAAAATATTGGGTCAGATCAGTTAGAAATAGCTCTTAAAGGGAACTCATTTTCACTTTTTATAGCCATTTTGAACAGTTTAAAAGAAAAAATTCATGGAAATTATACAAATTCAAAAATATTTAATCCAGCCTTAGGGTCTAGACGGTTAACAGACTCAAGATCAGGGTATAGATCATCCACAGGCATTCAGAATCTCTCATGTGAAATTCATGTAGACGTAACGCAGGACAGATGCGCTTCATTTCTATCACTGGACAGAAAGTTCCGGCTGTCCAGGAGTTTCCATAGCAATCTGCTATTTCTTTTTGTTTTTGAGGAGGGCTGGAAATAATCATTGCTCTGCTTTATATCAGCTGTTCAATTAATGATTTCAGTATGGAAATGTTGTAAACCGTCAGGTCTGATCAAGCAGATGTCATAATTCATTAGGGCCCTAGAGAGAGGTGAAGAACCGCTCACAACTCTTTTCGGAAGGTCAGGCTGACAACTCGGGGATTAAGATCCCCAGTAACATGCTGCGTGGAGATATAACAGAACTTTGTCAAGGCTGCACTCTTGCAAAGCGCATCCAGCTCATTTAAAGCACACTAATGAGTCTTAATGTGCTTTGCAGCTGTGGGCGATCAGGCTGGACTATTCAAATACACTTGCCAGTGCAATAGTGTTTGTTGGACAAAACATGGCATGTAGGTTTTTTATTCTTCTTTCTCACAAGATATTTTTTGTGCTGTCAGAGAAAACAGATGGGCAGCACCAAAAAAAAAAAAAACTTTATTTGTCTCCAAACCAGTGGAGTGTCTCCAAAATTTTCTCCTCAATTAAAACGAAAAGAGATCCTTTCAGATCTTTTCACAAACACAATGGACGTTTTTTAAAATGACTTTAATGAAAAATTTTAATGACGTTTTATCAAGCTACACCGCTTTTTTCCCGACAAAACACGTGTCCCTATCAATTTCAGCACCTCAGAGGTTGGGAGATATAAATCCAGACTCGGACGGGTCTCTCCGCTCTCTTTTTTAGCCTCTGCTTCTGTCTCCTATCTTCTCCTTAGGCCATGTTTGCCAGCTACGTCCCTGAAATCATAGAGTTAATAGGAAACCGCAAGAAATATGGTGGTTCCTATAGTGCGGTAAATGGCAGAAAGTAAGTATTCCAGGTGCCTCTGTGGCCTCGGTCACAGCAGAACCCCTCTTTGCATGCCCTTTTCTTTTTCTGTTTCATGCATGTAGGCCATGTTTGCTCGCTACGTGCCAGAAATTGCTGCTCTCATCCTTAATCGGAAGAAATACGGAGGGAGTTATAACTCGACACGAGGCAGAAAGTAAGTCAAAATCCAGAACCAGGTGTGGTTGTGACTCGCACTCCCCCGTCTCAGATAGAGAGGGGGTTAGTGCAGACAAAAATGATAGGACAAATGAATGTCACACTGTGACTGGAGACCTTGGCCATCGAAGCCACATGTCCATGCCCTTTGCTCTGTGTCCGTGGCTTCTTTTCCGTAACACATCTGCTGCATTTTAATTTCATTACAGTGACTGCTGTTGGTTTTCCATCCGTTTTGTTCTGCCGTAGAATCGGTGTTTGTTTCGTATTTGTAATAGAAATGAGCACAATGAATGATAAAGAGATCACTAGCTCATAGAACTAGTTTTGTGATGCTCAGATAAAAGACGCTGTTTACTTAGTGTCATCATTGTCTTGTGTTTGTTTCAATTTTCTTTTCTTTGAGTTCTGCTTGTCATGCTTGATCCATCTCTCGCATGCTCTCAGTGAATGGATTTGTTTGTTTGTTTGTTTGGTTGGTTGTGCATGCTGCAGTGAGAAAAGCCTCTCTGGCTGTGCGTCACTGCTGGCCCATTACCTCATCTCTGTGTGACATGACTCTGGCCCTGATCTTCAGTCAGCGCACACCCTGAATGCTTGGATGCCTCAGCTCTCGCACTGGAGCTGCTCCATTGCAATTGGCTTGCTTTTTTGCCCCGCTTGGTACTTTTACCATGTCCCGGTTTTTCTTTTCCTTTTCAAAGATGACCCCTGAATGTGAATGTGGATATTTTGAAAAACCCCACCACCCCCCACCCCACTCGTTTTCTGGCTCAAACACGGCCCTGTCATCAGCACAGCGATTCTCCCAAATGCTCGCGTCTAAGTTCCAGAGCCCTCTTTCTCTCTCTCTCTCTCTCTCTCTCTCTCTCTCTCTCTCTCTCTCTCTCTCTCTCTCTCTCTCGCGTGCGCACTATTTCCCAACCCATTTCGCAGCGTGAAACAGGCCCACGGTCACGTCCGGCTTTCATCATCTGAATTTGAGGGCAAATACTAAGCCGGGAGAAAGCCATTAGGAGCCCCTTTGTTTGATGCCGTTTTGCTGTCAGTGAAACAAGATTGATGAAATGTTATGTTTGGCCTCGGCCCCACGTTTGGATTCGCTGTCTGGTGTTGAGAGAAGGGCTTGTCAAAAGAGCTGAGCCTCTCTCTTTCTCTCACTTTCTTTCTCTCTGGCTATGCATGCATCTGGTTGCAATTACAGTAGGCTCCAGCTCTCTGGCCGAGCAGAAAGACAGGCACCAGGCTTGGCCTTATTGTTTAAATATGCATGGGACTGTGTGCTCATGAACGGACACATCACGACACCTCGAAATAAATGTGTCGAGATATTTATTTCCACTGTCAGCACATTTCCGACAACCTCGGGCTGGTGCAAAATACATACGCATAAACGCACAACAGTCCAAGAGTCTTTTTTTATAAAAAGTCCATGAGTAGTTGTTTATGAATAAGCGTTGGAGGCTGCATAAATGTTATATAAACACTGATTATACTAATGGTAAGTGTAGAGTTTTAGCTTGACTTAAACACCAAGGATGATGGATCATTTAATAATTATTTAATATGCAAATCCCTCTGTTAGCTGACTAACTTGGTTCCAGGTTGACTAAAACAGTAAAATTATTATTATAGTGTAGTGTGCAAAACTTTGTGCTTCCATATGCAATTATCAGATAGATAGTAACTGACCTGTAAGTAGTTTTTTCGTTTATGTCTGATTCAAATTGAACCATAATCACAATATGATTGGTTGTTTAGCAGAGTGAAGTGGGAGTAAAGACTACACTGTAAACCCGAATAAGTTCCCAGAACTCAAAAAAATTGAGGCAATCGATTGCCTAATTTTTTTTAAGTTGAATAACTTAAAAGTCACAATTTTCCAGAACTTAAAAGGTTGGATTACCTGCTACTTGTACCTTTTGATAACAGTTAAATTAAAGTGCTCATTTAGCTCAACTCAAATATTTGCAGTTATATGACTTACAGTTTTCTGTTAAGGCAACTCAATTATTTTCAGTTATTATAACAAAGTTTTGCGTTTTCACAGAACTTAAAAAATTGGTACACAACCACACCATTTTATGTTAACAAAACTAAATTTTGATTGCTTTGTGTTGTCATTGCTTTAAGTACACGTTAGTCAAATATGTTGATTTTGTTTCCTTAAAAACATGTGACTCAGACTTAAAATTTTGAGGCAATTGAGATCCAGCACGGTTTTAATCAGAAAAGCTGAATAAGTTTTAAAATAGATTGTATGTTAAGTACTTTGACTTCCTGTGAGATTTACTCACACACAGACATCAAGAATCAGCCAATGAATCTCAACCATGGTGACACGCTTTATGCCGTAATGCATTATGGGAGCCATCGATGAGTTTTGCATGATGCACCCAGAATGCATTGCGGCATGAATCATGTCACCATTGTTGAGATTCATAGGCTGATTCTTGATGTCTGTTTGTGAGTAAGTCTCGCAGGAGTTAGAAGTGCTTATTGTGTGATGTGTTAAACCGGAGAACAAAACTTATGTACACGTTTTAAAAATCGTTTAGTTTGTAGGCTACATTAAACTGATGACAATAAAAATACAATAAATAAATAAAATAAATAAATTTTGTCTTCCACTAACACATTTCAGTTTGCCTCAATTAAAATTTTTATTTTTATGTAATTTATTTGTTATGATGGATTTTACTTATTTGGTTAAGCACTTTGAGATTTTATTGTATTTTAGCATGTGCTATATAAATTAAGTTTATTTTTAAATCATCTCTATTTGAAACAACAGAAATAACAGGACTTCATCATTCTTAGCATGTAATTACTTAATTCTATTAAGTTGTACTTAATTTATGTTTTTAAGTTATGCTTACTTATTCACAAAAAAGTTCCATTTAATCAAAAAATATTAGTTGAAATTACTCAAAAGGAAGACCATGTTACACCAACTTGAAATAATTAAGTTAGTAGAACTTTTTCTAAAACTTTGAGTATACACTTCTTAATCTATTTAATGAATATGAACGTTCGGTTTACAGTGTAGTTGATGGGGTTGTTTTAAATGTTAAGACTAGTTGATGTGGTTTGTGATGGACAAATTACTTGAGTCACAGCATCAAGTTATATACACCACTACAGTTCAAAAGTTTGGGGTCAGTTAGATTATTAAAAAATATATATATTCTTTTATTTAGCAAGGATGTGTTAAATGGATGCATTAAATTGATGCATGCAAGTGACAGTAAATACATTTATATTTACAGTTACAAAACATTTCTACATATTTCAAATAAATGCTGTTCTTTTGAACTTTTTGTTCATCAAAGAATAATATTAAGAAATTTATCTTGAGCACCAGATCAGCATATTAGAATGATTTATTAAAGATCATGTGACACTGAAGACTGGAGTTATGATGCTGAAAATTCAGCTTTGTCATCACAGGAATAAATTTAATGTTAAAATGTATGAAATAAAAAAGCTATTTTTAAATTGTAATATCAAATAATTAATATCTCACTGTTTTTACTGTATTTTTTATCAAATAATTGTATCCTTGGTGAGCATGTGAATTATTTCAAAAACATTTAAAGAAAATCTTACCGACCCAAAACTTTTGAACTGTAGTGTATAACTCATAATCATAGTTCGTATACTAGAGTCTTTTTAACACAGCACATTACTATTGTTAAAAACTAAAGATGCTGTGCACTCAGTGAACTGAAATATCTTTATTTGGTGATTTTGTAATTTGTCAACTACGAAAGTAATAAAGTTTCCATTTAGAGGCCTATAGCTCTTTAGTAATTTAATAAAAAATAAAATAATTTTGTATTTATTTTTTTTGCCTTGAGCCCTGACGCTACAGTCATGGAGTATTAAGCCTAGCAGTAGTTTGAAGTGAAATCTCTGCTATTGAAACCATGCCATAGCCAGGTTGTGATGGCTGTTAATGTCAGCGTGTGTTTAGCATAGTGTTTAACCATCAGAACGGGAACATAGATCTGGATCTATCTATGACTGTAATATAGAGCAGTGTTCTGTTGGATCAGGCCGGGGTCTCTGTGGTTTCCATTAGAAAGCTGCTGAAACTGACATAAACCCTGAGTGAACTCTGAGCTCATGTGCCGCCTCTGAGCTTCTCTCCAGAATCGAAGCCACACCAAGTATGTGGAGCCGGCACCGCTTGCCCCAGCAGACCAGGTCTGTGTTGGCATGAGCAAGCATGGAGTAAGAGTTGAAAAGAGGGTGAAATGGCATATAGAAATGCCATTACTGATATGCCTCTCACAACACATTAAAATGAGTGAGATCAATGGAGGTTCAGTCATCTGGTTTCCTGACTTCTGCTTAGGTGTGTAGAGGAACTGTCCATGCATAGCTGACAGTCTGATGTATAGTCTGTGATGTTGGACAGCTTACTGCATTGAACATTCTCCTGCTAGTTATAAGGCTGAGATTTAACAGAATTTAGTATTTATGTATAACCTGCTGGGACCCAGAAAAAAAAAAGTGTGCTGCATGAAAAACATATGACAAAAACATATTTTTGGGAGAAAAAGTATGTAATAAATCAAGGCACAATTAAATGAAAATATCTTTATAAAATAATGTTTGTCGTGTCTTTGAATGTTCAATAGTGTAAATATGAATGATCAATACCTGCATTTAATAGCTGTTTAATGTAAATTAGTGTTTTCCAGAACATTGACACATAAATCTCAACTTCGACTAAATGTACATGATCCAGACTTTGCATTTAAAAGGATAGTCACCCAAAAATGTAAAATGTCATAATTTACTTTTCATTTGAAACTCACGTTTTTGTTTCTTTTTGGAGCACAAAAAGAAGACGATAATGTGTAAAAAATGTCTGTGGTTTTTGTCCATATAATAAAAGTAATTTGGGGTGCAATGTTGTTTAGATTTTAGTGACTATCAAAATATCCCTTTTTGTGTCATGCGGAAGAAAGCTGTGTGTCAGTGTTGTTTTTTGTTAACTAAAACTATTAAAAACAATTTTCATTAATTAAAATAAAGCTTAAATAATATATAATATTCAAATATAAATATTAGATGGAATTAGAAATGTTGCCTTGACAACTAACTGGCAATAAGTTATTGTAAAATTTAAATGTGTGTACTGAAACTAAAACTGAAATAGAATACAAATAATAGCATATATAAATAATATTAGACCAACACTAATAACGATGAGAGATTTTCGGTGAACTACCCGTTTAAGTTCTCAAATATGTTACAGAATTATTTGTTTATATAATGTTCACTTTCTGGTTCATTACACAATTTTTATAAACATGGACAAAAATGGGTGTCCCCAACCGTGTCCAATTATGATTGATAATAACTAAATAATATGGCAGTAGCTATTTGCACTATAGTTTTGCACTGTATAAATAGTTGCAGGTACTATTTGTACCTTTGTGTATTGTAGTATTTTATAAAGGTATTGAAATAGACAGGCTATTTGCACTTGGTGTAAATAGACACTCAGAATTAATAACCCTAATGCTCCTTATGCCATAAATGTTTTTTGAATTGTCAGCCATCTTTTACCATGGCCAAAACCCTAAAGATTTGGTATCACTGTGAAGCCTAGAATGTATCTTTACACTTAGGAAACCAGTTTGGGAAATAGGGAAACCAATTGTCTTGGAAAACGCGAGTTGCTGGGTCCCAGAAATATAGTTTAACTTAGAATTCATATGCAAACATTTGTGCCCATCACAAACCACATTGCCTGGCCAGGACACTTGAAATATAGCATTGATTCGTATTTATTTGTACATTCATGTTTCCAGTTTAATTAACGGAAAAGCAGGTAGTCTACGCAAACACTCTGAAACAAACATCCACTCTTGTGATGTGTAACAATTAATCACCATGATAACTCCCACCCCATTTAGATTACAGGTCAACCAATATAGGCTTCAGTATAGGCCCAGTGTTGAATCTGGTTGTCATTGAGCGATACCCAGCCTTACAGCATATGCAGGAAAATTGCAGTCAGAAATGACATAATGAAGTGTTTTTGAATAATTACAGTACTGTAAAGAGGTGTTACTGGCTAAAGAGTTGCCAAATTAAATTCATTATTGTACCCCTGCATCAAGTCATAATGATGCTGGAGCCCTGGCTCCATATGGACTGCACATGTGGTGCATCTCAAGCTCTGTTCACTCTTGGTTTGAAGAGAAGGGCAGGCGTTCACCCCTTTCATCAGGTGACATTCTCCTCACAGATATCTGTTTCTAAAACGTTGATTTATAAAAGCCGCGCGCGGAAACAGACTTTTCGCTCAGCTCTGAAATTATTGATCGGTTTAAGGATTAGAGCAGTATCAATGGTTTCGCTGCTGAGGCTGGTGTTCGAGCTTGTTCTTTTTAATTTTCTTCAGATTTTGGTTATGATTTCCGTGTTTTTGGTGGTTTTATTTATTTATTTATTTATTTTATTTGGCATGTTTCACAGTGCATGCTGGGTAACTGCCCTTCTGCGTTTGCTTGCTCTGTTTGTGCAATTTTTTTTAATTTCACCTTATCGTGCATAACTGTGTTGTAACCCAAGTGTTCTCTTCACTGTGTGTTGTTCACAGTGTAGTGTTGTTAGTGTGTATTTTAAGTTGAAGACATCTTAAGTGTGTAGATATTAAGTTTTTACAGTAGTATTTAATTTTTTTTTAACATTTTATATTTTAAATGTACAGTTGGTGTCTTGTTAAAATGCTCTGGTGTTTTTTCATGGGGATTTTTTTAAAAATATTATTTGTAATATATTTTAATAAAATTAAAAAAAAAAATTTATCTTAAACTTCAAATTTGTGAAGAATATTGTGGCTATAGGGAATAAGGAAGTTTAAAATTGTACAAAAAATACCAACAGACAAATAATGTTGAAAGTGCTATTTTAAGTTTTTAAAGGTGCACTCAGTAACTTACACGAAGACTCTTGTCATAACTAGTCTAGTCAGATCACATGACTAGTTAAATATCTATCTTTATTACTGTCTTGCTATTCTTTAAAAAAACAACAATTATTCTGTCAGAATTATTTCTGATCAATTCAATATATATATATATATATATATATATATATATATATATATATATATATATATATATATATATATATATATATATATATATATATATATATATATATATATATATATATATATATATATATATATATATGTATGTATGTATATATGTGTATATATATATATGTGTGTGTGTGTGTGTGTGTGTGTGTGTGTGTGTGTGTATGTATATATATATATATATATATATATAATATATATATATAATATATATAATATATGTATGCGTGTAAAAACAGTAATAATGTTAAATTAATAGTATTTTTTGTTCTACAATTTTAAATAATTGTTTTCTATTTTTATATATTTTAAAACATAATTTATTCCTGAGATGTCAAAGCTAAATTTTCAACAGCAATTAATTCTAATATTTGGTGCTTAAGAAACATTTCTTGTTATTTCAATGATGAGAACAGTTGCTTAATATTTTTTTGGAAGCCGTGATGCAGTCAGGATTTCTACTTTTATACTTTTGAACTGTAATGTGTATGTATTACTGAGTGCACTTTAACTCAAGCACAGAAATAGTAATGAAGGTTTTGGCAGCCCATAATGACATTAGTCTTACCTAATAGTCTTTCGCACAGTTTTATTTATTGTATTGCTTTCGTTGGCGATACCATAAATATAAAGAAAAAACAAAACAAAACTCCCCCACAGTGGTGAAACACAATCAGTAGCACAGTCACGCACCACTGATAGCTCATCCAAACATGGAGACAAGATGTCTGACATAAGCCGAGACAGAGTGTGTTTGTATCATTGCCAGAGACTCTGCTCTGCTGTTCTAGAGTAAAAAAGAGTGAGAGCATTGTCATACAAAACCCTCCGATTTAGCTAAAGCTCACAAATGGGCATTTTTGGAAATAGGAAAACATGAATAATGCGTCTCTCATCAAGCCACCCCTTTGCCAGACGCTGTTGGCTTTACACCAAGCCATCAACTCAACAGAGTCTTCTCATCCCAGGACAGTAAAGCATGCAATTACTACCACTCATTAAATACAAGAGGCCAGATCTGTGAAGATCATTATGTGTGATAGCATCCAGACACTGCACCCATAAAGCCTCATCGGGTCCCTCCGGCAAACAGAGATCCGCTTAATGTTTACCCTGTTGTTTCGGCACAAATAAGCACATCTCTCCAGCATCTGAGAGAGCACAGGCACATACACCCAGTTACAATTAAGGTCAGCAGCCCCTGTTCTTTGTACACATTGTGTCTGCTGAAGGGAGAAAGTTAGTTTGGACAGATTTAGATTGATGACCATGCACGGTTAAAGCTCTTGAGACTTTGACCACAGCAGTATTGGAGTCATCCAGCATGGGAAGTGAAGTGATCCGCAAAACCCCATGGCTACAGCTCAACTCTTTAACCTCCTGTTGCATAGAAGCCCTGCTTGACAAATAAAGCATTGTTTTTGTTCTGCAACAGTAATAGAAGTGGCCATTAAGTTGTTAGGATAGTAATGATGGGCCGTAATCTTTTATACGAGTCAGATCATTGCAGACATGTAAAACTCTTGAGGACAACTTTGGTGTGTAATTTAAAGTGCATTAGTGTGTAGTTTGTTATAGTTTAAAGGCTTGAAAACAACCTTCAGTTGACTCTTTTTGCTGGTTACATCGCTGTGCCAGTTGGTGGCGACAACTGACTTTCTTTGAGTCATTGAATCATTGACTAAACTGATACTCAGATTAATTCAGAAATTAATCCAGTGTCTTTTATGATTGAGTTACTTAATCATTGACTAAACTAATATGAAAACACAGTGATTCATTCAGAAGTCGCTGCATCCGAAATCGTATTCTTTCCTACTATATAGTATGCAAAAAAAGTAAATTCAAATTCAAATGTATTACCTACTCAGACAGTATGCGGTTTCGGACACACTTAGGGACCTATCGTACACCTGACGCAATGCGACACCAGGCGCGATGCAAGTGTTTTTTGCTAGTTTTGGCCCAACACAGTTATAATTTTCACATCCAGTGCCACACTGTTTAAATAGCAAATGCAATCGCGCACATCTATTCGCCCATGGGCGTGCTGATCTGAAAACGAGTGTGACTTTCAGGTGCATTGTTGGAGTGCGCTGATATTTGGAGGCAACTGAAAACTACTGCGCCATTGACCAACAAAAACCTGGTCTAAAGTCACAACGCGCGCACACTCTGCTGGTTACACACACAGGCCAGCAGCACTCAAACATTTCTAAATATTAAAAATAAAATAAATAAAAGGATTCCTCTCCTCGTCTTTCCGCTCACAAATTCCGTCATGTAAATATAGCGAATCCACCATGGTGCAAGTGCAACTGGCTTTTAAAGGGAATGGGAGATGAGACACTGATTGGTTTATTGCACGTTACGTCCAAAACACACCCATGACTCGTTAAGAGACAAGGTACAACCCTTTTGGACCATGCGCCTGGCGCACCGACCGTTTTTTCCATAGTTAAACTAGCAAAAGTTGATTTGGACTTCAGACCATGCACTCAGATCGTTAAAATAAGGCCCTTAGTGTCTTCATTACTAAGTCACTGAATTATTTACTCTATGAATTTGTTTAAAAACACTGATTCATTCAGGGATGGAATAAGTGTTTATGAGCGAGTCACTGAATCAACTTTTCAACCAATTTTTTCCAAAACACTAACACATTCTGGAATGAAACAACATTATTGTATATTCCTGTGAGATTAAACAGTTGATCCTGTTTAGATTGTTTTTTCATTGGTGGAACAAAAATAGGTAACTGACAATGTTGTGTCTAAAATGTAAGTTACTCAATATTAAATAGTTTGTTTATTGACCTTATGTAATGTACAGTATGAATAACGGCACTCTTGTTTGTGTGATTATTGCATCTTAACTTTGGCTAATACTGCACATAAGTGCTATTTGAGTGCTGCCTATATAGCCAGTAGATGTCAAGGCAGCTCACTACTAGGTTTTGGAACAGCTCTAGAGTATGAAACTAGATCTTACTATAGAGTCAGAATAAATGAGCCCCAGAAGACCGTGACCTCTGGAACAATCCATTTGAGTCTGTTTGTTTGTTCCATCTGATGTATCACAAGTTTTTCATTCGGTGCCTGTCCGGAGAAGTCACGGTTAGAGTTCACGGCAGCCACAGATCCAAAAACAATTTAACCGCTTTTGACAGTGGTTCCGATACATGTCAGTTAGTACTGATGTACATGTCAACATGCGTCTTAGCACAGGGGTGGTTTGGCTACAGAGACACGGCTTATTAAGAACATTTGACAATCCAACATTAAAACGTAAGATTCAATTCTGCTTGTCCTGAAAAGTTCAAAGCACTTAATTTAGTGTTTAAACCATGTTTATAAATATGAGGTAAAACAACATGTGCTATTATGACTATAACAGACAGCAAATGTTTGAAAGCCACAGCATTTAATGTTTTCAAGACATTTTTGGTTATGACTTTATGCTCCTTTTTAGGATATGCCAGAGTTTAGTTTTATTTTATGATGCACTCTTCAGCTGAATTTTCCCCCTTACAGGCACATTGTGGTCTGTGGTCATATCACGCTCGAAAGTGTTTCCAACTTCCTTAAAGACTTCCTACACAAGGACAGGGATGATGTCAATGTAGAAATAGTTTTTCTTCATAAGTAAGTACAATTCCCTTTGGAATACATTTTATGAGATTGATGGAGCCTTTGCACACTGTTAAGAATATAATGACTGTGTGTTACTAAGAAAAACAAATAAATCACGTATAGTTGCCTGTTTTTTATATAACAAGGAGATCAGCCATAATTTTGTTTGGCGCACAAATGAAAAATTGTTCCTATAAATTTTAAAACATTCTCCAAATTACAGAGCTTTACATCACTTGGTTAATAACATACTTTCTATTTTTGCCATACTCCAGTATTTCCCCTAATCTTGAGCTGGAAGCCTTGTTCAAACGTCACTTCACTCAGGTGGAATTCTATCAAGGATCCGTCCTTAACCCACATGATCTAGCAAGAGTGAAGGTAACGTCATAAAAATGTAGCGTTTCTTCCATTTTGGTTTAATAATGGTGTCATATACTTGAGATACAGATACAGAGTCATAGAGAATAACGCAGCAGGTTGTATGTGTCCATTTTTGATGCTGTTCTGAACACTGCAGCCTCACCTCTTCTTTTCCATCTTGTACAGATCGAGTCAGCTGATGCCTGCTTGATTCTTGCAAACAAATACTGTGGTGACCCTGATGCTGAAGATGCTTCTAATATCATGAGGTCAGTTCGGTGGAGGGTTGCAGTTTGAGATCAACTCTAGACGCATTTCAACACATCTTGTTTTGTGCAGCAGCATCACACTCACTAGAGACGTCCTCCTGTAAAACAGATGTATTGAAAGCTGATGTCTTTCACCCTCCTGTGCTGTTAAAGAAAGGTGTGAATGGGATACTCGGCGTCTCAGGTCAGATTCACACATGTTATATACCTGGACACAGTTGAAAAGAGCCAGGAGGAATTTCCTTTGGGATGGAGTCAACTAATATTGCTCTGAAAGAGTGTGTGAAGGGAGGGAAAACACTTCCTCTTTTCATGCTGAAGATGTTCTTTAGCCATGATGAGTAACGTACAGAATTGCACCCAGTCTGGCCTATTTGGAAAATGAAATATTAATTTTGGCAGGTCTTGGAATGCTCTTTTGAACTAATGTGTTATGGAGGAGCTTAATATGGAAATAAATTCTGCACCTCTCTTACGAGACCGGAGAGAAATCCAGATTTCACAGGGAAGTCACACTGTTCTGCCACATATCACAGGCTTCTCTATGGAAATGAAAGATGAATTGGTTTTTTATTCATTCAGCAGATGCTTGTTTTTAATCCAAAGTGACTTACGCTGGTGAATACTGGGACACTCCTGGAGGTTAAAGGTGCACTCAATAAGTTTTTGTTTACATGAGGGAGGGTTCTGCTCCATGCAGAATAAAACAGACTAAAAGATTAATGTCTAGAGTTTTCTCATGTGCGTGTAAATCATGTTTATGATATTTCTCAAAAGTGCTGTTCATATACTACCTTTCAAAAGTTTGAGGTCATTTTCAAACGTAAGACGGTACCCAGATTTCTACAATACTAGATTTCACTTCTACTGTTTATGAAATTTTGGTAGGCTACATGGTTTTCACTATGAGATGGATAGCCTAATTGTCATATAATTCAGATGGACTACAGGCTGTTTTTATGTTATGCCAAAAGGTGGTTATTTTTAAATGTGATTTTGTACATTTTACCTGTTTTTACCATACTTGCAATATGAAAAATATGCAATATAATTTTTTTTTCAAATAAACGCATTTTCTTTATAAAACACTTTTATAAAATACAAGATTTGGTTTTCAAAAAGCCTTTTTCCAAAAGGTACATGGGGGTCGTCAGTAATTCATAGTTTTCACGTGTCGTCACACGCTTATAGGAACGCCCACCTGGAGGGCAAAACAAGGCTTTCCTCCATTGCCTGCCAGTCATTTTTACCAGGTTTGTAGTCAGTATTAAGGCAGTAAGACAGTGATATTAAAAGACCAAATTCAATATACACCTTATTGTTGATGCATACTTTATACAGGAAAGCCGATGAACACAGAATATTAGCGCAAAAGAAGGTTTCTCGTTAACCGTTTTTTCCAACGAAACCCATTATAAACAAAACGCGTTGTGTTCATATTCTTGGCTCATCTACTCGCCTCTATATAGTATGCATCATCAAAAAGGTGTAAACTGAATTTGATCTTTTAATATCACTCTTTTAGTACATTACGGCATTTTAAGGGTGGGTTTCTTCACACAAGGATTCTTTAGCCTGGCGTCGGTTCACCCTCCGCCTGTGGTGCTTGATCAGCTTTATAATTTGTTTTTTTATGCGTAATCAGTCTGTTTAAAATTAAGTGGTGCAACAACTTGATTCAAAATAATACCCATATCAAAAAATATGGTTTAGATTAGTGTTAAACTTTACTTAATTGAAACCTTATTGGTGCAACTCACCCTAAAGTGTTTTTCATGTTAAATGTTTTAGAACGTCCCCTTGTTTTTACGGATTGAAATACTGCAGCAGATGCTGTGTATGGATCACAAGTGCCCTAAACATGCATCTTGTTCACACATTTTTGTTTTAAGATGGAAATTTGACAGGCTTGTGCTGCAGTTCAATTAAGTTCTATGCCGGTTTTGCCCTCCAAGGCTGACTGAAAACTACGAATACTTTTATTTAGCAAGAATGTTTCAAATTGATTCAAAGTGACAGTAAAGATTTTTTTTAAATGGTTACAAAATGCTGTTTTCTTAACCTTCTAATTATCAAAAAAATCCTGAAAAAAAATTATCAGTACTCCCATAAAAATATTGAGCACAACTTTTTGTCAACATTGATAATAAAAAATGTTTTTTGAGAACTAAATCAGCATATTAGAATGATTTCTGAAGGATCATGTGACTCTGAAGCTGAAGTCAGCTTTGCATCACAAGAAAAAATTACACTTTAAAATATATTAAAATAGACATGCTATTTTAAATTGTAATAATATTTCACAATATTACTGTTTTTATTGTATTTCATAAAATATAATCAGCCTTAGTGAGCCATGTTTTGATAGAGACTTCTTTCAAAAACAAACAAAGAAAAAAAATATTTTGAAACTTTTGAACGGTTGCGTATATTAGGAATTATTGAATGCACCTTTAATCAAAATTCTTACTTCTTGTAGAGCAACAGAGAACGTTTGAAAAATTTACTTGTTATTTTTTTATTTCACATTTTTGGTCTTATTTTGTGCATGATTTATTTTGATTTATTTGAAAACAATTACCCTAAAAACAAAAAACGTTACCCTAGAAATATATTTGCTGTCCTGCATTTTTCCCCTGAACATTCTATTTCAGGCAGAAAAACGTTTTTTCCCTTGCTGCAAAAATGGTGTTTCATGTTGACTTCTCTTCTTTTTTTTTTACAGAGTAATATCTATCAAAAACTATCATCCAAAGATCAGAATAATCACTCAAATGTTGCAGTACCACAATAAGGTAGGAAGTCTTTTTTGTTGCTGTGTCAAGTCAAATCGATAATAAAATGATGACGACCTAAAAAAAAGAATACATACAATGTGCAAAGATGCTATAAAAGTGATCAAAAACGTGACTTGTGTCAAATAAAAGTGCCTTATGAGAACGGGCCCTCGGATTCTGCTGTCCATGACAATGGGAAATGTACAAGTTTAGTGTTTATGTCCTATTACACCAACATGAACACAGCTTTGTATTCATCAGGGAGAGCTGGAACAGGAAATGGATGTTAATGACTTGATGGATGTTTTTTGTTCATGGGACAGTTCACTCGAGAGCAATTGAATGTCAACTGTAGACATCTGTTTTAGAGGACTGTCAGAGAACACGCTGTTTTAGCAATGAGATATGATAGAGACGTGCTACTGTTATGAGATTTGCGTTATCAGTTTGACAGATTTATATAATTTAACAAGGTAGGGGAGACCAGGGGCTATTGTAACACATTGTGTTTTGACAGTGTTTTGTACGGTGTGTTTCAAACCATAAAATAATACAGTATATAATAAATTCATGTTTATTTGCTACAAGTTAGTATAGAAAACTACAACTTCTCCCTAATCTAAGAAATGTATTGATTTTTCATTGATTTCGCTGGTGTTTTTCATTACTACACTTGTTAGACATCTCAGCTGGGGACGTTGTTAACTTCCCCTTGTCTCGTCCCATATGTGTCCTCAGGCCCATCTGCTAAACATTCCCAGCTGGAACTGGAAGGAGGGTGATGATGCGATCTGCTTGGCTGAGTTGAAGGCTGGCTTCATAGCCCAGAGTTGCCTGGCACAGGGCCTGTCCACTATGCTCGCCAATCTCTTCTCCATGAGGTCATACATCAAGGTACTGTCAGCCCGTCTTGGGCTTTGATAAAACCCGTAGAGTAGAATCAGCCTCCATCCCCACTTCAGCTCAATCACCAGAGCCATTATGGTATTGAGTAAATCATCTTCTGAGCCTGGCGGTCTCATTTGGGACGTACTCGGGACGGCAACACAGCAATGCTGCTGCCATTATGAGGTAATTTATATGAGTCAATGGCATGGTGGAAGTGAGGATGTAAATTAGTGGTTTTCCCTCTTTCAGAATTTACTGTCCTCCTGCGTGCCTATAGAGCTGGGAAATGCGAACCATGTGCCTGTTTCATAGTCAATGAACGGGACCCCAAAGCCATCTTTATTTATCGTCCAACTGAACCAGACTGCTCAGAGATGTATGGATCGCTCTTTTAAAAAAAAACACTAAATAAAACGGTCTGAGGCCTGAATGGCTGCAGTTAGGTGGTAGGTTATTATCAGGTGGTTCAGATTTGGATGGAGCCCTTTGGAAAATCGGAGAGATCAAGAGAGAGCATGAGTGAGCGATCAGACTAAAGAATTTCACAGAGATTGTAAAACGTATTCTGAAATCCGCAAAGGGCTATATTTTACTCTCTTTGATTTTTTTCTTGACTGCGCAGGCTTTCAACATGGAGAGCAACATTCTTGTGTCATAAAGAGATGAGGAATGACTTTATAATGACTGTTTAAATGTGGCATGTGTGGAAACATCTGCAGGGCACATCACTCTTCTCATAAAAACACAGAGGAGAGACAGCCCAGACCACCCATGCCAGAGTGCAGCGTACAAATACACATTTCTAACTTCTCTGACCCCTGTCCATACTCACAAAAGACAACACCAAAACACTTTCTTTAACTGTCAAAAAGGAAAGTGATTCAATATTGTTGCTGATTATTTCGTAATGGGTCCAATGGCAACACGCTGTAATAGCAGTGAGATCATTAAATATATAGAGATGCTGGAATGCATCCATTATTTCCATCAACAGTGCATTGCTGCGCGTGCTGAAGCTGAAGATGATCACGGGCACGCTTTAGGACCGCTCTAATTGTTAACCAAATGCATCCTATATGAGATAAATCAGATATAGATAGGCCTACAGAATATATAAACACAATATTACAACTTGCATTTGCACAAAACAAAAGGCTGCAAATGTACATGCAAACTTATAGTCATGATGAAGGTGTAACTCCAGCTGTAAAATGGTCCCAAACATAACTCCGGCATGCTCACTTCATTTTTCCTCGTGTCTGTTTCGGCGGTTGAGCAGCATGCATATTTATCGTCAAATAATCGATCGCCGATTAATCGTTAACATCCCTAGTAGTTGGCTTTTATTTTGTCACTGTATTAAAGTTAAAACTGTATTAAAACATTTAGTGATATATACATATACATATATACATATATACATATATACATTTTCCTGTATTTTTTCTATTCACAACTAATGTTAGATGTAAACCTTTTTTAATTCAGTTAATTTTTCTCTCAGATTTCTCATAGACCCCCAGTTTGAAAAACCTGCTTAATAAAACACAGAAATATATACACTAAAGTCCTATTTGGACGGTAATTGCTTCTCGTAGGGTCATAAGGTATTTTCATAATTTACAGGGGCTAGTCTGTGATTTTATTGCTGTTCGAATCCAGAATATCAGTGTTTTTCTCCCACCACCCGCTTAAAAATCTACTGTTTTTAGACAAACACCATGGATGTGTGGTAATTTAATTGCCATCCACAATGTCCAAATCCACATCTCTTGAGTTTTCAAAAAGAGATTGCTTCAAAATTCACTGTTTATATCCTTTTTGATCACTGCGGAGCACTGTATCGTTGCGCTTCGCTGTAATTTGGATGCATTTTAAAGATCTAGCCTACGCTTTTATTACTGAAATGCTGGAAATTATTTACAAGAATAATCTTTTATTACCACTCAAAAGAGAAAGAGAAGAATAACAAGTAAACATTTGAAATGGGCCGTTATAACGGCAGTAATTAACATAATATACGTTAAATCAGCAGCTTTATTTTTATCTCATGTAAATAAGAGGCTGTATTAACTTGTTTCATAAAATGACAGCCTATCTTCCTATTTTTTAAACAGGAGAGTTAAATAATTAATAATTTCCTATTATTAAATTAAAGCCAACATTTTATATACAGCAGACAATCATTCGACTGACCACGTGAGCAGTGCGTTCCCAGGTTCGTATGATCACAAAACTCGCTCCTCCACCTTGTGAATAAATCACCATCCGAATGCACAAGTTTTATCACTGAGGTGGCATGCAAATAAATTTTTACGGACGTCCACATGAGAAACAATTACCCTCCGAATAGGACTGAAACCATGTGATGTCAGCATTCTTCAAATCATGATGTTATTTTTGAATAACATAAATGTTAAATTGAATGAAATAAAGTGATGTTATTTCCCTATGATATATTGATATTGAGGCACTGGGAAGGTACAATTTTCAGTCCTGAAGTGCCAACACACAATTTGCTAGTCTTCTATATTATTATCTTTTTTAAATGAATGTTCAATAATCATAAAGTATCAGGATTGATTCTTTAACTTTGATTGCAAACCATAACAACGCATCTCTAGTGGTATTCAAAATGTCTAGCTAATGTTTCTTGTTGTGCTTAATGTGTTTTGTTGGCTCTCATATGAAATATTTTCAGTCCATTTCTGTCAGCAACTTCACATAAGGCACAGTGAAACAACAAGACAACATAGACAATGTGTGAGAGTGTAAGGCCCAGTCTGTCTACTGACGGAGCGGGGTTAGAGAGGGCCGCTTGTGTAGACGGCAACATGACTGATTTGAGTGGGCATTCAGGAAGCAGAGCAGAAGGGTGTTACCGGGAGGTGTTAATGAGACCCACACCCCAGAGATGCACACATTCACACAGCCACAAACACATTTGCATTATGTCTGTTGTCCTAAGTATAAATCTCTGATGTGTTGTGTCGTTCACTAAGAATAATATCGCTAGAACGTACATCATGAATCCTTTATCTGGTCTCTTCAGGTTTAACAAAAAAGAAATAAGCAAAGGGTATTCGGATCAGGCTCTCTGGAGGGACTGGAGGAAATAATTGTTCAGTCGGTGCGAGAGAACACGCCTGTAACACTTACATCAGCTCTGACAGACAGGGCACAAACGCGCGGGGTAATTTAGGGAGCCTATGGTAAATGGCTGCCATCTCTTTAGGACTAAATGACAAAACTCTACCCATTACTGCCGCCCTAAAAGATGCCTTCACCAGAATGTGAGTGCTCTTAGCCTGGCAGAGGGAAAGAGAGTTGGGCCTGGCTTTGAAAGCATCTCTCTTGACTGTCTGTCAGATAGACGTTGGCTTGGCGAGATGGCTGACTAATGGCAGAGTGTTTGCCTAATAGCCCCGCTGCTTATCGCAGCCCCACCCACCCCACATCCTGAGACGCATGTAATGAGAGGATGATGAAGAGACCAGCTGTGAGTTCAGACACCGGAATATGCCTGGACTTTATTCTTAGTCTCAAGTCTGAAAAATTTTGAAGTGTTACACAAGTGAAATGATTAAATTGAGGCAGAACGTGCGTATGCTGTGTTCTGGTATGAGACTGTACACAATGCCTCTTTGCCGTTATCCAACTTAGTCAGAGTTGATGCCTTATTTTATTTTATGTGCATGAAAACAACACGGCTTTGAGGGACATAATTATATACTATATGTTCAGTACCAACAGATTTTTGTCCACAGAATTTTTTTGGAATGACACATTTGTAAAATCTTTGTTCACCCAAAAATGAAACTCACCTTGTTATTACTCACCCTCATGTTGTTCCAAACCCACAAGGCATTTGTTGGTCTTTGAAACACAAATGAAGATATTTTTAATGAAACGTGAGATTTCTGTACCTCCTTTGAATATCCATGTAACCAACTTTCACACTTCTAAAAGTTCATTAAGATAGTAAAACGAATCCAGAAATGTAATCCAAGTCTGCTGAAGAGAGACTATTTCTTTATAAGATGAAGATTTATTCTAGGCACATTGATAAACACACATGAGGTGCTCAAATATGGTCAACAGAAGCTCATTCTTACTTGCTTGACATTCAAGAACAAACCTCCTTGGTTGTTGTGTGTCAAGCAAACATGGTTGACTCGGTCGATTTATATTCAACATATTTGATGAGCTCTATATATGTTTATTTATCAACGTTTCTATGTAAATAAAAGCCTAAATTAAATCTGTTCATCATATTCACCTTATTTTTAACGTAAGAGCAGGTGTGGCCATTTGAAACGTGAATGTGTCTGGCTTCCATTGTCATTTGTTTCCAAGCGGCAACCTCCCCCAGTTTCTCTTGAAGCCAATACGAAAGTGACTTAAACTGCAGTTCATCGACTGGCCGCTAGAGACAGGCTCCAGAAGGGAGCAGAATCGAGCCCTATGTTAAAATGCCCTACTTTATAGCAGAAAAAAAAAACATGTTTACAGCCTGGTACAAATTGAGGTTTTGTTTTATACAGCTAATTTTGCCCTTCTTGACAACTGTGAGGGGGTACATTTTTTTTATAACTCATCCGTTTAAATTATATTAAGCCTTAAAGTTCTGCATAATTAAGTGCGTGGCCATTTGAGTGACAGGTGGATTGCCATTTGTCTGCTGTCTGTTAGTCATCACATCACCTCAGCTCCACCCACGTCCCACCTCTTTGCCCATTTTCAGTTATCCGGGAGTGACGAGCAGTGACACGCTGCCAAGATGGCTACGGACGACTTTACACTGATCTAACCATTCACCTCAAATTAAATATGATGTCTTTCCTGACTGTGTTTATCTAAATCCAACTATTTTTGCCTTTCAGATAGAGGAAGATACGTGGCAGAAGTATTATCTGGAGGGAGTTGCTAATGAAATGTACACCGAATACCTGTCCAGTGCCTTTGTGGGGCTTTCATTTCCTACAATTTGTGAGTAAGTATGCTTCTGCTCTAAAGCATGGGAGCTTTACAACACATTGTTAAAAGCACAATAGTAAGTATCATAAAGGCTCTCGTATATTATTGCCTTTTAATATACTGCAAATTGACTGCAGGTGTCCTCACGTGATGTGATACATTTTCAACAACAAACAATTTGTCTGTCTACACTGAATGTGAAACTGCTGCTTGACACAATCACAGAACACATTTGATATTTAATGTACTGTTATGTGGGACAGGATTTTGAACCAATGGGATTTCATGGTGATAGACTGTTCTGATTGCACTAGATCAATTTCAACATTATTTTTAAGGTCTAATTTAGTGGGTCTTATGAATTTAAATAGCTTCTTCTGGACACTAAATGTCTGTTCTCTTTTTTCAGGCTGTGCTATGTGAAGCTCAAGTTGTTGTTGATCGCTATTGAGTACAAGTCAGAGCAAAGGGAAAGCAGGTTTGTCCCCTTTTGGTTTTCAACTCCACCATGCACAATACACTGACCAAAGAGGGGCAAAGCAGTTTTGTCCCTCATTGGTCTCACAGACCCTTTACAGTTCCGTTTTCCTATTTCCTATTACTTGCTAGAAATTAGTTTGTAAGAAAAGGCTGGTATCATTAAATCTCTCTGCAAATGATCTAATCTGGTTTCAAGTTGAAATCGCTCTCATTGAGACAGCAGCATGTTACGTTCTATCACTGGAGGAAGTTCGCCTCAGCTTGACTCTCACAGCATCACAGTTGCCGATCACTGTCTGTAAGAGTCACCGTGGAGCCAAAGAGCCTTGACATCTGCTCAGATTCACTGTGCTGTATTGATGAGGGTTTACTCTCTGAGTAAAGAGCCTTCTATCAATAGCACTCCTGTGGCATTCTGTTAAGTGACCCATTGGAACTAATAACATGAAGTACTCTGTCTCAGTAACTTTGACTTTGCCAAATCCCACCACCCCTTCCTACATCCACAACCTGTGTTCCAATGTTTCTGTACACTGTAACTCTTACTAATACATTTTATGTACACAGTAAGTACTAATGAGTGTGGTTTAGAACACAAGATGGCCTGAAAACACACACATACAGCGCAAATACCAACCAGAAGATCTGGTACTGTTTGTTCTCTATTAATGCATGACATGAAGCTCCATTTTTTTTTTTGCGGTATATGGGCGGTATGACAATATATTATGGGACACTAGAAATGTGCCTGTAAGCATTCTGCTTTTCCATTTATTCCACTGTAGATGGCTGTACTGAATTGGCTAGGACTACTTCACTTTATTTACACCTCACTGAGGATTCCATGGAGGAATGATAAATGAAGTGTTTAAAAAAAAGTGTAGGATTTGTACGGAAGAAGTTGAAATGATTTTTATAATGAAAGTTTTTATTAAGTCGTATTTGTTTGGCAAAATGCAGAGTTTAGTTGCAACATTGCAAGGTGCTTTTACTATGGAACTGATGTGCGGTCACAGGTATGTGACTGAATATTGTCCATCTATTTTATAACAGCTTTAAAAACGGCTAATCCAATCAGAATTTATTGTCGTAACCTATTAATTTAATAATACTAGTTTTTTGTATAATTGTTACACTCAGGTGTTACATAATAGAAATATATATACATTGATGACAGACTTGTTAAATTGTTATGAATAAGCTGATCTTTTAGTTTGTTTTCCAGTTCAAAGTTAAAAAGACAAAATAATAAAAATAAGATTAATAGTATTTATTTTGTAAAGTAATTCTCTGGATTATCCCAAAATAGGTATGAACACATGGTTATTTAATATATAAACCATTTTTTTATTTGAATTTCCAGCAGGAATAACTATATTGTGATATATATATATATATATGTGTGTTACCATGTAATAAAATGACTCACACCGTGATATAAGAGTTTGCTCATACCGCCCACCAGTACAGTAGTTACAGAATGAACTTTTTTTTGTCTTTTTGATTCGCCTGCTAAAAATCTAAAACAGAAGCTTATTTTTTCCCCCGATATCACATAAAAGTGCCACTCATGTCCAGTATTCTCCGTGCCAACAAGACACATATTTTTTTTACATATTTTTTTGTCACTCTGTGTGATACAGTTCATATAATTTGATTACTTTCTAATGGATGGCTGTTAAACTTTGGTTCATAACTTTGCCATACCACACATAATGACAAAACCTTTAGAGGGCACAACATTATCCTTTAGCGTAACTCTCAATTTGGTGTTCTAGGCCGGTCTAAACTTAGAAGAGCACTTTGGGATTTAGACCATATTTTTCCCTTTGTAGGACAGACGAGTGCACCAATGCGAAGTGTATTTTTTTAATGGTGAAAGTGACTGTTTTGCCCTCTACTTTAGAGTCCTGATCTTAATGTGCAGATACAGATGACTGACACCTCGCCTCCTTTTTTCCCAGTCTATGTTTGATTTATAATGTTTTCTTGTTGTTTGCAGAAGCAGAAAGCGGTATGCCCTCTTCATTATCTCCCCCCTCTACACTTTAGATCAACTGTGGGAGAAAAGCTTAAGGATATTGTACCACCTCCCTCTCAAAAATGGCCAAAATCTTTCGCTATCTCTTATATTGTGATTCTCTTTGTGCTTAATGCACTAACTTCTTTGCAGGCAGAGAGAGTAGTTGCTATTGTTCGATTCACTTGTTTCTTTGTCTGTGCTGTTCACATATCAACACACCGTTTATCCACTCCATGTTCGTACATCACTGTTTTTTGTTCTCCACTTCCTCTCCTCTCCTTTCCTTTTTCCCCCTTTTGATTACTTTTCAGTTTTCATCAGCTGCAAATCATTTCTGCCCTTGTCTTTTTCAGCATTGTGCGCTCCATGCAAACAGTACTTCATGTTTTTCTCACTTATTTAGTAATGCACAGAGAAAAGTGCCCTAATCGGAAAACATCTGTACTCAGTGCATTATATATCAGAAAATACTAGTGTTCGTCCATTAAGAACTGATGTGTCTCAATATGGCAAGTTTTACATTTTCACGCAGTTTTAAACACTAAACACTGATTGGTTATTAAAGGCCACGCTATTCATGGCACCATCTTTGCCTTTTCTGTCATTACCACTCTAACACTGTATTGCGTTTGTGTGTATTTGTGTGTCGGAGTGAGTGTGATTTATATTTGTATGTGCGTATGAGATGTTGATTCTGTCGTGTGACTGAATGGTCGATCTGTTTGTCAAAGTTTGTCCGAAACTGACTTTCATCATGTCTCCAAATGCCTGTGCGTCTCAGTAGATGTTTATGAAGTGAGGTCACTTCCTGTCAGTTTGGTGTTCTATACAACAATCCAACTGCACAGAAGTTACTGCAACAGTTTGCATCTACGTGCCGCTGTGCGGTGGCTGCACCTGCTCTCTTTTAGCTGTTGTGACGCTCTTGGTAACCGCATGCCCGTACGCTCTGTCACGTGATGTGTGATGCTTGCTTTGTTACCCATAATATGAGGTTTGATCTGAGCGGAAGCCTCCATTTCCATGCAATCGATCTGTGATCGACCCATTGCATAAGGCTTCTGTCTGATTTAGTGTCAAATGTTGTGAAAATCTCAAATTTTGGGAGCAACGTGTGTGAATATGTCAGTGAATGAGTCCGTTTGTGTTCATCTTCTGAACAGCATGTCAAATGTGCTGCTTCTCGCTAAGGGGGCTATTTAATCAGATGTAAAGCTCAGCGATAAATTACCCAGCACAATAATTTCAAGCAATACAAAGAGCTTTTGACATTTTCATTAACTGACCAGCCAACATCCGCTTTATAATGGATTAAATCCCCCTCTTCTGGCCTTCATTTCCAATGAAGTGGTTATTTGATGAGCCCAGAGGAAAGGATTTTGATAGACTACATGTATCAAACTGTAAATAAGTATATGGATTTTTGAGAGCCAGGGATGCTGGCCACCTTTTTGAATCTATGGAATAATGGGATGTCTGTCATGCACCTTTCCCTTTCGTCTGGGCTCTATGGCCTTGACGCTCTAGTAAGGCTGGGCATTTGTCAAGTGTTGCAGCCACCACTCAATTCATTGATAATTCCTAACAAATGGCAACCATTGATGGCTGTGTTGTGTCATCCTGTCTCTGTCTAATTAATGGGGAATGATACAGTGGTTCAGTAGTGGCTCTGTCTACACTGCTGAACCTATGCAGTTACAAACCAAACTCTCCCAAATATCTGGCAGAAGCTGACACTGGATTCATAAACATCAAAATCTTCTCGCCCACCAAGCTTAGGTTTGACTGATATTTTTCCCCACAATATCCTGGGATTGAACAACCGCTGGTAGCCAAACTTTGAGGCAGAGGTTGCCTTAACCCAAAAAATCCTGTCATTTACTTAATCTGATTCAGAATGCGTTGTCATTTTGACATTGAAAAGAAGTTTAAACCTATCAATTCTCATTTTACAGTTTCCATCTTTACATGTTTTGAATTGATCATTTTTAACCATTCAAACGTTTAAGGGAAGAAAGTAAAAAAAAAGTTACGTTTCTATATCTGTTTATACATATTACAATGATTTCTGAAGGATCATGTGCAGGGCTTGACATTAACTTTTTTGCTCACCAGCCTTGGCCAAAATTTTGGGAAATTTGTTGTTGGCTATAGGTAAATGAGCGCTGTACAATGCCAAAGTCTACATGAAATATATAACATGAAAGGTAATCAAATAGGCCTATTTAGCTCTGACAAGGCTGTGTGTAAAGCTCATTAATCTAGATTAAGAAACACTAACAGTTGCTTGTCTAAAAAAAAAAATTGGATAAGAAAAATAAGTAAATATTTAGCAATATCCTCATCAGTGGTTATCAGCTATGACATATTTAAAGTGATGTTTATTTATGAGGCCATACAGTATACCAATATTGTATGTAACTTTACATATGTAACTGTGATCTTTGTTTGAAAGTATTTTCGCTGTATGATGAATGAATCTCTACATACATCGCACGTACATCTCTGCTTTGTTGTTTATGATGAGAGTTCAGATTTCAGTGAGCACACTGAGCGCTCTGCCGGGTGTTAATGTTAAGCCTGGATCATGTGACACTGAAGACTAATAGCAGCAGAAAAGACATAACAGTAATAAATTACATTTAAAAAATATATTAAAATAGAAAATAGCTGTTTTAAATTGCAATAATATTTCACAGTATTACTGTTTTACTTTCTTTTTGGTGAGCATAAGCATACTTATTTAAAAAAAAAATAATAATAATCTGACTTTTCACATAGTCTAAATTATCTCTCTAAAAACCAGAATAACACATTATCCCCCGTTTTCACAGACAAGGCTTACTCCTAGTCCTTGACTAAAATGCATGTTTGAGCTGTCTTAACTGAAAGTAACTTAAAATATCTTAAAATATATCAGTGTCATTGTTTTGTCTCAAGATGCACACCAGTTATGTTTTTTTTTTCTAAGGCACATTTCTAAAAGCCACTTAAATGTCCTAATTGAACTAAGGCCTAATTCTGGCTTAATCTAAGCTCTGTCTGTGAAACCAGGCCTATAGGCTATGTTTTACATGGTTTTCTGAAGGTCAACTATTCCAAGTTACAATTAACTGCAATTTCAATAATTATAATGGCTATAGCAAGATGATATTACACACAGTATGTCTGCTATATATAATTATCAGTAAAGTTAAACATGAATGATAAAAAATATTCAATGACAGAAACTTTACAGTCCATCTGAGTGACAATGATGATTATTGTGCAGCCTCTGCCTCAGTGCTTATTTTTTAATGATTTGGTCACATAACATCAACAGTAAAAAATAATAACCATGAGCTGAAGCTTCAAATTATATGACGTTAGAATGTCTTTAACACAATAGCAACCTCAAGTAAAACAGCATGGCATGTATTGGCTTAGTTGTGCTGTTACCGCAGATTCAGACACCCAGGATGCATCCTGAACTCTTGGTGGGCTGGTCATTCCCTTGCTTTCCACTGCACTTAAGCAGGAATACAATTGCACTGCTGTGTGACGATAGACCTCACACTGTGTTTCTGAAGGCCCGTCAACCAGAACACCTAGATTGTTACCACCCCAATTTTAATTCTTTCTTTTATCTCATCACCCAGACAATTCAATCTAAGAGCATCATGAGAAAAGAATTAAAATGGGCAAGTCATGCTGTTGTGTACTGTACTGTATTTGTGTGAAACCAAGTGGCCTAAGCAGTATTTCTTGAATAGGTCCCTTTCCCTGCAGCTTTTTTTGACAAAAGTACAATTCCAGTATCAAAATTTGAGGCAATATATGCATGTTTTTCTCATCAGGTCCAAAAACGTGTACCATTCCTCTTGATTAGAGTGTTTAAATGTGCAAGATTGATTTTCTTCATGTTAATGAGAATGACCCTCTTTCTGACTGAACAGTATTCTCATCAATCCCGGAAATCACGTTAAGATGCAAGAGGGGACATTGGGATTCTTTATCGCCAGTGACGCTAAAGAGGTGAAAAGGTAAACATGTCTCCAATCCATCAGAATTTCATTTTTAAATACAAATGAAAACTGAAAAGTGAATGAGTGATTTACTCTCTCTCTTCAGAGCATTTTTCTACTGCAAAGCATGTCATGATGACATCACGGATCCCAAAAGGATTAAAAAGTGTGGCTGCAAGAGAAGTAAGTACACCCGACCATCCCTCCCTCCCTTCCTCGCTCCTGTCGAGCCCAGTCTGAACGGAAACTGTCCACCGACTCTTTTTTACTTTGTAGGGCACTGCTGCATTGTGTAAAATGTCAGATATTGTTGTTTCTCTTGTATTTTAGCTTCGTTTTTTTGGGAAGTTAAAATTTTAAAGATTTCGTTACATATTGTAAATAAAATAATAGGCTCGTGTCAGTTTCACTCTTTAAAAGACAAAAAACACTTGCAAGGCAGCAAAATAATACAAAAGTTCCGATTATAGGCTTTGGTTCTGCTACCCTTCTCCCATTTAGGATAGTACCCATTTAGGATTTTAAATCAGATGTGCGCTTCATAATTTCCGTATTTTTTTGCTTACTTGTTGAATACTGTACATAGTACTCAATTGATAGCCACCGTGCAGCTATTAATGGTTAACTTTGACCACCATTCAGTTAGTGAGATTTTAGAAATCAAAAATTTTATTTATAAAGGACACATTAAATTGATCAAAAGTGACAGTAAAGACTTTTGCATTGTTACAAAAATGTTCTATTTCATATAAATGCTGTTCTTTTGAACATCAAATAATTATGGGGGAAAAAAATGTATTGCAGTTTCCATAAAAACATTAGGCATTCCACAAAAACATTTTCACCATTGATAATAATTAGAAATGTTTGCTGAGAAATTAATCAGCATATCAGAATTATTTCTGAAGGATCATGTGACATGTGATCATGTGGGCTGGAATGCCAGCGTTGCCATCACAAGAATAAGTAGAATTTTTTTTTATATTTTAAAATATGAAAAATCTGTTATTTTAAATTGTAATAATAATTCACAATATTTCTGCTTTTACAGTATTTTTATGAAATAAGTGTAGCCTTGTTGAGCGTAAGAGACTTTTCAGAAATCTTTGAACGATAGTATGCACAGAAAATCACACATTTCTTAAGTGTGAAAACATTTGTCACGTCTAACACTACAATTATCTACAAAACACATTGCTCCTTTGCAACAGCTTTAAAAATACAAACAATACTAAAATAGTAGAGCAATGAACTGTAGAAAATAGTGACCATCAAAAACAGACTACCTCAAATTGGAGGCCTAGAAATAGAGGAAGAAAGATGACAAGGGGAAAGAGGGAGACTCTTGAGAAAAGCCAGTCATCAGCATTCTAATGGTGAAGAGAGATACAGATGTAGAGAGGGAATGACATGATTAGCAGGGCTGAAGAGAGAGGCTGTCAGCTCACGGTGGCATCAGTGGGAGAGAGGCGGAGGTAATGACACCAGTCAGGTGGAAAAACAAAAGGCAAGAGCAGCTTGGCCCACCCTCTCCAGACACACCAAAAACACACTCCTGGCCCAGGATCATTTTACCAATCATATTCACCCTGTTTACCCAGAACGCCCAACGCAACTGCCATTTGGACGCGCCACTGTCATGTCCCACTGCCTCAGCCTGGCAAAAACACTTTCTGACAGGAAGTCAGTGAAGTAGAAGAGAGATTAATAGCTCAGAGTGCAGTCCACTGTCAGAGCAGCTCCTGCAGACATTTACATCATTTGATAGAGCTGTATTTCCTTAAACACCCTCTTAATTATATATAGATGTGGCAGCACCTAAATGTTTGTTGTCATTAGCTAACGTTGGCTTGGTAGAATGAAGCAATATTTATGTTAAGTAGAGCATACATTAACATTAATGTTGGAATGATGCATTGTTATTACATGACTTATATTTGCATTTGTCCAAACCAGTTAGCCACAAGATGAATAATTCAGCTTCATTCTCAGTGACCTTTCACTGTGCACTTTTAAATAGCTGCCTTTAACTGCAGATCCTTGTTTATTTATGTTTTGTTTGCATTAATTTAATTATTCAAAACTATATATGATGTTTCAGAGTGTTTGATTACACATGCACTACCCATTTTATGTTTTTGAAAGTGCACAGACAAGGCTGCATTAATTTGATGAAAAATACGGTCCGATATTATTACAATTTAAAATAATAATACGTTTTCTATTGTAATATTTTTTCAATGTAAATTATTCCTGTGAGGGCAAATCTGAATTTTCAGCATCATTACTCCAGTCTTCAGTGTCACATGATCCTTCAGAAATCATTCTAATATGCTGATTTGCTGCTCAATAAAATATTATATTATTATATATATTATATTATAACTTATTTTAACAGTTTAAAAACTGTTGTGCTGCTTAATATTTTCGTGGAAACCATGATACATGATTTTTTTCAGGATTCTTTAATAATGAAAACAAAAGAACAGCAGTTATTTAAAATATGAATATTTAGTAACATTATAAATGTTTTTTCTGTCTCTTTTGATCAATGTTATGCTTCCTTGCTGAACAAAAGTATTATTACATTATTATATGAATTACTGACCCCGAACATTGTCACGATAGTGTAAGTTTAAGCTAAACGTTTTTATTACTTTATTCTCTTTTGTTCTCTTCCCAATCATATGTTTTTGATGATATGCACTCTCCCAAAACTGAATTTCACCTGAGAAGAGGTCAATAGCCTCGCAGTAAGGGAGATGAGGTTTCCATTGCTGTAATGGAAGTTTGTGTTCTTTTATTTGACCCTCTTTATGATCATTGACATACTTTTTGATGTATTTCCTTCCTTGCTGCCTTGGAATACCGCCTCTTTATTTAAACCTCTCACTGATAGTGACATATTGTGAGTAAAAACGGGTTTCCTGTGGCCCAGAGTACATTCTGACTGTCTCACTCTGATAATAGTTCTATATATATATCTATATATATGTTGCATGTGTCAGTCTAGCTGCTGCATCCCTCCTACGCCTCTCATCTCTCCACTGTCCTCAGCCCAAAACAGTAATACATCAGAATTTACTGGCCTGAAAATGACCCTGTCCGGACCCCTACAAACCAGTCTCTAATAAGAGAGAAGACTAAGTTCTTGACCAATAACAGTTCCTCCCAAAGATTTACCATTCTGAAATCTGTGATTAATTTCAGAGGTTGTTTGACTCTCCTGGAACACAATGTAACCTGTCATGACAATCTAAAAAGTCAAACAAGCCGATTGATTTTGCTACTATTAGTCATGGACCTCACCAGTGCCAAGGGGGTTGGTTGAGTCCACTTGAATCCGTCCCCTCGCTGTCAAAGGCAATTTCGCATGCTGCTGTATTTTCAGAGAGCAGAAAGAGTTCTGTGGGAAGTTCTTCAAATTCTTAGACTTAACGAGCATCGTCTCCAAAACACAATCAAAACAATCTGGTCTCCCTCTTGCCTACAGCCTCCCCTTTGTCTCCACCGCCCGGCCCCTGCCCAGCTTCTCTACACGACACAAGAACCATCGGTAGAATTGAAATCTTCTGAATTTCAATTGTTTTCAGTAGTTGGGCACTTTCTCACTGCCCTCACTGATAGGTGCATCTCTCAACATTAGGCTCACGGAGGTGTTAACCTAGCTGCTGTACACAATGCTGGCCACTAGATGCCACTGTAGTTCTACAAGTGAGAACGGAACAGAATGGGAACACTGAGGCCCTCATAAACCTATTTAGCAAGATTGCTTTCAGCCAATGTGCACTGTAGGGTCTTCTCACTTGTCACCTAGGTTTCTTTATGTAGGTCTTCCCAAGGAGCCAGGGTGTTGTTCGCTTTATATCGGTACGGATAGAGGTGTGTTTGTTTAAGAACAGTATTTTAAGAACCTATTGTAAGGCTTCACTGTATCTAATATCACTCTAAACGACCATATTATAATTCCTTCAGATATATTCCTTTCCATTTAGTATTTTAACACATGACACAGCCTGCTTTGAATTACGGGACGTTGTAGGGCGAGGAAAGACGATAGGGGTGCTGAGAGCATTCTTGCTAAATCGGGTTGTTCTGTTAAAGAGGCTTCAGTAATTAGGCTCTCTGTGTAGTCGTGTTCAGTCACTCACATCATCATGTTGTCTTGTGTCTCTTCCGCCCTCCATGTCTCACTGACTAACATAACCGCATACTATGTGCTCCGATGAATGTCAACCCTTAAACTCTGAAGCGATAGATTTCAGCATGAAATTAAGTCGAAACCCCGCTGCTGCATGTTTCCGCATTGCCTTAATCTGTTTCAGCCCCGTAAACAGTCGACCGGGCTGCCGTTTCAAGAGATACGACCGCGGTCGCCTCCCACTGCATGCCTGTTCTCCTTAATTTCAGCCATTCTGCATGGTTCTATAAGAATAACAGTCCCTGAGGTTATGGCTTTAAAGGCCAAGTCATTTACCATATTATCTCTCCAGCATACAACTGAAATTGGCCTCTTAATTCGGGCTCATAACCTCAGATGGAAGTCAAAAGCAGGCTTTTCCCTGTGGATTGTTTGCTCTTTTGAGGGTGCCAGACTTGATTACGGTCCGTTAGCGAGGTGGCACCGGGAGAATGTGTACCAGGGACTGTTTTTAGTCCGATTCACAGCAATCAAATACTGCTATAGTCTCTCACCACAGCTCCTTTGAGAACCCAAAAAAATGCATACACACATACATACACTACATGTAATGTATGTTTGAATAAAATGTGCAGTGCATGCGA
This sequence comes from Gobio gobio, assembly GCF_949357685.1. Taxonomy (NCBI): domain Eukaryota; kingdom Metazoa; phylum Chordata; class Actinopteri; order Cypriniformes; family Gobionidae; genus Gobio; species Gobio gobio. Next base: position 39,206,271 of record NC_137111.1, on the reverse strand, counting down.
ATGTATCTTCTAATCGTGGAATGAAGAAGTAGCCTATTGGCATGTTTACCATATGAACCTCAAAACCGATTCCTGATTGAGTCTAGTGGTGAGCAGAGTTTGACGAACAGAATAGGGCGCCCACGTTAGAGCCTGTAGCACGTTGTGATGCCGTTAACCTACTGCTGCATGATGGGATACAGGTACGTGATCCTCTCCTTTAGATACAGAGGATGTTATCCAAAGAGGTTTTGCTGCTGAACACATTCACCCATTCCTCTCTGCCTGAATGTCCCTTGCCCCAACCTCTGATCATTATGTCATATCTGACCTTTTAACCTTTTATGACATGATCAGCCTTAGGGCACGGCTTGACCCCAATGAGACGACTGCTTCCTGCCTAAACAAGCCCTCTATTGGATGTTTTCAAAGTCTGATTTGGCATTAACCTTCAAATTTGGATCGAACTTCACATGTGCAGTGGGAACTCAATCGGAAGCTTATCCGAAGCGTACTTCAAGCGGGAGCGCAGTGGTCCATCTGCGGGTCAAACCTGTCATTGCACTTTTTGTTCCTGTTTGAAAAAGTTTCCTTCAGACTTCCCTGGTTGAAAAACTCTTTTGATCCTTGCCATTAACCTGCTGCTTTCCTCTCCTCTCATCCAACACATGACTGTAGCCAAGATGTCCGTCTACAAGCGAATGAAACTGGCATGTTGTTTTGATTGCGGGCGCTCTGAGCGCGACTGCTCGTGCATGACAGGCAGTGTACATAGTAACATGGACAGTCTTCAGAGGGCCTTCCCACTTTCTTCTGTCTCTGTTCATGATTGCTCAACCAGTTTACGTGCCTGTAAGTTCGATCGCCAAACCACATGCCGTTCGATGTCCGTGACCTGTGAGCGTGAGTGTGCGTGTCTGTGCCGTGTTTCATATGCTGTGTTTTACGTCTGTTTCGTTCCTCCATTATTTCCGTATCTGTGGCTTATTGGATGGTACACTAGTACATATTCTTTTTTGTTTGGTGAATTGGTGGTAGTTGAAGTGACGTGGCTTCTCTGTGTTAGTACTGCAGTAGGTGCAGTAGGACTGTGTTGGCGCATGCTGTGTTAGTGGAGCACTTGTGCGGTGCTGGTGACATTTTGCAGTCACTGTTTTGGTGTTTACACTTTTACATGGCAGGTGTACATGTATCTGTTAAATGAACTATATGATGTGCTTTTAATCGAATCCATGGGCTAACTGTGTACAATGACACTGATGATGTTTCCATAATGTTTTCATGTTCATGCGACTTTTGAAGACCCATCTTCAGGTTAGGAAACATGCAAACGAATGGCTAACTGTTTTTCCCCCCACAGGTTCAAACACTGGGTACCCACTATCTTTTGGTCTTTGAATTTTGAGTGTGTTCGGTTATTACATGCTGTCTTGTCCTATTTAACATTTTAGAAACAAGCAAATGTAACTCACATGTCCATCTCACTGGTCAAGATCCCTTTTGACTATATTTGCTAATTGAGCAAAATTGGAAGGATATCAGTAAATGAAAAACTGTCAGAACTATACATGTCTGTTATTTATTAAAATCATCTTTAATTCACATGCCAAACGCTAGATTGTGATTGAAAGGGATCTTTAGTGAGATTCTTCTGTTCATAAAGAGTAAGTATTTACTGGCAATGTCTTTTCTGCTATTCTTGGACAATCATGTTTTACAACCGCAAGCCATTAATGCCTCCACCATTTCCACTGGCTGAAATAAAACCTCTTCCTTTAGTAAAGTCCACATTTAGGTGCAATTGAAAAAACACGTCAAACTCTCCCCCTTTCCACAGGATCTGATCCTCCTCGATGATTTTCTCTTAGCCAGCAATCAGGGGAGAAAAAGTCAATGTGCTTTATTTAATGCCTTGTATACCACAGTGGGACTGTCAGGCTCAATGGGAAAGTTAAAAAGAGATCTCCTGACAGGAACTCAATTGAGATGGCGGTGACTCAGGCTATTGGATGAGGTCAGATGACTGAAGCATTTAGTTGTGTAAAGGACAGCGCTGAACAGGGGTCTTCTCATTAAGCCTTAGCAGATGTGAAATACTAAAGCGTCTGTCAATTAGGAATGGCAGCGGTGCGACCTACTATAAAAGCAGGGGTCAGTTCAGGCGATCGCATTTCCTCTACAACTGCCTTCCGACTGTTCGCCACATCAGCTTAGATTAGCATCAAACGCTATGATGAGGTTGACTTTGTGTCTTGTGTTTTGGTCTGTGGTGATATCCCTGGATACCAGTTACTGGTCATTACATAGTTACTGATCTCTTCATGTAGCGTCATCCTTCATTGGTTTCACTGCTGCCGTTTTCTTTCTGAATTGAGTGCGTTTTCGGCAAGGCTGACAGCTAATGCCAGCTGCGGCTTTGTTTGACTCTCTCCCATCGGTTCTGCCTCAGATCTAGCATTACATCTCAATGATGAGGAATTCACAGAGTTCCTCCATCTGACTTTGATTTTGCTCAATCAGTAATGATTTTCTGATTAAATTCTTTGAGCACATCATCATGTTATTTAAAAGTTTCATTTAATCACGTTATTTATTATTTAATTAGTAGAGTTTAATTTAAAAGAAAGAAATAATATAATAATAGAAATTATATATTTCTATATATTTTATCTTAATATACAATTGTTTTGATCACACGTTCCACACTGTAAGCCATAGCTTACGCTTCCTCAGTGACAACAACTTCCATTTGCATTTCTATTTTCTAAAGATTGTGATTTTGTTCCTTTAAGCATGTGGGGCTGAAGTACTACCTTATTTATTTATTTATTTATTCTACATTTATTCATAAATTACATTCACAACTTGAATGGAAAGATAGATACTGGCACTCACCACTTAATGTGTTCCCATACCCCAAATGGGTCAGAAAGCATAAACATCACCACATCCCTGTACTAAGCATGATATGGTGGTTTTATACCTTCACATTATAGTAGCTCAGTTATTACGGAAATAAATACTACTCCCCTGGATGTAATAATTTAGCTGAATGCATGAAACACGTGACAGTAAATGCGCTCTGTCTTACAGAAGTAATGTTCCCTGATGGGCGCTTTCTCAAACAGCCCTCATACACTTTTTGTTCTGATTCTGTGCATGCATCACTCAGGATGGTAATGCTACCTTCTTCCAAAGGCAGACAAAGAGTTATTAGTATGAAAATGAAATGTGTGCACTCTTTTGGCTGCAGTCAAAGCCCAGAGAGTCGTTGACAAGGAGTAGGGAGCAATGGAACACTCATTACAGCTCTAGTGCACTGCGCACTATTAAGAAGAGTTTGTTATCTCTGCAAGTGCAGGCTTTAGGGAGCAAATATACTGTACGAGTGAGTTAGCTGCCTCCGCTCTATGTTACAATGACAATAACAGTCCCTCCGCTCCACCTGCCGAGACTTATCCCCTCATTACACGAGCTTTAAAGACTCTCAAGGTGCTCAGCATTGCAAAGGGTATTAATTCCTGTTTTGAACTTATGAGCCTTCAAAAGGAAGTTTCCAGCAGGGCAATCCTAGACATGCCTGTTTTGTAAACAACAATCGCCTGGCATACTGAGAGGGAAAGGGAGAGAGGTCGCTGCTTTTTTTAAGTCTTCAGGGCATTTTTTTCTCTCTCCTTTTTCATCTTCTCTTGCCTGCTCTGGTTGGTTATGGAGTTTGCAGAGGATGTGCCGAGCGTGGCAGGGCGGGGCGGCACGGCGCAGCCCAGAGAGTGGATCTTGTCCGCTCCTTGCAGGGTGGAACTCAGCACCGTCGGCTCTTATGCAGCCTGACATGAAAATTATGTTTGCATTTTCATTTCCCCAGCTCAGCTGGTGTGTCATTAAACTCAACCTGACAGTTCCTTACCACCAGGCAGGAGCAGGGCCGGTCATCCCCTCCGCCGTGTAGGACAGATGCTAGCCAAAGAGTCGGCCGACTCTTCCTGTGCTCGCAGATCGCAAGCGACATATGCCAGGACTGGCGCGGGGCCCCTGCTTGAGTGCTTGTGTCACCGCCCCGCCCTGGGCCTGCGCTGTGACCTTTATGGCATCGGATACAGTACTTGTAACGAAAGATGAGACTTTGAAAATGGGGATGAAGATGGGGGCCGCAGTATAGAACAACCTACATGCATCTGAACATTATGATTGACTCTGAAACTCACGGTTTCGTATGCTACATATAACTTAAAAGTCAACATGAAATCAAAATTTATACAATTTACTTTTTATTACACGTTATTTTTCTAATGATGCAGTATGTTTTAAGGGGCGGTCACACTGCACTTTTCGTTCCAGTGACTTCCATTCAAACGCATACGAATGCATCAGACCGGAAACGTCAGATCATGTAAAAAGTTTCGCATTTTGCTGCATTCCAAAGTTCAAGTTTGGTGAACTCTGAGCTGCGAATTCGTATCATGTGAAGACATGTGACCAGTAGAAGATCGATGCATCACGGTGTGACCTCTTGGCTAAATTAAAAGAGCTATATTTTTTGTAGTTGAGTTGTAGATTGTATATTTTTTTACATTTTGAGTATATTACTATTTGTTATATGTTGAATTCATGTTTATAAAAAAGACGCTGCAGAGCGTGACGTCATGTCTCGTCCGTTGCAGTGTCCGAAGAAAATTTGCGTGATCAAAGTCTAGTTTGACCGCGGCTTTATTCCAAAGACAAAAATAGTTTGTCCGCATAATGTTAAATCAAAAAGATCTGATCTTCCTCTAAAATGCATTTCCTTTTCTGGGTTATGTCATTTAGGGTGCTTTCACACTAGCACTTTTGGTGCACACCCGGTTCGGTTCACTTGGATGATGTGAATGCTGTATTCCGAACTAGGGTGTGTACCCTCGGGGTATAGTTCATGTGAACTCGCTGCTGATATGAACACAATCATACTAAATCGCGGCAGTGAACCGTTATTAATGATGTGTTAGAAATCAAAATATAAAAGTGAGGTGAGCAATACTATGGATTTTGCCGCTTTCTTCTGCATTGTCACTATCATGCTACGGGTAAAAAGATTATGATTATGCCAACGCACTGCAGTTTGGACCCAAAAATGTAATGTGAACACAATCCAGCGAGGGCAGGGGAGGGGGAGCAATCCAGCTCTGGTTCAGACCAGGCAATCAAACCAAGTGTGAAAACACCCTTCACAGGCTATTGGATAATGTTAACCCACCCACCTACCTACATATTTTTAATATTCATTTGAAAATGCAAGTGTAAATATTTATTAAAATATTTGTTTATTACTGAGATATTCTGTATTTTAATTAAAGAAATATTATTACATTACAATAGTGTCATAATAGTTCATTTAAAAATGTAATATTAAAATATTGTAATAATTTTTCACTCAGAAATACAAAACATCACAGAAAGAAAATGGCAAGTTATGTATTCAAAGCATCAATTCATGTTCACTTTAATGACTTGAAGTTTGTCTGCTTTGTCACAAATGTGTGGCATACAGTATCTTGATTCTCCCAGCATGTTATGCCTACAGTTTGGCGTTCATCTGCAGTTGACAAGATAGTAATTACTGATCAAAAATGATCAGCTGGCAGTATTTAATTTTTACAGAAGCAATTATGTGATGGGAAACATCTGTAATTTGTTGTTTAACTATTTGGTAAAGCCTCAAGATTGCTAACATCTGTTTGATCGGTTTCACTGGTTTTCATCAAATTGAGTGTCAAGGATAAAATGATGACTTATCAAAGCATTCTCTTTTCCCCAGCCAAATTCCAAATACCATAATGATCCTTGTGAGGTTGTTCGGATTTGGGCAGTATGTTCGTCATCGGTCTTGGGACGAGAATCCAACGTTTGACTCTTAAAATGGATCTGTGATGTGGAAACACTGAACAAGCTGCTTGATTTTCATCGCTTCGTTTAAGTCCAGTCCTTCCACCAATCATCTCTTTTGTTTTTTGTTTCTTTAATCATCTCCTGCTTATATGATTATCTTCTTCATCCTTTTTGCTTCTAACTGCTGTTAACTTGACTTTTCTTCCTTTCTGTCCTTGTGTAAGTGTGATGCACTGTCTTTCTGCTGTCTATCTCACACTCATTCTCTCTCTTTTCCTTTTTGTATCCTCACATTGGTCTCTGCGTTCCCCTCAGCCAAATATAAGTTTAACGGATATGTCAGATCACGTAAGTGTACTTCTCTGTTTTCCTCATTCCCCCATGCGTTCGTGCAACCTGCCTGCTTTGGCTCTTTGCTTTTGATTTTACCCCCACTAGCATTACAGCACAAAAGCTGCCATCCTCAGCTCTCTGTAGATTACTGGGGATTGATGGGAAGGGGGGCCGTGATGACAGTTTCTCAGCACTGGGTTCTGGTCAAATGCATCAGAGGGGCTGCTCGACTTTAAAACATGTGCATGAGAAAGGTCAGGTGCTGAATAGAGGGATCCATATGAAATCCAGATGTTGCATAAAGAACTCTGTGTCCTTGCGAGGGGTGATTGAAGAGATAGAAATGCTATGATGTATTGCACGCATGTGTGGAGTCTTGGAGATGTGTCTGCGTTGTGACGCCATCAACAGCAGATGGCGCTACAACTCCAGGGAAATGGAATCACAGCCACAGTCTGGGGTTCGGTTCACAGCTGAATGTGTTTTAGGTACATCAGACGGCAAACTAATGCTGAGAGAGCTTTAGCTTTATTGCAGTTAAGTTTCATTTCATATGTAACCTTTTCAATGTATTTCAGTGTTATAAACGTATTTGCATAGGCTAAAATTGTTTATTTTTAAAATGTTATGTTATATTTCTGCATCTGAAGGACAAAGAATCATTCTAAAAATGAATAATTAGGAGAATTTAGGGGAAGTGAATGTAGACCGAATTGATTTATTTAGAGCCACCATAAAATTAGATCAAGTTTTCTCACAGATGTGTTTTCTATAATTTAACAATGGCCTTGATAAGAATGCACAATTGTGGCTCGTCACAGGATTTGCATTTCATAAAGGGACAGTTGCCGTCTGGATTACTGTAAATCCACAGTGAAAGTGCCACAGCGGATGTTCTCTGTATAATGCTACTCGTGTTTGACAGGGGCCAGATGAATCCAGGAGTTATCTGTGGCGGCCTTTAAATCTATGCGGCAGCTGACGGCAGAAATAACCATCTATTTATTGCTCTGAGCAAGGTTTGGGGAGCGGGCGGAAACTGCTTTTCCACTTACACCAGATATTGGTTAACCTCTTGCCTTTTATGTAGATAGCATTAGGCTGGAGTCTTATGGCTCGGGTGGCAGGCGGTGAGCTTGATAACTCCCTGTGTGAAACAATTCAGGTCCCCTATACACACTGCATACTCCCGTCTGTCAGACAGCAGATTGTTTGTTATTTTGGTCCTTTTCGCAGCTTAATCCAAGACATTTTCGTGTGTTGTATGGAGTATTGATTTTCACACATTTGAGATATGTTGTTTTAACACTGCTTAGTCGTATATTGAGGCAGAATATAAAGAGATTGCTGTGTTCCCTTGTGCAAGCACATCCCTACCTGCACTGTGACCTGATTCATTGTGACTGTTATCAGGAATAATATGTTCATGCTTTGTTCTGTCTTGTCGCGGAGCAGGCAGGGAAGAAAGTGCTTCTAATTAATTAATGTTTATTAGCAATGGAAAAGCAAATGTCATATTGAACATTTCACCTAAAGCGCTTGGCAAGTGGTTAAGTAGTGTTTTATAAAACCGAGGGGTCATCTTCAATTATTCAAAAATGCGGCGGTTACCTTTATGGCACACAGATTTGTGGATCTGTCTGTAAATGGTAATCGAAGGGGGAAATAAATGGCTCAACAATGAAAATCATGTCAACTTGTATTTTCATACTTAAATATTTATGTAATTCTCATGCAGTTCAATGATAAATTATGAATGCTTCAGTGTTTTAATCATAATATATTTAGTTTAGAATCACTAATGGCATGTGCTTTCAGAGGACTTTTATAGCTATTTTAAATCTTATTTAAAACAATTTTATTATTATTGGTATTTGACAAGGCACTTGCTGATAGCAGTATATTTTGTAATACATTTGTCAATACATTTTGTGAGACCCCTACAGAGCCTCTTGACTGTCTGTTAATAAGTCTCTTAAAATATTAAATAATTTGATTAGATAAATGTTAGATAATTACCTTTTCTTGAGACAAGTTTAGAATTGTGGTTCGACTCCCCAAATACTTAATGATATTTATGTATTATTATTTCATTTTAAAAGTGTATTTAAAATAATTGTTTTAAGTGATTAAGATCGTCACGCTGAAGGTATAAGGAAAATATGTTATTACATTTTGTTTGATGGTTACATCACATGACATCATTATATTTAAAGATTTCTTTAAAAAAATATTTTCCCCCAAATCAATGAAACTAACATGTGTAAAAGATTTTTTTCATTTTCTTTTTTTGTGGACCCTGTTAATAGTATATGTCACTGACCCAATCACAGTCATCTCTCATTGTTTTGTCTTCCATTGTTTGACAGTAAAAGAGGAAGTTAGAGCGACTTTTCAAAACCCCTCGATCAAACTGGCCAGCAGCATGACTGTTCCCAACACTCTTCCCAGTGTGCTGCCGGTTGTTGAGTGCTCCACAACTGCTGTACCTCTTGTTAATAACCGCAAAGGAAGTCTGCTCCCTCCAGCACCGCCCTCACAGTCACGCCTCAGCCTGGCTGGACTGAACCGGGCCCGCAGCCTGCCCGGAAAATACCGCTACCGCCCCATGCACTGTAGGTTGTGCCTTAGGACGCATTAGTCAGTGCTACTGCAAACAATCCCTTCCTCCTGCATGGGTCCCTGCAGTCACTGCCGCATGCATGTCGAGCAGCTAGTGGCTAATGTACCCCCTGCCCCAGCACTAAATGTGTGGGTGTGTGTGTAATGTGTGTAACTGCCATCAATAGGAGTATAGAAGTTCCAGAATAGCTAGTTTACCGATCATATACTGTAGAATTCAAGACCACTAATTAAAATGTTTTTTAATGAATTTTTTTCTTTACATATTTAAAAAAACAATGGATGAATCTTGAATATATAAATAATCTATAACATTAAATCGCCATCAATAGGAGTATAGAAGGTCCAGAATAGATAGTTTACCCATCACATACCATGGGATAATATGCATTTTTTCCCCCAATGCAATTTTTCTTTACATATTTAGAATATTTTTTTGATGAATCCTAAATATATCTGATTCGTTTGATGTCAATGTCTGTTTGTGACTTTTTTCTTTCTTTTTTCAAAGTCTGGGTTTATTTCCAGGTTTAAATTAGATTTTCAATGCGGTCTCAGACTTTTAGACCTCATTGTAAACTCGTTGTCATAGACAGACACCCCAAGTTGTACAAACAAAGTCTTCAGGACTACAGTAATTCTTATTTCTGTTGTATCTCTGTTGTGCGTTAAAGCTTGCATCAGCCAGTTGTCTGTCTGAAGCAGAGGAGACAGATGTCTAGCTCAATCGTTCTGATCGGGACACAAAAAAGCAAGGGCTATAGCTGCCCGTGGTATGGAACAGCAATCACACTTTGGTGGGCTGATCCTATTTTGATTGAGGTTGTAAAAGTGCCGTAATGTAATTTGGAACAAGCAGAGACTTGCTGAAATGGCTGTGTTGCAGGTGGAGTTATTTCATTGTTAAGCCTCTTACTGAAGGGCACCAATGTAGCTCGTAAATCTCCGCCGCCTAATTTGGAGGAGCAAGGGCAGGAGAGAGCGGTCCGGCCCAGCCAGGCCACTTGCTCAACAACCATAGTACAGAACAAAGGGCCACTGCACCGCCGTCTTATCAGTAGTGATATTTTTAAAGTTGATTACTGTCTCACATTGCTCCCTCCACAGTGTAATTTCAAATGTCAAGCATTGGCATTTGGTGAAGACACAGACAGCGTCTTTCGGTTTAATGTGTCTTTTTTTCATTAGAACAATTAGATGACAAAGGGAAATCAGAGACATACAAGTATATGTGTTTGCAGTATTTGTCTCTAATATTTTGCTGTGCGGGTGATGGGTTTCTAACAGAGCCACACTAAAGCAAGTTTGCAGTGTTTTAGAGTTTGGATTTCAGTGTTCAATGTTGTGTTCAGTATCTTGTATCATACTCAAATACTCATTGCCATGCAGAAACCCCCCCCCTGAATAACAGTATACAGTATAATATAAATATAGCAGTGCAGCATAACAAATATGAAATAATTTCCAAAATGAAAAACATTGTGTACTGTGGTATACATGGAAATTGAAAAACATTTATTAGTTTTTATTACAACATATTGAACAGTTTCTCCCCTACTTAAAGGAACAGTTTACCATAAAACGTTTTGTCTCTTTTTCTGTTGAACACAAGAGAAATTTTTTAAAATGTACATGCTTTTCTGTTTCATGCAGTGACAATTCAAAGTGACCACAACTGTGAAGTTAAAGTAAAATAAAGCTTACATTTTATCTTGTTTAATTTTCCTCCACCACACATATCTCATTTGTGCTCATGTTCAATTCAGTTATGGTATACCTTTCGATGCGTGGGCCAGAATTTGACGCTATTGTCGTATGAAAAAGAGGAGTATGGACATTTTTCACAATTTCTCTTGGAAGAATAAAAGCCATATGGGGTGAATGAATGATGACGTTTTCATGCTTAGGGTGAACTATTCCTTTAAGTTAAGCTATCGTTTTTTAAAAATAGTTTACATTAGTATTTCTGAAAATTTGAGGAGCTTAACCTTCAGAGAGCTCACACATGATGTGTTTATAAAACGGAGAGCTTGTGACATTCACAGGCCCCTCAGGAACGTCCTCTTGGAGAGGCGTTTCAGAATGAGAAGGCTCAGTTCAGGGTGCTTGTTCAGCGCTGAGAGTGCTTGTGGTACGGGGGACAGACTCACAGCGGAGCCATCACTCACGGCTCTCTGAGTGATGAGGATTGATTTTGCCATGTAGTCATCCATTAAAAAACACATACCAAATTACTCTTCTTTTTCTTTTTTCTTCCCCTCTGTCATTGTTCGAGCTCATGCCCTCCAAACAATGACAGAGCGGTAAAAGAGAGTTTAATCATATCGATACAGACTGAAATAGATCCGCACAACTCTTTGAAAAGCAGAATTCATGGAAAACAGGGTGTAAAACTTAATGGTTGTCCTTCAGGTCTGTACTTGCTATCTTTAAGTGTACTTTTGTCCACACTAACACTATTATCTTTCTATTTTTGGAGGTCTTCTCAGATTTGAGTGTTTTTTTTGCAATGATTGATTGAGTGTTGGCTTTTGTGTTCTTTAGTATGTCATCTCCAGCACACTTTACAATCCCAGCTGTCCACAGTCTGACACTCTTTGCATGTGTTTGCAGTCGATGATGAGCATCCGTCAACACTGTCACCCAAAAAGAAGCAACGCAACGGAGGCATGCGAAATTCACCCAACTGCTCACCCAAAATGACGAGGTAAGACATTGATTTCAAGACGCTCCCTCCACCCTTCAAAAGGAAAGAGAGGCAGAGACAGGACGGATGGTGCTGGGATGGTGGGAGTAGGAGGAGTGGAGAAGGAAAAAGAAAGTGTGGAGGGAGAGAGAGAGAGAGAGAGAGAGAGAGAGAGAGGGAGGGGAGAGCAGGCCTTTCAGGCCGAGGCGTTTGAGCTGTCAGCCTGTCAGCGGTTAATGATAGAGCTGAAATATTTCTGTCATGAAAGCAGCTATGAAAAGCTGTTTGAAAAATACTCTTGCTTTAAAGTCTCAGCTGTCATCTCCCCCCAGTCCCGTCCACATGTAGTTCTTAAACAGCGGTGGCACTAATGACGGTGCCAACCAATCAGAGACGCCAGCATGGTTACTTAGCCTCGGGGCTCTTCATCTATTGTGGGAAACCCTGTGAGGAGTGTTTTTCGTACTTAAGGCCATATGTGAAATGTATCATCACAATCAAAAATGAATTCAAATATTACCTTCCTTTTATCCTGTCCGGTGGAATTATAATGCTGCTAATTGATTTTGACTGATAAAAGGACTAGCTTTCCGCCCATGTGGCCAGGAGACGTTTATGCAGAGGTTGTAAAAAATGCAGAGACAATGCCCTCCGTTGCACATCATCATGTGAGAAAGTGTTGCTGAAGGTCTGGAGGAAGGGATAACATTCTGCAAAAGTGAGATTGTTTGTTTTCACGTTTGTGTAATTTAGTGAGTCAGTCACATTTTCTAAGTTGTAATATAGTGCCAGATTGATGTTGCAGCTTATAACAATAGTTGTAACATTTAAATTAATCTTTTACATGAAACAGCAGTTTTATTTTTATTTATTTTATTTTGTTATTCACATTGTTATAAATTAAATGTTTTATTTTACTTTTAATTGAATTATTCTATTTATTTTTTAAATTTAACATACATTTGTATTTGATTTGATTTAGTTTCTTTTCATTTGTGTGCCACCCACAAGGCACTTCGCTGTAGCGAATAATAAGTACCCCAGACAGAGGTCTCCAACATGAATCTCCCCCCAAAAAGAAGCAATTATGTTGAGTTTTACATACTGTAAACTGTCAGCCCTGCAGAGGATCTCGCCCTTTAGTCTGCTTTCCAAGTGAAAATGATCAATGTTCAATTGTTTCGTTTCGCTCTCCGTTTTAAACAATAAACTGCGAGAGGAATGGAAAAATTGCTTTCAGCGATTGCTTAGAAGGATCTTTTTATTCCTTAACTAACAGCACAAAACTGTTTTTCTGAGCAGATTTGAAGGTCCCCGTTTGCCATGTAATGTATGCATCGGCTCTTTGATCTACAAGTGATAATAATTCTTGGGAGTTATTTACCCTGTTTTGAAACGCTTCAAAGCGATGTCAAAGTTTTCTGTGCTTTAGGGTGCCTGTGTGTTCAGCTGGCTCTTGGGTACTGGATGACAGGTCCTCTGTTCTAGGTGTAAGCTTTTCCAAGCCAAAGCCCTGCAGCGAAACATCAAAATTACCAAAGACAGACCCGTGGACTCCCTCAACCTGTGCCCTCCTTGTCAATATATTACAACATACATTAAATACCTCGCCTTTACAAGGTGCGTTTTATGCACAATGAAAAGCGATTGTTTGAGGGAGCCTTGGGGATGCTTTATTCAACAAGCAGGAAAGGGAAAAACAGCCAGAGTATACCATATCAAGTATGGTTTTTACAGGCTTCTGCGCCTCCAGGCCGTCGTAAATAAATAATGATCAACAGATTGGCTGTGGGTTTTTGAAAAGTATGCCTTTGTCAGTTTGCATGATAGGGAAAATTTTCAAAGCGAGGAGCTGCTTTCATAGGCTGCTGGAGAGGGATTCGGGGAGCCAGTGACTGCCGAGTGATGCGCTGGAATAGCTGAACGCTGTTTGAAAAGCAGCTCGCCCGGCTCTCAGGGCAACTTCTGTTCTCTCTCTCGCTCTCTCTTTCCCCAAATGCACGTCTAGGACGCTCCTCTGGACATACCAATTAAATGGGAGAACTTTCTGTCTTGTTTTCCAGTCCTTTTATTTTTTCTGTTTACAATTTAAAACGAAATAAATGTGTTTTTAGTTGCAAAAATGAAGTGCAAAAAAGTTGATTACTCAATGACAGTACCGTGCTTCAAAGGAGACGCAACACGTCTAATTGTGGGAAGTCAAAATGCATTTGTCGGGTTCCCTAGCAGTAGTGAGTAACGTCACATATTTTATTCTGGAGTGGCATGGCGCGCTGGATTGTGCTTGTGACTGGCAGGCAGCTCTGACAGCGGGTGAGAGATAGCTATCTTGGCAGAGGTGCACTTCGCCAGTCAGTATGTTGAGGGGAGATTGAAATGACAGAGGTCCGTAGAGTGAGTGGTGAAACATGCGCCACATAATAAAATATTCAGTCAGGGTGTAAAAGCACTAAATGCTTTCACTGTTATTAGCACCTGCACACAGTCTGATATCATCTCATGCACGCATGCTAATTGACACATTTCTGATGTGATATTTTAGCAATCAAACACAGTCTAAGCGGCGCTTCGGAGGAGCGTTTCACTGAATTAACCTGCTTAGGAAGGTGAGAGAGGAATAGAGGGAAAAAAAAGTAATTATGAGGTTTGTAATATGACTAGAATTTCCATGTTTTTACTACCACAAATCTTGCATTTTGTCTGTGCAGAAGTTAGTATTTGTGCTTCACATAACAGTGCAGTTATTTTAAGTGTAAATTAATTTTCCACCATATTATCTGACATTATGCAAATATGGAAGGTGAGGCAGAGGTCCCATCATTCATTATTAGAGTGATTAACAAGGGGCTAATGCAATTTACAAACCTCATTTAGTGCTGTGTTAATTACAGGGTGTTACAGAACCAGGCATAACAGGCATGGTATTATTATGTCAGTTAGATTACATCACATTCATCAGATAAAATAATACACCCTGGTGTTAATAAATAAATAGCTATTCATTGCATTGATAAATCATGTAATTTATTGGCCGTGCTCTATATCGAAGATTCAGACAATCAAAACATATAAAGCTGAGCTGTTTCATGTATTAAAATTTTATTTATCAGAGATCTATTATATACATAATCAAATGGTATCCTGTCATTATCGGACAGGTCTAGTTAAAAAAAAAAAAAAAAGTATTTTTTTTTCTTCTTTCTTTTGTAAATGGTTGTTAATCTAGCACTGTGGATAATACTATCACAATAGCTGGGTTGAGCAGACTCTGAGAGAGCATGTTCCCCTGCAGCCGCGTCTTAGAAATGGGGCTTTGTTGTCTGCCCTGAGGCCATTTCCTCAAAGGCAGCCTTTTTGGCCTATGGTGGGTTTTAGTTGACAGTTTTATGCATTTACAAGGGTTCTGTGGTTTCTCTCAAAAACTGCCCTCAGAAATCATAAGTATCAATTCAAGAGTCACTGAGGGAAAACAAATTGTAATATACCTGGACTAAAATACACCCAAAGCACAAAGAAGTGACTCAAGAACCGGTTCAACAGCAAAGCATTTCAAAGTCATTAACCAGCTGTTTAAATAGTGTTGTTCCAGCAAATCTTTTTTGTTGTTGCTTGTATATCTGTATATGATATCAGTATATGAATGTTATTATTAATATTTATTATTATACATTTTTATTGTACTTTAATATTCCATTTAAACAGCTTTCACTGGGATTACAAACTAGTCATTGAAATATTCATGAATTTATATTGCAATCTAAATCAGATATTGTGAATATTTAATATATTGCTAGTAGTTATTTTAATAATTCAAATTTATTGGCAAATTTTAGAACTATATATATATATATATATATTTTTATCTGCAGAAAAATCCGCAACAACGGGCTGAATACTTATGCATACAGCAGATTAAATGTTTCTGTTTTAATAATAATAATAATAATAATAATAATAATATTTAATTATCACATTGAAGTTGTTAATTTTGGGTTTCATTGTTTTTGAATTAATGACAGAAAACAATGGGATTTCAAATTCAGTCAAAAGTGAGAATAAACATTTTATATATATGATATTATTTAAAGCATTTTAGAGATTGGTGATTTTAATATTTGTCTTGTATAAAGTCTATATTATAGTCTATATATATATATATATTGAATACTACCAATAAATCTGTATTAGAGGCAGAGAATGCAACCATAACAAGCTCAAAACAGCACTCCACTATGTTTTTGAGTTGCTTTTCACACCAAACATCCTTAGACCAGGCTTTAAATTAACATGGCCGCACATTCGGTTTGTGAATTCTGCTTTTCAGTTGTATAGTTCATCTATACTGAGCTGCTTAAAAAGCTTTCAAGGGGGTTCACAAAAATGAATGCGAGCTGTACCCGAGTGCTGGGACTTCTTTCACGGTCAACATGCCCCTCAGATCAGCTTCAGCGGGGCGCGCTGATATAGGTTAGCCTGTTTGGACGTGACATGCTGCTGAAACATTAATGGCCTTCAGTTTGGGTGAGCAAAATGTGATTGGGCAAATTCCTAAAATATTTAAAGTGCGCCTCTGTTAAAGCTTTTACCGTTGGACGCATCACGTCAGGAGTGATGCAGAGTAAAAGCCGGTAATTGGCGTTCCATTCTGGTGCCACTCAGTCACTGAAGTGCTCCGGCTCCATCTCTTCCACTCCAGTGCTGTCACCGGCGCGGACGCTTTGATGACTCCGCAGTCTTGGCAGCCCGGAGAGAGCTGCAGTTATGATGGAGTCCAATGCACAAATTCAATCTGACAATGACAAGCCATGTCAGCACAAGGCTGTTTACTGCTTATTTATTGTCGATAGACGTCTATTGAGATGTGCGGAAAGTTTGTCCTTTGACAAATGTCACAATTAAGCCCAGAAGATAAATTCCCACTGTTGCATTTTTTACTAACCTGCATTTGCAAATAGGGCCAGCGCACATGTTTTCTTCTTACACGTTTTCTCCTCCTTATGCTCTGTTTCAGACATGACCCTCTGCTCATCCCGGGAAACGAGCAGATTGAGAACATGGATGCTAATGTGAAAAGATACGACTCTACTGGAATGTTTCACTGGTGTCCATCCAAAGAAATCGAGAAGGTCATTCTGGTAGGTATCTTTCTAACTGCAGTGTGTAGGTTTTAAAAATCAAATAGTTATAAATCACCTAGTCACAAGAATTTCCCCACTATTGTTTCAGAATTAAGCATTTTTTGAGTGCAATCCTTAAAAATATGGTATTATTTCACTCACAGTTCTTATCACATCCTATAATGTTCACCTATGCAATATTCTTGCAGCACTACGATAGCACTGATTCTGTCCAGTTGAAAACAAACAAAAAACACATTAAAAAAAAGTATCATTTCATTATCAATATCATGCTCAAATTGAATACTGAATCCAGTGTTTTTCAAAGCAGAAGTTTTATTAAAGAGCGCATTAATGAAATCTTACGTTACTTACTTTAATGGGAAACAGAATAATATAATCTTCTTTTACACACACACAACTACATATCATATAGATCAGGGGCCGTATTCACAAAACATTTTATCTTAGCACTAAGAGTTCTTCTAAATATCAGTAAAAGTTCTTAGTTAAGAGTTTTCTCTTAAAACCTGTTCACAACGCTGCTGAGAGCAACTTTTACAAGGGAACAGAGAGAAGTCTTAAGTTAAGAGTAAGGGCGGGGTCGACCTCGTTGCTATGGATGATGTCATCACGCTTACTAACTATGCACACAATGATTGGCTGATGGGGGAGTTTCTGTCAGTGATAGAAATATTGTAGAACGGTATTATGTTGCCATATTCGAATAAAGATTTTAAAATAAAAATGTTGCCATATTCAAATAAAGATTTTAAAAAGTAGGCTAAGTGTCACTAATCAAACAAATATACGTTCAGCTAATTGTCAGCCTCTCGAGAGATTGCAGAATTTCAGCGACAAATTATGTTTTATAAACAAAGTTCGGGAGGAGCACCATCTAATCAGACATATATACAGTATACACAGCCAACTCACCTAGTTACCTCAACAGTTTTCTGCAATTCTCCGCCACCTCGACGACTCACTCTCGGCCCAGCCGGGGATTCGGGGAGTACTCTTGAGTTTGAGCTAAATTCCGAGCTCGGAGCCCTCGATCCCCTCGGACAGTATGCCAAATAGGCTTATTTTACTCTTTTACTTTATCCGATCATTTGTAAGTGTGAACTCGTGAAACAACTGCCACAAATAATCAGACATTATTTTATTTTTTATGTATTTATTTATTAAATAAATAATATTTATTATTTTTGGCATAATTTTTTGTTATGATAGAACAGTGAGTAGACAGGAGGCGAAGTGGAAGAGAGAAAGGGGAGAAAGTTCTTTACAATTACATTACAATTGTTTGTGATTTGGTCTTAGTGACTAAGGAGTCCTCTTGACTACTCGTAACTTTTCACAGATTTAAGAGCTAGTTGTAGCGCCACAATGCTTTGTGAAATACTCTTAGAGCAAAAATGTAGGAGTTCTAAAATTAGGACTGATTATTTTAAGAGTTTCTCCTAAATCGGCAAGTTAGGAGCTGCTTTTTAGCCTTAAGATGTTTTGTGAATACGGCCCCAGAAATAATAATAAGAAACAAATGAATACAATTATTAAATAATAAATATATAAAATGTAGTATTGTAAATTTGTCATGTACCACAATTTGAGAGTAATTATAAAGAAATCACTGAAGATTCCTCAAAGTACCCAAGGTCACTCAAGTTCTGAATGTTGGTGTGACATATTTTGTTAGTGTATATTTTGCTCAGTCAACTGACGTTTCATATATTTGCATTTTAGAAACACAATTACTGAATGAAATTAAATGCGTGTCTATGAAACTAAAGACAGTTATACATTTTAAAATTGTGCATATGTATGCTCATTATTACAATATGCCATCTTGAGCAATACGTTTACCCTGTAATCAAAGCTCTGAAACATTATTTTGCCCATATTGTGTATTGTTTGCCTTGCGCAAAGTGAAATGAATGTCCATTTTAAGTCTACTTTTTTTTTTTTTAAATGACCATATTCTTGTGGTAAGATATATATTTGCCTGTACTAAATCATATTCTAAACAGCTGTATTTAAGACATTTAAAACTGCTTGACAATGCTCGATGATGATGATGTGCTTGAACAGTTTTTGAATGTTCCTCCTTTTAATTATCTGTCTAATGTGCTTTTCCCCACAATTCCAGATTGCGACGTACATACTTTATTGCTGTTATGTGTTCAGATTTCAATCAATTAAATACAGCTTTTGTCCCATTCTTGTTGACGAGATTGTAATTGTCTTGTTTGTTTCTGGCTTTTTCACCACAGACACGCAGCGAGGCCTCCATGACGGTTTTAAGTGGACATGTAGTAGTCTGTATATTCGGAGATGTCACGTCAGCTTTAGTGGGGCTTCGAAACTTGGTGATGCCTCTGAGAGCAAGCAACTTCCATTACCACGAGCTAAAGCCTATTGTGTTTGTGGGCTCATTAGAATATCTGAGAAGAGAGTGGGAAACCCTTCACAACTTCCCCAAAGTCTCCATCTTACCTGTGAGTACTCAACATGCATTGAAAATGAGCCTTGAGCTTTTACACCTTGAGAAAACGAGATGTCTGTAAACGTTATGCGTTCATGTGACTCAAGAAGTCATACATTATTTTGCTGCGCATGTTCCCTTTTTACAAGCTTTTTGCATTGAATAGTGCCACCACAAGTTGTTTTCAAGTGTTGATGTTCTGGCAGCAGGTTCCTGTTGGCCGTGTGAATCTCTGGCCTTGCTTCCTGCTGTAGTGCTTGTTAGCCTTGCCTTGACTGAGTATGAAAAACAAAGCCAAAAAGCTGCCGTCAGCAAAGGCTAGCCTTTAGATTAGACTACATCTCTTCTTCCCTCAGAGCATAGTTAGATCAGCTGAATGTCACTGCCTTTAGAAAAGTAAATACTTGTTAACTAATTTCCCTGAGCTCTGCGCCGTCTTTAATTTGTTTTTCTCTTTCTTCCTCTTTCCACTCTCTCTCCGCTGAAGGGTACGCCATTAAGTCGAGCTGATTTAAGAGCCGTCAACATCAACCTCTGCGACATGTGCGTTATCCTGTCAGCCAATCAGAACAATATCGACGATGCTTCACTGCAGGACAAGGAATGCATCTTGGCGTCTCTTAACATCAAATCTATGCAGTTTGATGACAGCATTGGGGTCTTGCAGGCTAATTCCCAAGGTAAGGAGTGGCCAAGAATACTTCAGCACAGAGAATACCTCTCAAGAGCTTTAGACTGTGAAACCTGCACTTTACTGTGTGCTTTCAAAGACAACAAGGTCCAATTATATGCCCAGATGGCTTAATAAAACAAGGGGAAACATGAATTATCAAAGAATAAAAGCAGGACTGACATTTCAAATGTTTGTGCATTTGAAAGACGATAAATCAGTCATTTAGACACTTTATGCAAACAATAAATGTCTATGAAACTAAAGACTGTTATGCATTGAGGAATTTGCATTTCATGCATATGTATGTCCATTATTGGAATATGCATGCAATTCTGAGTAAGTGAATAATATTTTTCCCTGTACTCAAAAAAACATCCCTAACGTTTTTGTGCAGATTGCGTATTTGCCTCCAATTGCTGGACCGCAGCAGATTTGTTTGCCGACAAATTGACTCGAACAGATTGTTTATGCATTCAGATAAACATGTAACCCTCTTGTGCCCATCAGGATTCATCATCATTAAACAGACTGTACAAATCAGCAGCTTCACTCTCTCAGCTGCTCTTCATTACGTAAATTATACACGCCGCACAAGCTGGCCCACAACAATTAACATTTCAACCATTATTGAGTATCTACTTTTTGCACAGAAAGATGGATTTGAAGCTTCAAAATGACAGCTTTCAAACGAAATGTGTCCAATATTGTCCCAAAGGCTCGTGCTGAGCAGTGTGTAGTGTTGGGGAAGAGCACATCCCTCTGCGGTGGATGATAATAGATGGTAATCGTACTGTTTGTGCACATGAAGAGTACGTCATTACCAGGCCCAGAATAAATCAGTTTGAATTGTCTGTGCTGATTTAGAGGATGTATTTAAAGTGGACTTGAGAGTACTTCAACCTTATTAGTGACTGAAAGCTAAATATTAAGTGTAGAAATTTGTGACTGATGTGCATTTCTAGCTCTGTGAAAATCTGTGCACAGATTCCATGCGTGCCTGGTCATTACTACTCTCTCAATTAGTTTAACTCAACATCTGGCATAATCAACAGCAGAGCAATGGTGTGTAATAAAGATTTATTTCATTAACACAGTGTATTAGAGCATAATTTATCCCGCAATGAACAGTTTTCTTGTACTCCATTTATTCCCAAGTAAACTTTTGCAGCATGAAAATAACAAATGATTTATGTTTTTTTCCCCCAGTTATTATTATTATTTATGGTACATAATTACACATCATAATTACATTGGATAAGATAGACGAAACTATATAAAAATATAATAATAATACAAAAGAATGATCTGAGATACAGGTGTAATAAATTACATCATACCACATCATCTTGGTAAATATTCTTGCCCTCGGCACCTCACCGTTTCAATGCGGCTTGTTAAACTTGCACAGAAGGTGTTATTGAATAAATCAGCGAGCCTTTTGCCAGGAGAAAGTACTACACAGGACACTACTATCAGTGCTTACGGGGTCTTTGAAAAAAGTCCAGGCTACATAATGCATCACGGTTGAAAACAACAAACAAAAGCAGAATTTATAGCATGACTTTAAGGTATGTGTGTCTGTTTTTGTAGAGGGGCGTATAACTTGTGTGAAGTGTGATCGCTGTGCAACAATAAACACAAAGTTGCGCAAGATCTAGTGAGTGGTTAGACTTGGTCTTGAAAATGTGCTTAATTCAACTTCTATTGACATATTCCTCTATACATATAATCAAAAACTATAACATGCACAATATTTTTATCTTCTGGAAATATTGGAGATGTTCTTCAGTACTTCACATATCACATAGTATCATCTTCGTTTGGAGATGCTCAAATATGAATCACTGTTCAGTTTCAGGGGACATTCTAAATATTCTGATCCAAAATTTGGATTAATACAAGTCTTATTCAGTTTTATAGAGATCAGAATATATACTTAATCTGGTTATGAGAGCATATGACCATATTATAATGTGAAATATTTGTGCACTTAAGCAACATATCTATGAAAAATAAACAATAAAATAATACAATAATTTCTCTTGTGTATCAGCATCCAAATTGCTCTTATTCTAAGCAAAAATGTTATTCAGTATGCCAGATGGTTGGCTCTGACTGTCACTGCATATTTGATGTCTTCACAATTCACACAACAGGAGACATGATTATTCTCTGCACATTTAAGACAGTCTTAGTTTCTCTCTCTGTTGTCTATTCTTTTGTTTGGAGCTATAGAGAAAGCTAGTCTATTGAACTTCCCCATTGAAAAGAAGGACAACCCCTGTACAGAATTCTGCAGCCCTTTGAAAACTTTGTGACCTGAATCTTTTCCCTGCATTATGTTTGTCACTGTAAAAACTATACGCTTGCATTTTTCTCCAGTCGATGGATGTCAAAACAGGGCCAATGCATTATGCATATAGCATTACTGATTTAAAGTGTTTACTTGTCAAGTTGAGGAAATGCAAAAGTGTCAAGTCATGTGAATTCATACTCTTGTCACTCCTGCTTGTATTTCATGGCATTTCACATAAAAGGTTTTCAGGATCCACTTCACCAGTTTTATGGTAACAAAATGAACAGCATATAAAATTTATACCTGCTGGTTGATGGAAGGCAGCAAATGCTAAATATGCCTGAGCTGACCCATAGAAGCGGATGATCTATATTTCACTGTTTTAGACTAGCATGACAGTCCACTCGTATCCTACCACTACAAACGCTACAATATGTTCACTACATTTAGAATTGTACAAAGAAAATCTTATTTGATGGCCTGACTGTTATGCCAATGGTTTGTTCACCATTGTAAACCTCAAATATTTTGTTTATTTTGGCACTGTAAGCAGAGTAGCATTTGACAGTCTCTTTCCTCTTTCTCTTCCAGGTTTCACACCTCCAGGGATGGATAGGTCGTCTCCAGATAACAGTCCAGTGCACGGCTTAGTGCGGCAGGCATCCGTCACCACGGGATCAAACATCCCGATCATAACTGAACTCGGTGAGACGCGACTGCAGTCAAACTGCTAACATGTCAAAGTCAAGTGTGATTAGAATCTAAACTCCCATATCAAGCCACACTGATATGTTCCTTATGAAGTGTGTGTCTGTGATGTATGTAATGGCACACCTGAATATTTCACAGACTGGGTAAAAGTTGCGTCCTCATCAGTTGTGCCTTTAATGCACTGGAAGAGACCTAGACTTATAGGGAGAGAAAAACAAGCATGTAGTAGCAAAATGGATTCATTTATAAATAACAATGAGGGTGGCACTATTCCCATGGTGGGGGACTCATGAAAGTTTTAGATCTCAGAGGGCACTAAAGCACCAGAGACCGGCCGCTCCAACTCTCCACTGACCCAATTACAGCGTGTTACACCAGAAAGGCTACGAAAGAGAATGGGCCTTACAGACACTTAAAACTTCATGCAAAGCGCGCTCCACACATGTTCTGCTGGGACATACATGAGATCCAGAAGTCCTCCTCCCTGAGGGGTTACAAAGTTCTACATCTGAAACATACAGGGCCTGGTTTACTAAAGGTTTGCTGGCATTTTCATATTGGTAGAGGTGAAACAAATAATAATAAAAAAAAGCTCTTTATTTTACTCAAGTATAATCATTATAATATTATATAAAGGCTCTCTATGTCATGTGTTATTAAAGACATTGACGAATACTTGACATTGACTAATCTAAAAGCTAGTTTGACTTTGAGGGGTTTTTTTTGTACAGGGACCATGTACAATTTTTAACATAAATGTTTCCATTCCATGCATTTTACCGGGTTTAGCCAAAGGCAAATTTTCACAAGCAGTCCCCTGGCAGGTCAACATAAATAGATAAAATAACACAACCAATAGCAACGTACAATAAAACATACATACACACACAAACTATCAGGGCCAAAAAAATAAAAACAAACAAGAAATCAATCAAACTGCAACCATGTCAATCTTTGCAGATTTGCTTCGAGTTTAAGAAAGATTTTAGCTTCAATTTAAAAAGACCAATGGATTTACATCCATTTATATCCTCTGGTAAGGCATTCCAGTAGGTAGTAGCTTTCAGAGCAAAAGACGATAAACCAAAAGTAGAATGACGAAAAGGAACAACACAATTAAAGAGAATGATCTAGTAGATCTCAGTTTTTAGAATGAAAATGAACAAAATAAAAAAGTACAGAAGGAGCCAAGCCATTTAAAATTGTATAAAACATACACAAATTTGAATTAAGTGTAAACAATTATATTTTTATAAAATCCTACAATGGTGAAAAAAAAAAAATTAATCAATTTTTTTTTAAGTCTGTCTATATAGGGATTTAGCTTGACCCCAACATGTATGACAGTATGACATATGAAAAAAAAGATTGTAGCATGTATAAAAGTCTTAGCTACATTAACAGAAATACATTGTTGAGATGATATTTTCAGCCTCTTGACAGTGTCCTTCTGTAAGCAAAAGCTGGATATTCAAGCTAATAATACAAGAATTGTAGACATGCTAATAGCATAGTTAACATGAATTGCCACTGGTTTATAGTATGTGAATTGGTTATTATTATATTATTTCTTAAATAAATATTCACATTGTTTTTCCTAAGCTACTCAGATAATCATGGCTAACAGGAAATTTGAAGTGCTCTCAAAATGAACTCTAAATAGAGTAAAACACTAAAAGACACAAGCATTTAGCATTCACATACGCACTCTGAGTAATGAGTTAGTAACAGAAGTAATGGAATAAAGTATCCTTGTTACACGTTATATGTAGTTACTATAGTAATTATTATAAATTGTGCAGAATTAGATTCAACTAACTCCAAACTACACCTTAATCCTAAACCTAACCCTATAGTAAGTACAGGTTATTATTACTCAGTATCATTTATAATTACACTGTCACACAGACACCTTGAAATAAAGGATTTACTTGTTACAGTGTAATTATACATCTAAGTACTAAGAAGTATTAATTAACTATATGTACTTACTATAGGGTTAGGTTTAGGATTAGTTTTGTTGTAGTGTTAGTTGCATGTAACTATGCATAATTTATAGTTATTACTATAGCAACTACATGTAATGTGTAACAAGGACACTGTAAAATACAGTGTAACCAATATCACATATAAATCCCATATTAAATGGAAATCAAAATCAAAGGTAAAACTACCATTCAGAAGTTTGCAGATCAGTAAGAGTATTTTATTTTTGAAATAAATGTGCACAGACACACGTGTATGCGTGTAAACACATTTATCCCATTTATTTGTTTTACAATTGAATGATGACTAGAATGTTGTTGTATAATGTTATATGTTGTGTAAAATGTATGTCTTTTTGTCATCATTAAATTGTAATATAAATATATGGGCCATCAGCCACCCTCTAGATGTCGGGATCACCGTCAGCCATTTAAAGAACTCATATGGATCGAGCATTATTAAACTGCGACTGTTTTCATGGAGCATCGCCAGAAGTCCTGGTGTCCTAAAGCATTTCTTCAATCCATTTCTTTCTCATATTCTCAGTCCCACAGCATTGTCTCATCTGTTCAGTGGATCAAACTGATACTGAGGTTTTGCTGTAATAATTAACTAGAAGTTCTATGCAGTTTGAAAATGGTTTGTCTAAATGTAGCATAAAATTCAGTTAAACATAATTCACCGCTACTTTTTTAAACACATCTTTATCAGCAGATTGCCAGCAAACCGGACACATTCAGTTCTCTATTCAAGGAAATCTTTGCACGTCAATGGAGCTCTTGGTAAATCAGGCCTGCCGTGTCAGTGCTGCAATATGTGCGATTACACAAGAAACGTGGAAAAACATGTTTTGCGATTTTGTTTTTCTGTTCTAAATGGTCCATAGTAATCTTTCCCCTATTTGCAGTACAGTAGATACCTAAGCTTGCACGACATCCCCGTTATCATGAACAAACACGGCTGAACTGTTCCATGGAGTTGTTACACTGTTCCATGGAGTTCTTACGCTTCATCCTGACACTGTACCTTTAGATTTCTAATCCCACTCTTGACATGATACTCTCATTTATGCTTTCTTTTTCTCTGGCTTTGAACTTGTTTCAATAACTGTCTCCCCTCAACACTGTTTTATCATCATTAGCTAAGCCTGGCAAACTACTGCCTTTGGTTTCATTCAGTCAGGAAAAAAACAGTGGAACCAACATACAAATGATAACAGAACTGGGTAAGCTGCGCCTTTGTCCTCCGCTACTCTGATGCACTGCCTCCTTCATCGGCTTGTCTTGATTTCTCTCGCTGCAGCTGAGGCCTGCTCCCATGGCATCACTTTGAACACATTTTTATCCTTAGTTCTGGTTGAAATTGACTGTCTTGTTTTTGGCCTTTTTTTTAAGGATTTTTTTTCTTTCTTTCTCAGAGCATCACTAGGCCTTTGATCATGCGAGTCTGTCCTTGTGGCTGTTTCCATAGCATCTCCCTGCAGTTCAGTTCTCTGGCCCGGGCTCCTTTTCATCAGCGGCCTGTCTGAAAGACTGACATTTCTCTTCCTTAGCTCACAGGAAGTCTGGGAAGAAATCAAATTAGAAAAAAAAAACCTCCAGATCAAACCTTGCTTTAAGCTGTTTATTTTTATTTATTTATTTTGGCGCTGGCCCTAATCTCTAAAGCATAGATTTTGAAAGGGGGTGAAACAAAGATTGTGCGAGGCTGTGTTCAAACCGAGCGGGATTTCAGAGCATTGTCTCTATACATTGGCCGCTGAGACCATAAACAATAGCCTTAAAGCAATGTAACTGCTGCTGCTGTCCGATCAAAGATAAAAAGCGTTTATTTTATATAAGTGGACCTCAATTCTTACATTTGGTCTAATACAAGAGTTCTCTATTACTTTACAATGCCATTTTGGCAATTGTTCATCATTTAAAGTAATAGTTTACCCAAAAAATAACAATTCTGTCATCATTGATTAACCCTCATGTTGTTCCAAACACATATGACTTTCTTTTTATTGGTGCAACACAAAATGAGACCTTTCAAAGAATTATTCTAGTCACTCTTTTCCATACAATTACAATGAATAGGGATTAAGGCTTTCAGGTTCCAAAAAGGATACAGAAGCTTAATAAAGGTGTGTCGTAATGTTTGTACACTACATTCCAAATCTTCTGAAGTCATACAATAGATTTGTGGGAGAAACAGAGATGCATTTATGTCATTCTTTACTGATAATCTTCCCCTTTTGGGATCTCTTAACTACTGTGACTAGATCATTGAGTCTGTGAACTATACAGTTTTGTGAAGTGTAACCAAACAACTCTGTTGAGATGAGATCTGACTCAAAAGAACGATCCATTTGTAGGTCAAACAGCACTACTACTACATGCAAAGTATAGCCGGGTTGGAAGATTTCTTTTGATTTAATTCATAATACATATTTTGGAATGACATAAGGGTGAGTAATTGATGACAGAATTTTCATTTTTTTTTTAGATTCAAGTTGGATTCCACCATTTTTTTAGGGTACTGCATTGTGCAGATATCAATATTTCAATATATATGAATCTCCAGAATGCATGCCCACTGACGTGCATGCAATTTTTTATTTATGCTCATTGTTTATTTGACTTCATGGACCCATTTACCAATGTTTGGTGAGACACACCTCTTCACCATTTGTAGGACATTGGTTGTCTTTTCTGCACAGATGTAAAACTTCTGTCTCTGTACTGCAGTGAATGACTCCAACGTTCAGTTTTTGGACCAAGACGATGATGACGACCCAGATACGGAGCTGTATCTGACCCAGCCGTTTGCCTGTGGTACCGCGTTCGCCGTCAGCGTGTTGGACTCCCTGATGAGCGCGGTGAGTTAGTGGCTAAACAGCTGCCACGTTGACACCTATTTACTCATTTGAATTCCTTTAAACAGATTAGCATACATAAATCCTTTAAAGAAATTATCCCTGCTGAATAAGTAGACTCAGATCCTTTAATTGTGTGAAGGATACTTCATATTATCTGCTAGGCTTCAGATGATCTTTCCGTTCATATTCAATAGCAGCCAGTGATTTGGTGAACAAAGCAACCTGTCAAAAGGTGCACAGTCATTTCTCTCCCATCATGGCATGTCATATAGAATTACATGAAGGCATGTCTCACTGCTAATCCTCTGAAATAATGTATAGGAAAGAGACATCCTCCGGCTGTGCAGTGCTTTAGATGTAGGGCTCAGACGTTACCAGTAGGTAGAGGTTGGTAAATGAAATGCCACATTGATCAGACAGCACTGTCAGCAGCGGTGACATCAAAAGGAAAGTTGTTGCCAAGACTCCTCATATAATGTGTCATGAAATGAACTTTCAAGAGTCTTATTAGATCTTTTAACAAGGTAAGTGCTCAAGTTTTTCTTTAATGGCATGCCTTGACACGCAAGGTGGGCTGCTATTGGGTCCAAGAGCTCTAATCTCCTAACAATGTCATCTTGGGTAGATTAGGAAAGATACCTTTTTTCCTTTTCCCCTCGTTCTCTCTTCTTCTTTGCTGCTTTTTTCCCCCTCACCACCTACGACCGCTGCTATCCCCTTATCCATATGATGGCTTAATTCCAGTACCTTTCACTTTGAGTGAAGCTAGAACAAAGCAGCCTTCAAGTGCATTTCACTGTGGACAAAGGTGAAGCCTGCTAATAGACAGCTCTCATCCATCATTCGGCTGAATGCTGCTGTCAGGGGCCCAGAGAGATGTCACTCTAGCGCGAGCTCGCGGCGACACGGCCCTCTGGTGCTCACAAAACGACCTCATGATCCTAGTAGAATCTTTTATTTTTACACGTTAATCATTTGACAACTTTATCATCAGTGACACTGAAGAACATTTGATGGACATGATCCATAAGTCAGAGGATACAAGTCTAGGATACAAAATCTTATTTAAACCTGCAATCATAACCAACAGTTTTAGGATTTAAAACATGTAAAACACACTACTGTGGGGTCAGTGATCATTTTTCAGCAAGGACAAATTCAATTAATTAAAAGGGACAGTAAAGATATATTTACACGAAAGCTACTAAAGATGTACATTTTTCAAAGATTCTGTTCATTGAGAAAATTCCTATGGTTTTCACAAATCCAAAATGGTTTCCAAAATATTAAACAGCACAATTGTTTTCAACATTGATAATTAGAAATGTTTCTTGAGCATCAAATCACCTTATTAGAAGGATCATGTGACACTGAAGACTGGAGTAATGACAGTGGTGGACACTAACAAAGTATTTTTTACTTCATTACTGTAATTAAGTACATTTTTCAAGTATCTGTACTTTACTGGAGTATTTTTATTTTGAGAAACTGTTACTTTGACCTTCACTACAGTCCTAAGCATAATATCGTACTTTATGTTCTACTACATTTCATAAAACCATTTCGTTACTCGTTATTTTGAACTCAAGAAATCGTCACCCTCTCCGAGACTCAATAGTAATGTCCAAATTGTGAATGAACTGATTCTTTTCAATGAACCAGTTAAATTGGTTTGCAAATCGACAATTCATTTGTGAATTGGACTGATCCGACTGCAGCTGTTCTCGAGTCAACAACTCAATGATCCAACTCAAAATGAGCCAAGAACCGGGAGGTTAAGCTTTAGGACCTATTAACCTTGATTAATTATTGTAAATGAAAATCATATTTTTACTTAAAAATATGAGGCCTCCTTTATAAAATATGCATCGAAACGGTCCTACATTTGATCTTACGATCATTTCTCAAATGTGCTTACGTGTGATTCAAAGAACAAAAGCATACACCAAAAAATGTGCGTACGCCTCTCTTCCAGATGTGAAATTTATAAATCGGAAATAATCTTGAAATTGTGCGCAGCTGAATGGTTTCAGATCTTTGTCTTGTAAATGCTGCCTAATTAATGTCATTAACATTAACATAAAAGAGCACCAGTCAGCGTCCAAATGCTTTACTTGAGAATGGGGAGCGGCAATAATTGCTCAGATTTTTAAATATCTGCAGTACTCCGACTCTCTGCCACAAGGAAAAGTGCGTACATTTTCCATGTCAATGAACATTATAGCATATAGCTTGGATTATAGCATACTCACATTGACTAAGATCAAATCTGTGCGTTTGCACGTTTTATAAATGAGGCCCATGGAGTTTATATCGGCTTGATTGATGTTGTCATTAAACCAAACACTTTCAATTCAACTTTTCACTCAAACTGTTAGAACCACCTTCTGATTTCAGGCCATTAATTAGCTTATACATCACTAACAAATGGCAGAAGGAATGGGACGAATATAAATATTATAAACTGTATGAAATTATGTTTTCCATAACTTCAAATCAAGACATGACCAGGTTGTCTTCACTGGGTGCCGATAGGGTCACTCTAGACTTACACATAGGTTTCTATTCATAGGCGAAGTTCCTCCTTTATGTCTCTCGTGTTAAGTTCCTTTGACATTCGGTTGGACTGTAATTTTTATGATACTGCTAGAAAACACTTTTATTCAGAAACATGTTTATATGGAATATTTCAGAATGTATCACCCAAACTTATTTTATATTTTCTATCTAAAGTCAAGTTGTAATGTTTTGTATAATAATTTGAATGTTATGGATTTTGATATTGACCTTGTGTTTGGCATGTAAATAGCCCTAATGCTAACATGGCACTTAATAAACAAACAAACTCAAACTGTTAAAAAAATACACCAGTGGTCTCAGACCTTTGGGTTCCACTGTACAGGAAAAATGTCCACGACTTGTTGTGTTATCTATTCTTCATTGTATCTAATCTACAATTAGCTACAATAATGATAATTAAAATGTCTTTGTGTGCAAAACGCTCCCCTGTTAAGCATGGCTGGTGTTACCAAAATGAATGTGCGTGGGGAGGAGACGACGGCAGCAACAACAACAACAACAACAACAACAACAGCTGGCGTAATTGCATTCCCGTGTCTCTTCCCTTCCCAGGGAGTAAAATGAGAAGAGACAGATCAGGGTCTAGATAGCAGTGTTCAGGACAGCTCCAAAATCCTGACTGTCTTGAGTTGTGACTCTAATGGTGCTCACGTCCGGATCCTCTCCTTTATTTTGGCAGACATACTTCAATGATAATATCCTCACCCTGATCCGGACGCTGGTCACGGGAGGCGCCACTCCGGAGCTGGAGGGCCTGTTGGCTGAGGAGAACGCACTGAGAGGTGGCTACAGCACGCCGCAGACGCTGGCTAACAGGGACAGGTGTCGGGTCGCCCAGCTGGCCCTATACGATGGGCCCTTCGCAGACTTGGGGGTAAGTGGACGGTTAAGAGGAGCTGACACATTTTGGCACTTTGCCCAACAGGGTTCGTTCCCCGTCCGACGCCTCCTCTGCCCGCTAATGCAAAGTGAACGAGCTGAACATGCAAAGTCTGTGGGTGAAAAATAACGTTGCCTTAAATCATATTTCTGTATCCGAGTAAGAATGCCACACATTTCATTATAGCAGTGCAGTCATTGTACTAGGATACAAATGCAGAGGATGAGACAAACAACACCTGCTCTTGCACTTGCTGAAGTTGCTTTTGTCATGTCTGAAATACGCATAAGTTGATTTGAATGCTATGAATGAACACTTAAAGCACTATTTTATGTTCTTTTTCAGGATGGTGGTTGCTACGGAGACTTATTTTGTAAAGCATTAAAAACATACAACATGCTGTGCTTTGGAATCTATAGATTGCGAGATGCACATTTAGGTGCACCAAGCCAGTGCACAAAAAGGTGAGCTGTCCAATTGATCTATTAACCTTGATGTCAGTAGGGTTTTAGTCCTTTATTTCACTAGGCATGTAATCCAGCTTTAGTACTGAGAAATAACAGTGAAACCTACATTATTCCTATAAACTCAGCTCCAACACCTAGTGAGCTCCCTACCTAGGCATCATAGAGGAACACCCGACATAAAACAATACAAGTTTATGCTTGCTTATAAGATACACTAACATTTATTTTAAATTAATGTTTTTATTCAGCAGGGACACATAAAATGAAGACATTTACAATAGCTGCTTTTCCACTGTCGGGCCAAACTGTTCCATTCCGTGCTGATACACAGAGCTCTTTGGAATGTAATACTTTGGCAACACGAGAGTTTTACGGAGGTATGAGATGTATATAGCAACTAGAGTATCATATATTTCTATTATTAACTTGTGTTTACTTCGCTCAAATAGTGCACTTAGCCAGGTGCAGAGAAACTGGTAGCCGGGCAACAGTGAAGCAACCAATCTTGACTGAGTGGCGACAGCACGAAGCGTATTCTACAAGTTAGCCAACCGTGCCGAGAATTCAGGGCTGTGAATGGTTTGTAATCGTGCCGTGCCGAAACAAGCCCAGGTGGAAATATAACCATAACCGTTCCTTACCATTCTTAGAGCCGTTCCGCCCGACAGTGGAAAAGCAGCTAATGTTACAAAAGATTTCGGTTTCAAATAAATGCTGTTTTTTTTTTACTTATCTATTCATCCAAGAAGCTCTCAAAAATGTATCTGTTTCCACTTGATATTGAGCAGCACAACTGTTTTTAACATTGATAATAATAGCAAACGTTTCATAAGCACCAATATTAGATGATTTCTGAAGGATGTGACTTTGAAGACTGGAGTAATGATGCAGAAAATTTAAATTTGCCATCACAGGAATAAATCACATTATAAAATATATTAAAATAGTCTGATAGTCCTGAGGGTGTGCACTTTTCTTTCTTTCTTATCCACACAAAGTTGGAGTAGGAGAACATTTTTAAAAATACACACTTTATACTTAAATTTCAAACAAACATCATAAAATCCAAAATCAAAACAAGTGAAGCAAATGCATTATTTCCTCCTACATGAGATCCCTGAACGTGTCATTTTTTCATGTGCACAGATATGTCATCACAAACCCGCCTTATGAGTTTGAGCTGGTGCCCACGGACCTGATCTTCTGTCTGATGCAGTTCGACCACAACGCGGGCCAGTCCCGAGCAAGCTTGTCCCACTCCTCCCATTCCTCTCATTCATCCAGCAAGAAGAGTTCGTCTGTTCACTCCATCCCTGCCACGAACCGACAGAACCGCAGCAGCAAAGCTCGTGAAGCCCGTGACAAACAGAAGTAAGTTGGCCTTTATTTCTCTTTTTTAACCCAGTAGAGTGAGTGTATGCGTGTTTGTTAACCTCTGTGGTTTTAGCACACTTCAGAAAGGATGCTGTGTGTGTGTGTGTGTGTGTGTGTGTGTGTGTGTGTGTGTGTGTGTGTGTTTGTACTAAGCTTTCGTTGATCTGTTGGTGTGTTTGCTTCATTGTTATGTGCATGTGGCCCTCGCCTTGACCACACACTGAGCTCTATGATCATCGCCACATTGCCAGGTCCATGCCAGCATCAGTCTGCATAATCGCTGCTGCACATGCACTGTACAAACACAATCAACCTAATTTTAACTGTATGAATGATTAATATGAAATTTGCAAGTCACATGCAGACCTCTAAAAAATTTTAATTAATATTTATTTAGCTTGTGTATATTTAAAGGATTAGTTCACTTTTAAATAAACTTTTGCTGATAATTTACTCACCCCCATGTCATCCAAGATGTCCATGTCTTTCTTTCTTCAGTCGAAAAGAAATGAAGGTTTTTGATGAAAACATTCCAGGATTTTTCTCCATATAATGGACTTCATTGGGCTCCAAACGGTTCAAGGTCCAAATGACAGTTATCAGTACAGCTTCAAAG
This sequence comes from Gobio gobio, assembly GCF_949357685.1. Taxonomy (NCBI): domain Eukaryota; kingdom Metazoa; phylum Chordata; class Actinopteri; order Cypriniformes; family Gobionidae; genus Gobio; species Gobio gobio. The sequence continues at coordinate 39,172,741 of NC_137111.1, read as the reverse complement.
GGCTTTAAACGATACCAAATGATACCAGACAATGAATAAGGGTCTTATCTAGCGAAACAAATACGAGCGTGGTCATAGATGTATACGTAGATACCTCATTAGCGTTTGTACGGATCAATAAAATGAGGCGTCTACAATCGATATATCTATGACCACGCTCGTATTTTGACCTCACTTAGCGGAAGTTATGGCTGAGCTCAGAAATTATCACGTTCGTCTGATAAGACGTAAAATAATAGCATAAATACTGCTCGGTTTCTCGCAGAAACTGATTGTTTCGCTAGATAAGACCCTTATTCATCATCTAGTATCATTTGGTATCGTTTAAAGCCCTTTGAAGCTGTACTGAAAATGTCATTTGGACCTTGAACCGTTTGGAGCCCATTGAAGTCCATTATATGGAGAAAAATCCTGGAAAGTTTTCATCAAAAACAATCTTTTCGACTGCAGAAAGAAAGACATGGACATCTTGGATGACATGGTGGTGAGTAAATTATCAGCAAAAGTTTATTTAAAAGTGAACTAATCCTTTAATATGGATCATTTTGAGTGAGGAAACAGCATTAATTCATTTCTTGCCTTCATTGTTATATGTCATTGTTATATGTTTGTGTGTGTGAGAACTGCAAATTGCATCATCATGTTTTTAGTCTGTGTTAGTGGCTTATTTTTAGTTATGCTCTAGTGATTTTTTTTTAATGTTCCAGGTAGGGTATAGAGACATTATCATGGCATAAATAGTTTCACACCATCCCTACATGCCTTGCAGGTGCAGAAGCCCTTATGGTAATTTAGTTTTGGATCTTTTAAAATGAACAGTTTTGAAATCTTTATCATCTAGATATACAGTCTTCATGAAGCTGTTGTTGAGATTTATCTCACCAGAATGGAGGAGCTGCAAGGCATTGTGGGATGCTGTAAAACCCTGCATTGATTTCAGTGCCTGTTACGATGCGTGCCTATAAGTTGCAATTCAACAGGTTTTAGAGTTTATAAGATATTCCCCCTGTGAGAAGTAGGTCATATTAGTTCATATTTGAGATTTGAGAAGCAAATATTGTCCTTTTAAAGAGTTTTACAGAGTTAGATCCATTGTTTTCTTTAGCTCCAAAAATTAAGTGTACTTTGAATAGTTTGTAAATCTTAAATACTGAATTTATAGTTGCAGAAGTAAAAAAAAAAAAAAAACCATTCCCCATTAGTGTAAAATAAAGATGGTTATGGTTTTTAATTCACAATTTGTTAACCAGACTAAAAATGTAGACATATGATGTCAGTTATTCTGTTTGAGACCTGTTACTTGCCTTAAACACTGTAAAACTTACATAGACCACTTTTTTTTCTAAAGTGCAACAAGGATGAATAGAATGGGCCCAGGTATGCAAGTTAATGATTCTGCATGATACAGCACCTGTTGTGGGATCTTTTAATCATAACTTTGTCCTTTGTGGAGCACTGTTATGAGAGGGGATTTTGATTTTACTTTCCAAGGAAATCATGCCTACTTTTCACCTTTGCTTTCTAACTGAAAGCAAATGGCTGCTGCTACTGCCTAACTCTTGTCATGCTCAGGACCATCCCAGCATTGCATGCGGTTGACTATCATCCTTTCTCTATACCTCCGTCCATCTGATAGGCTCCAGTGATCTCTCTCTCAGTAGTCCCCTTGACTTATTTCAGTTCCTCTTGTTCATTTACCTCTCATTGGGTTTTCTTTCTTTCTTTCTCTAAGACAAACTGCATTGTGTGAGAGGTCAGTGTGTCTGCACATTGTTCCTGCAGGTAGTTTATCAAAATGTATTTGTTCACGTCATCCAATCCAAAAATGGTATTTGGAAAATGCACATAATCTGATTGGATGAGTCATTTACAAAGCCGCTCAATTAAATCCTATAATGAAATTATTAATAATAGTTACATAGAAAGCTTAAAAATGCAGATTTAACTAATTATTATATTTACATGTGTGACCCTGGACCACAAAACCAGTCATAAATCGCATGGGTGTATTTGTGGCAAAAGCCAACAATACATTGTATGGGTCAAAATTATCGATTTTTCTTTCATGACAAAAACCATTAGGACATTAGGAAATATCTTCATGGAACATGATCTTTACTTAATGTAAATATATATAAAAAATTATTAGTAGTAGTATGCGTAGCTAAGGACATAATTTGGACAACTTTAAAGGCGATTTTCTCAATATTTAGATTTTTTTGCACCCTCAGATTCCAGATTTTCAAATAGTTGTGTCTCGGCCACATAATGTCCTATCCTAACAAACCATACATCAATGGAAATATTATTTATTCAGCTTTCAGATGATGTAAAAATGTACCCTTATGACTGTTTTTGTGGTCTAGGGTCACATATTATTACATTTGCCAAGATTCACAAATAACATGTATTTAATATAATATTTAATTTTGTGCATAATATTTTCATTAAATGTATATAGAATTTTGACAAATTGTCAATCTGCAATCTCCAGATATTGGTTGATTAACCTGTCTGGACAATATTGCTAACTGTTAATGATGCATTGGTGGCTTTTGTCATATTTGCCGCTTTGTCATTCCCAATAACATCTTCTACTGGAAATAAGATTAATACACTGTACAACCTCAAAAACGTAGATTTGGTCCACTAAAAGTTCCCCACTCAAACCAGGCGAAAGTGGTTTCACGTTCCGCTCTCTGCCTAAATTCACCTCAAATATCCGTGTGAGAGGGGAACCATGATGAGCGCCCCTGCGCTGCTGAAATTGGCTCTTTTAACCCTTACGGAGCCACAGGATGTCTCGGGGCGATGTAAGTTCCAGCATCAGTAGTAAACTCAGGGGAATGGAGCGGGGTGGCTGACTCCTTGCACCACCTCAGGCACAGCTCCACTTACATCAAACGACTTCGCCGTGGCACTCTTCCCCCCGTGGCTTGTCGCAGCCTGACACTCCAAGGTGTGTAGCACATTTCAAGTTGGAGGAATAGTTGGAAATGTTGGAGTGCTGGAAAATGACACCGCCTAGGAGAATGTGAAAATGATGAGGACGGACGCCGGCCCTGCGCGTGACTTAAGTCCTTGTAGAAGACATTTCAGAATAAAACGTGCTCCGATACACGGCTCGATACAGTTATTCCTTTTGGCTACAATACGCCCTTGTTTGAAGGCTGTAAATGCTTTTACATACGCTGCCTCATGAAATCAGTAATAGGTCCAACAATGTGTGTTTCACCCTGTGTCTTTCTGAATGTGAATGATATTTCATGTATAGAGAGAGAGAAAGAGAGCCTGGTATTCTTTTTCTTTTTTTTTAAAGAGAGATGCATGACCCTGCTTTAAAGACCTGATATTAACACCGTTTCTCTCATCCTCTGCTTCTCTCCCGCCCGGCTGTCTCACAGAAAAGAGATGGTTTACAGATGAAGCAGAAAATGCATACCCAAGGAACATTCAAATCAAGCCCATGAGCACTCACATGGCCAACCAAGTCAATCAGTACAAATCCACTAGCAGCCTGATTCCACCTATCCGAGAAGTCGAAGATGAATGCTGAACGAATCCCCGGCCTTTACCATCACGGAGAGACTTGGGTCATCCTGCTGTAAAAGATTAGCGCTAATCGCGAAACGATGACTGATGATGATGATGATGGAGACACATTGTTCTTCCCTTGTTCGACTCAAGGGTCTGAAGCGATCGAAAAATGGAAGGGACTTCCTATGTGTATACCTTTAATGTTACTTCCATACTTTTATATATGTATACATAGTGATGTACATAATGACAATCAAGTAAGGATTGTACAGCCCCTAGCACTTTTTGAAATTATGTTAACAGGCAAACAAAAGAAGAAGAAGAAAAAAAAAAGTACTTCCTGTGATTCTTTGCAATATCTCACCTCTGCCGTGACCTGACTCCATGCAGAGGGTGCTATAATGGAGGATGAGGGTCACCGTCGTTCACTTCATCCAAACACTACCCAAAGATTAGCCCTGCCGATTGAGTTGCGTATCCGTCGTCCATTTCATTTTGCACTAGCGCGTAATAACTCGAGCACTGCTCACGGAAGAGTCAAAGCTTACCCTCGGTTCTCCTCTGAGTTTGGGGCTGAAGTCACAGGCTGAGGCTGTTAAACGAATGGCTTTGTTCAGGGAAACGAGTGTTTGCGTGACTGTATTCATGCATGGTGTGTGCGCGCCGAAGGCTGCCTGAACGTTTGGCTCAGGAAAGGATGCCCATTTCCATCCCTACAGACAGGCACGTATACACATGGAAATGTTTGCTGTACCTAATGCAAATGGTCGTCCCCAACGTAGCTCTTCGGAATTGGCAATACATTGAGGATATGCACTACTTCTGTTGATGTCTTTCCATCATACATGACTGTTGATTTGGGAATCGAGGCTTATAACATGTTTGTTTGTGTCTGCGGCTCTGCTATTAATACGACTGAATGAAACACTACTGTCACCTGCTGATAATTCAACAATGATTGAGCTTTTTATGCCGAAATTGAAAATGCCACATATTGCGAAAAGTGGGCATCGTTGGTTCCTCCTTTGGGTGTAGCCACTGCCTGACACAGAGTTGGCACAGGGGCCGAAAAGTGCTTGGATGTTCCCTGTGACCAACTGTGATGCCTTAAACTCTAGAGCGAATGCACAAGCTCAATCATGATGTTCAATTATCAGCCAAAGTTGTACCTTGTGGATGAGTCTTGCTGTGGACTGAATGAATCTGAACGTCACTCACTTCTATCAAGGCTACACGACTACGTTGTACCTTTAAAGTGCAACGTATACGGATACATATGCTTCACAGACCTTTGAACTTTGCTTCAAGTGCTCTGTCAGATTTATACATAAGTACATACTTATTTTTTATCCATGAGCGTAATCATTTTGTACTTATTTTTATACATATCAGAGAACTTTATTTCTAAATGTATCTTAAATATATCTTAATAGCTACAGTGCACAGCGGTTCAGTTTTACCCCTGACAACACAACATATCACACAACATCAAGCGGGACACGTCAGAGATCTGTGAACCCGAGTCAAAACGGTACAATTTCAGCTTTCCACCCGGAGTGCTCTTTGATACTCACACGGGCTGCTTTGAAGGACTTGGAGCTCTACTACTAAAACAGCACATATGCTTTCATTTTCATAAGCTAACAGAGATGAAACCCAATATTGAATGACACTTTTCTGTAATTCCAGGTAAAGTGATGTTGAACTCATGAGCGATGTGCATGAGGCGGGGCTCTGCTCTTTCTGGAATGAGGGTAGAGTTGTAGTAATATTAGCGATGTTTGACCTAAATTAGGTCTGGGTAAAGAGAAGAGCATGCTGAAGTACTCGTGCAAACATAATTCGATCAGATCAACAGCGAGCTAATAGCCATATGATTGTAGATGCAAGAAGAGACATTAGCACATGTCCATCCATTGAGCAAAAGATATCAATCTGGTGTATAAATTCTGCCCGTTCTAGTCCACGTTTATTTTCTCCAGTAAAAGGATCTCAGCTTTATTGTTTGTCTATTGGACAATTAGGCTTTGTCCTGAAGTGATTTTCTGAATTGTGGTTACATTGGTGTTACACTTTGTAGCAAGTAGATTTCTTAATAAATGAATAAAAAATAATACTAATGTGAGTAAACTGTATGTATAATTGGATTGTCGACATACTCGCTAGCCTGAAAAAAAGAAATCCATTGGCGTTAAATGTCCAATTTATTTGATATTCTATGTAAGGTCCTTTTCCTCTAATGAAACTACATTACAAAGACAGCAGGTTTCATTTGATGAGAAGAGTGTAGATGCACGTCGAGGGAAGCAGAATTATTAACCATCAGGTTTTTACATTCCATTTTGTCATCAGCATTACAATCCATTACAATCACACGCAGTTTGAAAACGTCAAAACCGGTTGTTTGTTTACAGAGCTTTTCCTTTCTTTCACACACTCAGGTAGCTATCCTGATGACAAAACTACAAAATAAAGCTGGCTTACATTTTCTCGTGTTACCTTTCGTAGCCCTAATGGCGGTATGAGGTGATACTGATATTTTCTTCTCCACTGCAACAAATGTGCAATGTTTTAGTATCATGCAATTTATTTGTACATCTTGTGAAGATACTACAGTGTACACATATCAGAGTTTCTACAGTGCCATGAAATGTATCTTGTCTACCAGCATCAGTCAGTCATTGGTTGGTACCAGTGGATGAATATTGTGGCATCTAATACTGGCATGGAGAACATCCAAGCCATCCTTGCCTCCATGCCAGGACAGTGCCAGGCAGTGCAGGAAGACCAAAGGAGGAACGCCGTAAGACCCACTAGAGCGAAAAGTGGCATTCAAACAGGCATGTGACACATGTGCCTATGCAAGCTGCTAAAATCCTAGCACCTTGGTTATGGATAGTGAAAAAGTACAAAAACATAAAAAAAAACACAAAAACAAAGAGGTACACCAATGGCTGATAGATGCTGGGTAGAACTGACTATGATGTTTAGTTCGATCACCTGTCATTGTATTCAAGAGTGTTTTAATTAAAGTAACATATAAAGCAACCTTACTGATGTGCTATGTAATACACAACTGTCATATTTTGGCTATTTTATTCTACTGTAAATGACAGATTTAAGTTTTAGAAACTGTATAAAGAAAATACACTGTAACAGAATAAATACTTGGAGGGGAATTAAGTCTTAACATGCTGAACTTGCATATGGATTACTGTTTTGTTGCTGTCTTTTCTTCCACTTCAATAAATAATCAAAACATCCATATATACATGTAATTATTGGCATATTCATTACAGGATAAAGGAGTTGCTCATAGCAGAATATGACTGATTTGACTACCAGACGTGGAGAAATTGATGGTGCTGAAGCTGATCTACCTGACTCTGTCAAATATAACCTGCTGATAAACATACTGTCTTGTACAAAAAGTTTGTACATAAATTGTACATGGTTTCTTTTTGTATTTTCTCAATTAAAATGGATGTATTTGTGTTCTACAGGTGACTGTTATATTGCGTCATGATTTTCACTCGACATTTGAGCGGAAACAACACACATTGACAAAATTGGACATTGTTACGGTCCAAAAAAAGAAACCGTGTATTGGATGCAGGGAACACCCCTTTTCCCAAACATCTGCTAACATTTAAAAAGACGCTTAGAATGACGGATAACCCATCTCGCTGTTGAATTACTGCCTACATAAGAATGTGAGGATTTCAATTCCAAGTCATGTTATGTCTACAAAGACATGCTTTTAGAATTACAAAACACATTCACTGTGCGCCCAACACAGCACTCTTTGGGTTCAGTCTCAAAAAACAAGCTTTTTCTACAGCAAGTTATTAGTCTGATCTTCCGTGCCTTGTTCCTTTCAAAACTAAAGATTTGAGCTCGACCCACCGAAATAAAGAGGAGGAAGTAGAACAGATGTTGGCTGCGCTCCTGATTTGTAGGCTGATAAGGGTGGCACCCTGTAGGTTTAAATTTATGGCTTGTTAGTAAGGACTGGCCCCTTTGTGAGATGTTTTCAAAATGATTGATTTACAATAAAGTGGCTCCCTGTGTGTGCACGCAAGCTGAACTGATTCAGATCGATTCGAGTGAAATTGATTGATCAGCCATTTAACTTGGCAGTATGTTTACTGAACAAAACCATGCAAGACCTATTCTCCCAGTCTCTGGCAATAAAACAGAAACAAGCCACATATCACAACAAAAACATTTACACTGCTTCTACTACTTCACAGTTTGTAAAATATCTCAAATATATTCATAAATGGCAATAAAACAATCAGCTCCCACTTTGGTACAAATACACTTAGTGTCATAAGCAGAGCGAGTGTTGTCAAAAATGCACCTGCACATTAAACTAAATCTAGTAATAAAGTGAAAACGAAAAATTACATGAAGTGTCGATTGTGGCTTTTTCATTTTGATCTGCTCGTTGCATCACTCTTTTTACGCACTATAACCACGCATGACCCTGTTGAGCTTATCAATGCAATGGCCAATCACAGGCGTTAAGATTAGTAATCGCTGAAACTCCAGAGTTTTGTTCAGTGCGCCAGCTGAACTCTGAATTCTGCACTCTCACGAATACTCTCATCATAAACTGATGAACATAAACAGATTTGGTGATTGAGAGGGTAGAAGCTAATATAAACAGGACTTTCTATTTACAACGTATTTTTTGCAGCGTTGAGCAATGAAGCCAATCACAAACACATCTGATGATTTAAGTTAGAATTTAAAACGTTTAGAAAGAATTTAAAAAGTTAGAATCCCCAGAGTTTTTGTCTAGTGCGGAGATCTGCACACTCAAATCCTTGCGTTATAATTTAACTTTTGTAGGCTAAATAAGATATTGATTGTACAGTCAGCCTAATCGATTAGAAGAACTTTGCGAGAGTGATAGATTAGTGATTATAAAGGGAGCGCTTTTATGCAGACTTGAAGAGAAAACTTGTGTTTTGCTGCATTAGGTAAGGAAATGGTTAGGCTGTTTATTATTCGAACTGGCTGTAAACATAACCACTTTAATAACAAGAGCGTTTATGCTGGGATGTGTAGGTTGTTGATAAGCGACACGTAACTACATTCTATTTAAATGTGTTTTTAAGGAGGAATCGCATCTAGCCTTACCCTAGAGTTGGTTCACCCCTCAGTCTATGCTTAGTGTTATGCTGCTCTTAAAATGCGGGTCCAAAATGTCTGACCTGGGTTTTTTTTTTTGTTGTAAACTAGCACACTGCATTAACAGCTGTACTTTTTTTTAGCATTACAAACCAACAGTAAGGCTCACTCCCATCCGTTTGACCTCTCTCCATCTCCATTGCCTGCTCCCAAGCCCTCATCTCTTTGCCGAGACAAAGCACTCTTGTTTTCAGCCCACAAATCATCCCGCCATGGACACTTCATGCTGTCCTTTGGATAATTGTGGATGAAAACAGCCCCCTACAATCTCACCTTGGGATGTAGTGGCCCCATCATGCTGCTTATTAACGATTTTACACGGTGAGTCACGGCTCCAGGCCTGTCAGTACGCCAGTAATATTTACTGTCTGACACATGGGCTGTGGGGGGAGATTGGGAAGGAGGCGGAGAGGTGGAGGGCGGACGGGCTGATTACACTCATCCACCTGACAGTGTCCTCATCCCCGAATCCTTCTGCAAATATACTCATAAGAACATCCCGGGTGCCGCCGTAAGGCTGCTTATTATGAATTAAAGCATAACGCACATGACATTATTGAAATGCAGAGAGGTGGTCAGAGTTTCGTCTCATCAGGGCTGAAGGTGGGTATTTTCCCACATGAATACATTCGAGTGGCCATTATGGGCCATTTAGCAAATCAATAGGTGCTAAAATCAAAAACAATTTTCTGGGTGGATTGTCAGTGGAGTAAATGAAAGTGAGAAATTTCTAATATTGAACACTTAACAATCAATGTGTTGTACACTTGATGGGGTTTGTTTTCAACACGACAATTTTTTTTTTTCCAAGCGAGAATCCCGCTATTATTCAAGTCAAAGTCACCCCTCGGATCCGATATTGACTTGAAACGCCATCTCTCCAAGAGTCCTTTGCGTGTCTCTGACAGACAGCAGTCAGAGGAGGAGTAGCTATCACCGTGGCAACAGACCCCCGTCCACAGCGACCCCCCCTCGAGTCACATTCGACATCATCTTTAGGAGCCCTCCAAGGCCCTGGCTTGGCCGTGATAATAGTTTCCATGACGATGCAGCATGCTCAGTGCATCAGTGCCAGCTCAGATAAACAGTGATCCTTTACAAAAACAAGAAGGTCATTACGGCAGCTTGTCAAATCAATGCTGAGAGTGTCCCGGCTGATTAAGCCATCCTCTCTCAGCTCTGACACCGTGTCAATAGTGCCGCGCCGTCTGAGCACGGCCAGATGATTGGAGTGAAATGCCCATCAGTCAGAGAGCTGAGCCGGACTAATGATTCCCTGTGCTGCCTATTAGAGCTACATGACAACTCAATCCTGCACTAGAGAGAGAGAGAGAGAGAGAGACGAGAGAGAAGAGCGAAAGGAAAACAGTGACCTTGTTGCATTATTTGAAGCTGAATTAAATTGGCAGCAGCAGTTAATCTTTACCTGAGGCGATTAACAGAATTTAAGAGGAACAACAAAAGCACGGCGCATTTGCCATTTTTGCTTTCTCTTAGTGACATTTTGATTTCCTTCTCCATCCATTCTTCTGGAAGATGATGATGATTTATCATTAAGGGAACAGGAGAGAGGGGAGGATCATCTACATCATAAATCGCTAGCATAAAATATGCTCTCGGTTCGCTCTTTTAATTTGTTTTAGCGCGTCACTCCCTGGCCCTGTGGTGAGATTTGTGTAAGCCTCATCCAATTGACTTATCCATTTTGTCAGCTGGGATTCATCCCCCTGTGCCCTGCTGGTTACTGCAATGCTGAGCCGGTGAAGTCGACTGGTGGTCTGTGCAAATGTGTGCGATCAGATAGCTGAAATCACACGGCATTAAGCGCTCTCGCTTGGGAGCTGCCTAATTGCTAAGTGTTAATAGAGCACACTTAAACTCACTAATCTTGATTTACTTTTTATCAGACAAGAAGACTAAGATTGAGCATGCACACAAAAGTCAATGATCTCCCGGATTCTTGAAAAAGAAGTCTCGATTTCACTTCAGGCACACACTTTCAGCTGAAATGGTATATTTTACCAGTCTGTTCTTAAATATGGGCCGTTTACACAAGTATAACACATCAACTTTCCAAAATTATTTCATTTTAAACAGTATTTTGGACATTATTTTATAATGAATAAGCATACATTTTTTCACCAACAAAACCTTTGCGTTCACTAACAAACCTTTGTGTTCACCAACAAAACCTTTGCTTTCACTAACAAAACCTTTGCGTTCACAAACAAAACCTTTGCGTTCACCAACAAAACCTTTGCGTTCACCAACAAAACCTTTGCGTTCAACAACAAAACCTTTGCGTTCACTAACAAAACCTTTGAGTTCACTAACAACACCTTTGCGTTCACTAACAAAACCTTTGTGTTCACCAACAAAACCTTTGCTTTCACTAACAAAACCTTAGCATTCACAAACAAAACCTTTGTGTTCACAAACAAAACCTTTGCGTTCACCGACAAAACCTTTGCGTTCAATAACAACACCTTTGCGTTCACCAACAACACCTTTGCGTTCACTAACAACACCTTTGCGTTCACCAACAACACCTTTGCATTCACCAACACAACCTTTGCGTTCACCAACAACACCTTTGCGTTCACCAACAACACCTTTGCGTTCACCAACAAAACCTTTGTGTTCACTAACAAAACTTTTGCGTTCACCAATAAAACCTTTGCGTTCACTAACAAAGCCTTTGCGTTCACCAACAAAACCTTTGCGTTCACTAACAAAACTTTTGCGTTCACCAATAAAACCTTTGCGTTCACTAACAAAACCTTTGCGTTCACTAACAAAACTTTTGCATTCACCAATAAAACCTTTGCGTTCACTAACAAAACCTTTGCGTTCACTAACAAAGCCTTTGCGTTCACCAACAAAACCTTTGCGTTCACTAACAACACCTTTGCGTTCACTAACAACACCTTTGCGTTCACTACACCTTTGCGTTCACTAACAACACCTTTGCGTTCACTAACAACACCTTTGCGTTCACCAACAAAACCTTTGTGTTCACTAACAAAACTTTTGCGTTCCCCAATAAAACCTTTGCGTTCACTAACAAAGCCTTTGCGTTCACCAACAAAACCTTTGCTTTCACTAACAAAACCTTAGCATTCACAAACAAAACCTTTGTGTTCACAAACAAAACCTTTGCGTTCACCGACAAAACCTTTGCGTTCAATAACAACACCTTTGCGTTCACCAACAACACCTTTGAGTTCACTAACAACACCTTTGCGTTCACTAACAAAACCTTTGCTTTCACTAACAAAACCTTAGCATTCACAAACAAAACCTTTGTGTTCACAAACAAAACCTTTGCGTTCACCGACAAAACCTTTGCGTTCAATAACAACACCTTTGCGTTCACCAACAACACCTTTGCGTTCACTAACAACACCTTTGCGTTCACCAACAACACCTTTGCATTCACCAACACAACCTTTGCGTTCACCAACAACACCTTTGCGTTCACCAACAACACCTTTGCGTTCACCAACAAAACCTTTGTGTTCACTAACAAAACTTTTGCGTTCACCAATAAAACCTTTGCGTTCACTAACAAAGCCTTTGCGTTCACCAACAAAACCTTTGCGTTCACTAACAAAACTTTTGCGTTCACCAATAAAACCTTTGCGTTCACTAACAAAACCTTTGCGTTCACTAACAAAACTTTTGCATTCACCAATAAAACCTTTGCGTTCACTAACAAAACCTTTGCGTTCACTAACAAAGCCTTTGCGTTCACCAACAAAACCTTTGCGTTCACTAACAACACCTTTGCGTTCACTAACAACACCTTTGCGTTCACTACACCTTTGCGTTCACTAACAACACCTTTGCGTTCACTAACAACACCTTTGCGTTCACCAACAAAACCTTTGTGTTCACTAACAAAACTTTTGCGTTCCCCAATAAAACCTTTGCGTTCACTAACAAAGCCTTTGCGTTCACCAACAAAACCTTTGCGTTCACTAACAAAACTTTTGCGTTCACCAATAAAACCTTTGCGTTCACTAACAAAACCTTTTCGTTCACCAACAACACCTTTGCGTTCACCAACAACACCTTTGCGTTCACCAACAACACCTTTGCGTTCACTAACAAAACCTTTTCGTTCACCAACAACACCTTTGCGTTCACCAACAACACCTTTGCGTTCACCAACAACACCTTTGCGTTCACCAACAACACCTTTGCGTTCACTAACAAAACCTTTGCGTTCACCAACAACACCTTTGCGTTCACTAACACCACCTTTGCGTTCACTAACAAAACCTTTTCGTTCACCAACAACACCTTTGCGTTCACCAACAACACCTTTGCGTTCACCAACAACACCTTTGCGTTCACCAACAACACCTTTGCGTTCACTAACAAAACCTTTGCGTTCACCAACAACACCTTTGCGTTCACTAACAACACCTTTGCGTTCACTAACAACACCTTTGCGTTCACCAACAAAACCTTTGTGTTCACTAACAAAACTTTTGCGTTCCCCAATAAAACCTTTGCGTTCACTAACAAAGCCTTTGCGTTCACCAACAAAACCTTTGCGTTCACTAACAAAACTTTTGCGTTCACCAATAAAACCTTTGCGTTCACTAACAAAACCTTTTCGTTCACCAACAACACCTTTGCGTTCACCAACAACACCTTTGCGTTCACCAACAACACCTTTGCGTTCACCAACAAAACCTTTGTGTTCACTAACAAAACTTTTGCGTTCCCCAATAAAACCTTTGCGTTCACTAACAAAGCCTTTGCGTTCACCAACAAAACCTTTGCGTTCACTAACAAAACTTTTGCGTTCACCAATAAAACCTTTGCGTTCACTAACAAAACCTTTTCGTTCACCAACAACACCTTTGCGTTCACCAACAACACCTTTGCGTTCACCAACAACACCTTTGCGTTCACTAACAAAACCTTTTCGTTCACCAACAACACCTTTGCGTTCACCAACAACACCTTTGCGTTCACCAACAACACCTTTGCGTTCACTAACAAAACCTTTGCGTTCACCAACAACACCTTTGCGTTCACTAACACCACCTTTGCGTTCACTAACAAAACCTTTTAGTTCACCAACAACACCTTTGCGTTCACCAACAACACCTTTGCGTTCACCAACAACACCTTTGCGTTCACCAACAACACCTTTGCGTTCACTAACAAAACCTTTGCGTTCACCAACAACACCTTTGCGTTCACTAACAACACCTTTGCGTTCACTAACAACACCTTTGCGTTCACCAACAAAACCTTTGTGTTCACTAACAAAACTTTTGCGTTCCCCAATAAAACCTTTGCGTTCACTAACAAAGCCTTTGCGTTCACCAACAAAACCTTTGCGTTCACTAACAAAACTTTTGCGTTCACCAATAAAACCTTTGCGTTCACTAACAAAACCTTTTCGTTCACCAACAACACCTTTGCGTTCACCAACAACACCTTTGCGTTCACCAACAACACCTTTGCGTTCACCAACAAAACCTTTGTGTTCACTAACAAAACTTTTGCGTTCCCCAATAAAACCTTTGCGTTCACTAACAAAGCCTTTGCGTTCACCAACAAAACCTTTGCGTTCACTAACAAAACTTTTGCGTTCACCAATAAAACCTTTGCGTTCACTAACAAAACCTTTTCGTTCACCAACAACACCTTTGCGTTCACCAACAACACCTTTGCGTTCACCAACAACACCTTTGCGTTCACTAACAAAACCTTTTCGTTCACCAACAACACCTTTGCGTTCACCAACAACACCTTTGCGTTCACCAACAACACCTTTGCGTTCACCAACAACACCTTTGCGTTCACCAACAACACCTTTGCGTTCACCAACAACACCTTTGCGTTCACCAACAACACCTTTGCGTTCACTAACAAAACCTTTGCGTTCACCAACAACACCTTTGCGTTCACTAACACCACCTTTGCGTTCACCAACAACACCTTTGCGTTCACCAACAACACCTTTGCGTTCACTAACAAAACCTTTGCGTTCACCAACAACACCTTTGCGTTCACTAACACCACCTTTGCATTCACTAACAAAATCCTCCATCTCATATTTTTTTCCTTCACCATGTTCCTGTAGGGGCTCCATAGAAATATATAAATATGACAATTAAATATGGGAAGACTAGACAAAAAAAAAAAAGATTCCTTTGTTGTCGATATGTTCATGTTTAAACATTGAATCAATTTGAGATGAAAATGGCATTATTTGGGATTTACCTGTCAATGGAACTAATAAAAA
The DNA here is from genome assembly GCF_949357685.1 of Gobio gobio. Classification (NCBI taxonomy): domain Eukaryota; kingdom Metazoa; phylum Chordata; class Actinopteri; order Cypriniformes; family Gobionidae; genus Gobio; species Gobio gobio. Next base: position 39,157,734 of record NC_137111.1, on the reverse strand, counting down.
AACATGTTACTGGTCATGGCCAAACATTTACACGCTTGAGAGTGTTCACATGAAATTACACTCAGAAGTTATTATGCTCAAAACAAATTAATGATGATGATGGGTATAAATAAAGGCAAGCCGTTATTTATACATGCCTGGCCTATCATTTGCTAATATTACAAGATTTCTCTCAGCATGAAGACTGGGAGGAAAATCATGACTAATTTAACATGACATCAAAAATCACCTCTCCTCTCAACAAATGTTTGTTGGCAATGGTCAATCAAGCTCTTTCTCCACATGCATTAGTCTGCCTGTCTACATGTGAAACAGCAGAGAGAAAACAAATCCACAGGGAGTAATGTAATTGTCTTGTAGAGCAAGCTTTCCTGAACACAAAACACAATCTGAAGAGAAAATGTGTGTGCTTCCAATTCGCTCCCTACCAGTGCCGTGTCATTAATAATATGTTATTGAGAAAACACAAACACACACACACTTCAGCATGGATAGAAATCCATTATCTTGATTTCTGTCTGCAGCTTCACTCTGTAACGTGTGATATTTACAACAATATTAATTGTCAGTGCATGCATGAAGATAAATGAGAGGAAATATCATGTCATAAGTAGTTAAACATGAGTAAAGAAAAATAAGTGAAAGTCTGTATTGTGAAAATCAAAATTACTCAACCATAAAATTAAAGGCAGTTCACCTTTACAGTGTTGACAGATGGGTGACTTTGAGCTGTCTCGATGTCCATATGTCTTTACAAGTGAAAATGCCTCCCATCTTAATTTTTTTCTACACTATTAGCTGCCCCCAAAAAAGATTGTACTTGCTCTTGTTCTTTTTTTCCTTTTTGTGGAACATAAGAAAACACAAATATATTGTATAAAATAATATTTTGGGAAATGTATTAAAGTCAACGTTACCCTCTAATTTCTCCAAGATTATGCTTTACCAGTGTGTCATTCACCAGCTGGCAATGTGCCAATATGCATGCCAGTACCAAACGACAAATAATAAGTATGTTTCACTCTCAACAGATTTTTCCTTTCATATAATATAATCCACAATGTTAATGACATTTTTTAGAGTAGATAATTTCATGAACATTACACACACACACACACAAAATCTAGACTGTGTGAAAATCTGGTGGATAGGGCAAATCTTACACGCTCACTGGTTTTGAGTAATCTTCCCTCCTAGTCCTGCTATGAAAATGTAAGAAAATGCCAATATTTCCACCACCGTCTTATGGACGCTTTGATTTTCAAGTCAAGCATATAAAATAACAGCTTTGGGCGTAAAAAAGTGAGGCTTCAACAAAGGGTAAACCAATAGGCCTGAGGAATTAAGACAAAGGTTGAAGTACAATATAGATTTGGTCCATCATTGAAAACACAAATGATATGAAACCGGTATTATCAACTGGTAAATCAAACCTTTAGCTATTGTTACCTCTAGGGGTCAGCCGTAACAGAGTCTCAATACCATGAGATAAATAATAGAGAAAAGAGTTTTATTTTTTTAACGGGGTTTTAACTTTTTTTTAAAATTATTATTATTTTAAGTTTCCAGCCACTGCCAGCATTTTTGATCATTTTCACAAAATAATCATACCCCCCAGAATACTTTGAACATGCAATATGTAAGGAATAATTGATGACGGGCTGTTGAATTATTCGAAAAATAATGCACACCTGAGGTGGCGGTTACACCTCGGGTGTGCACTATCTTTCAATAATTCAACAGAACAGAGTCAAAACATTGTTCAGATTATGTATTTAAAGACATTAGTCAGGTGTTTGTCCTTAAAACACTCTTGTGTGTAGGACTAATTTCTTACACATCTCCAAAACGTCATTTTAGAGCTAGTAACGGAGGCTTCAGCCACTGATAACAGACTAATGCAGTTATTAGAGAGAGAGAGACGGAGAGAGAGAGTCTGCGTCTCTCTTAACAGTGTTCAGCAGCTGCGTCTGTAATGTAAGTTCATCTGCTTCAAGAACAGCACCGTTAGTGAGAAATGTTATGTAGCTTTTAAGTTGCTAAACTATTTCACTGATAAAATCGTCAGAGCAGCGCTGACAACACGTTTCTGTGCAAGTGTGTCCGTACTGTATGTGTGTGCATTTGCGTGAGAGAGACGTCATGAGAAAGAGAGTATGTGTTTTCCATACATAATAAAACTTAATTTTGTGGCAAAAACTTGGAAATAGTTTGTCCTTTGTATCCTATTGTTTACTATATTTCTTTGATTGGTCAGTGTCGTTGTGGGTTTTGGTTCTTTTGCTGTTGTAGGCTATAAGGACCTTTGAAATAACTGAAATCATTTGGTGAAGTGATCTGGAACTGTAATGTGAAAGACCTGCCTTTTACTACTTTTCCCTGAAAATAATTGCGTTCGTAAACCAATCAGATTCAAGCATTCAACAGCCCCGTAGTATGAATCAAATGAAAGAACAGAGCCTCTGCTCCCCGTTTTATTCTAGCTTCATAGATTTTTTTTTAACAACACTTGAATGTGGGTAAGTTTGTAGTAGATAATTTCATGAACATTACACACACATTCAACAGCCCACACACATTCAAAAAGCAACATCTTGAACAAAAAGCTGAGAAAATCTCTTAAAGAAGACTATAATGTGCATAAACAATGCTTTTATCGCTTGTTTCTTCTCCTTTTTTGTCTGTTTTAATCTGGAGATTCTCTACTCGTTCAGAAGATGCATAATAGCAGCCACACCATATAACAGTGAAAAATTCTGTCAATGGCGGGGTAAAAGTTAACTTCAGGGGTGGACAAGGCAAAAATAACAAACAAAACAAACTTTTGTGAACGACCTGAAAGCAAAGAAAATAAAATAAAAGTCAACTTCCTTACCTCCCTAAATCAAAAACAGCATGAAAGACAGCGTCTCGCCCGCTACATCCCTTAAGTTGACAAAACTATATAAAATAATACTTACAAAAGATATACACTCACCTAAAGGATTATTAGAAACACCTGTTCAATTTCTCATTAATGCAACTATCTAATCAACCAATCACATGGCAGTTGCTTCAATGCATTTTGTGGTCCTGGTCAAGACAATCTCCTGAACTCCAAACTGAATGTCAGAATGGGAAAGAAAGTTGATTTAAGCAATTTTGAGCGTGGCATTTCACAGTCTGCTCAGTTACTGGGATTTTCACACACAACCATTTCTAGGGTTTACAAAGAATGGTGTGAAAAGGGAAAAACATCCAGTATGCGGCAGTCCTGTGGGCGAAAATGCCTTGTTGATGCTAGAGGTCAGAGGACAATGGGCCGACTGATTCAAGCTGATAGAAGAGCAACTTTGACTGAAATAACCACTCGTTACAACCAAGGTATGCAGCAAAGCATTTGTGAAGCCACAACACACACAACCTTGAGGCTGATGGGCTACAACAGCAGAAGACCCCATCGGGTACCACTCATCTCCACTACAAATAGGAAAAAGAGGCTACAATTTGCACGAGCTCACCAAAATTGGACAGTTGAAGACTGGAAAAATGTTGCCTGGTCTGATGAGTCTCGATTTCTGTTGAGACATTCAGATGGTAGAGTCAGAATTTGGCGTAAACAGAATGAGAACATGGATCCATCATGCCTTGTTACCACTGTGCAGGCTGGTGGTGGTGGTGGTGTAATGGTGTGGGGGATGTTTTCTTGGCACACTTTAGGCCCCTTAGTGCCAATTGGGCATTGTTTAAATGCCACGGCCTACCTGAGCATTGTTTCTGACCATGTCCATCCCTTTATGACCACCATGTACCCATCCTCTGATGGCTAATTCCAGCAGGATAATGCACCATGTCACAAAGCTCGAATCATTTCAAATTTGTTTCTTGAACATGACAATGAGTTCACTGTACTAAAATGGCCCCCACAGTCACCAGGGGCCTCATTTATAAAACTTTGCGTAGGATTTGCGTCAGAATTGGCGTACGGATGAAACATAGGACGTGCGTACGCACAGAAATATTCGGATTTATAAAACCGTGCGCACGCACATCCTACGCAGTTTTCCCTTAATAAATCACAATCAATTCTAAATGTAGCGCAGCTTTTGCGGCTTCATGTCACGCCCATAGTTGCCCATAAATAGTCCGTGAAACGCCCACAAGTTAATATTCATAGGTTGCGAAATCATGGCAAACACAGAGAGGAAATTAAAAAAAAACGTAACTTCACTCAATGTGAGGTAGAAGTTATCGTTGGCGAGGTTGAAAAGAGAAGAAAAGTGTTGTTTGGAGGGCACAGTGTGGGCATTACTAATGCCAAAAAGGCACTTGAGTGGCAAAAGGTTGCAGACGCCGTAAATGCTGTAGCCTCACAACCTCGGACTATCGCCGAAATAAAAAAGAAATGATCGGACATCAAAGTCGAGGCAAAAAAGCGTCTAGTGCTCCATCGCCAGAGTGTGTCCTCTTGCTGTCTGAAGATGCGTTCACTCCGAATCCTTCCATTCGCCACATCTTCTAGAGCACAAGATCAGCCATTGTGCGTCATTACGCATTGAGATGGGCATTTTATTTCCATCCATTTAATTGAATCTGACAAGCTACAGATGTCGGTTATAATCTACGTGGAAATGGGAAATAGTTCCGTGCAAATGTAATGTCTTGCAGCTTTCTGAATGGTTGAGACATAGGCTACGTCATTTTATCAAAAATAAAACTAAAGGCATGCATGAATACCATGAACGTAGCTGATGAAGAAATTTTACTATGAAAACAACTTTCCCCAGTGGACAATTAATACATCTATCTTTTTATCTATATATCTCCCTAATTATCTATCTGTCTAATTGCATCTATCTGCTCCGCCAGACGGACACTTGACGAGAATATCAGTTTTGTACATTAGCTATTTCGTTGTTTACCATATTTATGAGGATGAATTGCAATGCATAACATGCCAATATTATTGCAGAACTTATTTCACTTTTCTTTTTGCAAATATGTGTTAATTTGCATTTATGTTGTAATTTTCGTTTGATTTTGTTTGTTTTACACTGCAGATCGATCAAACGGGTGTTCGTGTAGGCTGTTGATTGTAAGACTTGCTTTGTGAAGTCTTAATGTTATTTATGAGAGGCATAGCCATTTCTTTTACACAACGGTCTACAGTTTCACACACTTTCACGTGTTTCTTCCATCTGCCGACGGTGTCGCCATTTCTCATTTCACCCGTTTTTGTGCGTACGCCTGGGTCAGAGCTTGCGTGAAAGACCGCACATTTTCCCGTCAAGTTTGCTTTTTATAAATACCAATTATTGCGTAGAGAGCGGCGTACGCCTTCTTTTGTGCGTACGCAACGTTTATAAATGAGGCCCCAGATCTCAACCCAATAGAGCATCTTTGGGATGTGGTGGAACGGGAGCTGCGTGCCCTGGATGTGCATCCCACAAATCTCCATCAACTGCAAGATGCTATCCAATCAATATGGGCCAACATTTCTAAAGAATGCTTTCACTACCTTGTTAAATCAATGCCACGTAGAATTAAGGCAGTTCTGAAGGCGAAAGGGGGTCAAACACAGTATTAGTATGGTGTTCCTAATAATCCTTTAGGTGAGTGTATATACAAATTAATAGCGAACACAATCCAAATCAGAATCCATGTCGTAGTCAATCAAGCGTATAAACAGCACAACCACACTTCCAATCTCAGACTGATACGACACTCAAGATCAAGCAAAACGGTGAACGATATAAAATTTAGGCTGAATGATACACAGTAACACGCAACGGCACAACAATAGCTGAGGTTGAGTGTTTGGGGCGGTCCTTAAAGGAGAGCCAATCGCAAGCCTCCAGCGAATTATCATCAGAAACCATAGAAACAATTTACACAGAAGAAATGACTCAAGCTCATAACACTATCAACCAGTGAAAACACAACAACTGAAAGCTTGCGTCAAATGTCACCACGGCAGCTCTTTTACATATGAACCAAGAACAGCTTCATTTAGGATGTGACTAGCTTAGTGCCAATCATTCGCTGTACCCGAGCAAGGCCTTAAGCTTTAAAGCACAGCAAATAACGGCCGACGGCACATAGTATATACAGTGCCGTTTTAGCTCACCTTCAAGCTGTAAAGCTGATTTACAGCCACGTGTTATTATTTAGCATTATTCATCTTGCTGTCGGTTGCACATTGGAGGTTAATAGAAATGCCAGCATGTTCACTGATTTACTTAGTAAAATTTTCATCCCAAGGTTGGGCCTGAGTGATTGGACACTGACTGAGGAAGGAGGGGGTTCATGCATTATGTAGAGGTGGCTGATGTGACCTTGAGTCATCACGGCCCGGGCTATATATTACACTGCGGCCATCTTTCCCAGACCAAAGATCCATCTGACGTATTTAACAGGGTTTTACACAACATTACTGACGCTTTGCATGAGTTGAGCTCCTTTTATTTGGTCATCCATTTCAAGAGTGGTTTAACAACAACGGATGGGAAGCCATTTACAACAGCCCCACCGCCGTTTGATTCGCCTCAGACAGACAATTAATAATCACAAAGCCACTGATACAGTGAGAAAGTGGAAGCCATAACTATTTATTATGTGTTCACTAGGACAGTAATATTGTTGATGGACTTCCATGAATTCCAATGTTAATCAGGCATACAGTATATCTGTCACAAGACAAAATATAGACAAATATTAAATAGCCTGTCATCTGGAAAGATGACCGATTGTGATGGCGTGAGAGATGTAAATATTTAAATAGCATTGCCTTTTAGGGGATGTTGGCATATGTGGTTTTTTTGCAGTAATTTATGTATCTTGGGAAACATTTGCATTGACTTCAGAGATCAGGTGGACCAGCATTTTCCCACAGTAGAAGGTGGTGCTGGATCAATACACCGCATGTTAGTAAGGCTTTGGCAACCTTTAACATAAGCCAAATTGATTTATCTAATGCCCTCCATATTTTGAAATTACATTAGCGTGTAATCTTGTCTAGGACCCGACCATGACATTTACAAAACACACACACACAATTCTAATAGTGTGTTCAGTATTTAATTTAGAAAAAAGAATCAGTATTTTTTCTAAACTTGAAAGCTCAGGTCATCCTCTCTTGAGATGTTTAAAGAGAAATAATTATGTTGGAAATGAAGGCGATGCTTGCTGATAGAGGAAATGATAAGGGAACACCATTCTCTTTTTAAAGCGCAGGGTCCATTCGAATATAATTGGTAGAGGAATTATTTATGACATTAATTGCCACATTATCGACTGCCTGTCAACTCGCGTGGCAGTTCGTCCATCTTTCTTACCGGCGCTCGCAAGCTCAGCCTAAAGCAGACTGACAAGCTAATTACACCATCTTCCCTTTCCATGACAAATGCTACTCATCTGAAACCGCGCCGGAAATAAAGCTCTTTCTCTCCCCGCCTGCCCTTTTCCCTCTCCCGTCTGCCCGGGCTAATATCTCCTCGTGTCTGTCGTAAAAGATGGAGCCGTGAGCTTTTGGAGAGCGATCTGCTCCCCGTCTCACCTCTCACTCATTCAGTTAGCATACGCTATCAGCACACAGCTGTCAATCACCGATACTATGCGCGCTGCACGCATTCTCATTTGCATTCGCCGACGTCAGTCATTCAGAGAGAGTAGCCTAATAACTGATGACTACAGATGATTTCCCGCCACAGCTTTGACGGGCATCCGTGCTGACTGTTGGATAGTGTGTGCTGCTCTGATACAGCTCTGGGCTTTTTTTATACAACACAGACTTTGCATGCTGCCCAGTCTTCGCCTCTTTTCTCGTTACTATTGTGATAGCTGCGAAATGTCATTTCCGAGCCATTAATATCGGAGAATGATCATTTTCAAATTCACTCCTCCCATCTACCATTAGTGGACAAACAGATAGTGATGTCCCATATCTCATGGCATTGATGAAAACAATGTTTTGTTTAACTGGTTTACTGTATTCCTTAAATCAAGATACAGCTAGATTCTAAATGTACTTGTTATTACTATGTTATTACTATGAACAACGAACATCATGTGAAAATGAGATGATTTTTAATTCAGTTTGTGTTGATTTAGGTCCCACCCATTCCATCAGGCCCGTATCCCCGCGTTCTCCTACCGAGGAGCGCTTCCTGGAGCCCTGCGTGAAGGGAGTCCCAGGTCAGAGCCCACAGGTTGCTCTCGACTTCTCACACCTTAATTAGTCCCCGCCGCGCGCCTCTCCCGAGCGCACACCATCTCTCTCTCTCTCTCTAACACGTGTGTGTGTCAGCATATGTCTTCCCGCTGCACTTCCGCCCGCCTTCTAATGCTGTTTATATTTGCGGAGCTGCTTGAGATGAGGCCCTGACGAGGATGGGAACTGACACTCACCAAACTCGGTATGTCCCCAAGCCAGCTCCAGCGGCTCGGGTGCTGTCAATTCTGGCTACATCAGCGGCAGTGGCTCAATGGCAGCGTCTCTGACACATGTCACAAAGTTTTAAATGTCTGTTCTTTTCATGGGGATGGTTGGGTGAGCCAGCCGGGGAAGAGATGACATTTTATGTGGTGGTGGTGGTGGTGGTGCGGGGGGGAGACTTGTTGTGGCTCCTTCTTTCTGCCTCCACCAGCTGTCAGTGCCACTTTTCTCAAAACATATCACAACACCGACAAATAAACCTTGTCATTTAGAAACGCCCGCACTAGTGACCATGCTCTCCAGCAGTACGACAGCAGCGACGCACAAGCATAGTCTCATAGGGCCGAAGACACAAATGTACTGTATACACACACAACCCGCGCACACATTTACGACAATATCCCCATTGCATCGTGTCCCTCTCAGACACAGAACGCACACACTTGGACCGACGTGCATGAGGCAGAGACACACACAACCTGTGACCCACAGTCAAACCCACACAGCCGGTGCACACGAAATCATTTCACTGGGCTATCTTTGACCTTTCCCTGTGTGCTTCACATTGCAGAGCGCCGCTCCGGGTACACATGCTTTCTTTCACATCCAAAACCACGTCTCTCATCTGCTGGGCTAATTTGGATGGCAGACTTGGGAGACCGTTTAACACACGGCAATTAGACAAGATGGTGCCAGGCAAAATTATGCCATTAATAATGAATGCTTACAAGAAAAAAAAAGATAAAACAATAATAAGGTGCAGCCATTTAGTAATAATAATAATAATATCATCTTATATACTTCATATAATAATATATAATAAATTAAAGAACACTAGATTTTTTTCCAGACAATTTTATTTATTGCTTAACAGTGGATATCACAGGAATCTTAAATCAAAAGAGTACACAAAAAGTAGTTTAATTATCCATCAAACTATATTACATACAATATTTCCAGTGCACACATTAATAGACAATATATTTATATATATTTCTAGTGAACATTTTAAATTTAATTAAAAAAAAGTGTCACAATTTTAATTACCTTTAGCTTATTTGCAGTTCACTTAAATAGTCTTGCGTTGAGCAAAATATTTTTTTGAAAAGTACAAATACTACACAGTCTGTTAAATCAATATGAAAAAAACTATCATCTTTTGTTTTATAGTTATACATTTTTTAGATGGAGTATAACAAGTCAAACGGAAGGACATTGTTTGACATTGAAGATCTACTGTATACAACAAATTAAACATCTCAAATCTCGTATCAATATTATTCATCTTAAGTCGTCTTTAAAACAAGTTACAGCTCATCTTTTGCATGTCCACAGTATACACTTGGTTAAAATATAAACCTGTTATTTTGTTTGGAGAGGATCTTTGGCAAGTCTTCCTGTATACAAACTGCAGTGCAAGAACTTAGCTTTAAGTGGAATGTCATATTTAAGAAAGAAAGAAAGAAAGAAAGAAAGAAAGAAAGAAAGAAAGAAAGAAAGAAAGAAAGAAAGAAAGAAAGAAAGAAAGAAAGAAAGAAAGAAAGAAAGAAAGAAAGAAAGAAAGAAAGAAAGAAAGAAAAAGGGTGACACAACAGGCAGCAAAATAAATTGAACGAACATAAAACATTCATCATCCTTACTGCACCTAATGGAGTAAATATTTGCCGAACTTTTTGCCCACTGCTAGTAAACTCTGTTGCCAAAACACAGCAAAGGCCATTATGGATTTTTTTTAATTGATTTTTGTTTGTTTTTTTTTAATACAAAGAAAAGAAAAGAAATCATTAAAATAACGTGAGTAAGTCCAAAAACTGCATGAGGAAACAATCAAAAAGACTGGAGAAAGTTGTTGACTCCCCCCTCACACATACAAACATCCACCTCCTCCATTTTCACTGCCAGAGCTGCTGTCTTTCTTTGCTCTCTCCCTCCAGAGAAAGAATGAAATAAAGCAAAGCTCATTACCTCTCTCTTTCACAGCTCCTCCAGGCTCCGGCACTGCAACAACTGCCCCCGCAACACACAAACTTCACACACGACATGCACATGCAGCTCACAAACACGCAAACATACACATGCCACAGAGTCAAGAGTCTGGGAGGGCCTCTCAGCCCAATTTCTGATAGGACTCATGCTGAAACCATTTAATAAAGCTTTGGATCATAGATTAATTCATCTGTATTTCTCTGTATATATAAAAATAAAATTAAAAAAATCACGGGAAAAGATGCTATTAATCCCTCGTGCCATTTAATGAGGATCTTGCCTTTTTTTAAAGCTTAAAAAAGACTAATAAATTAAAACAAAATGTAATGTGTTTATCTTTAAATTCATTAGCCTTTTTTGTTTTTTGTTTTTTGTACTTATTTGGGGGAACAACAGCCTCCAATGACTCAAACTGACATTACGCCTACAGTAATGTACGGAAAATGACATGGTTACAAAACCATGTAATAAGCTTTACTTTTAATGACGGATAAAGTGTAAAACTTCAACAAAAGCGGCACTTTCCCCCCGATGTTTCTCTTTAACTTTAGCTTTGACTTTGAGAGGAGCTCATCCTGGGCTTCCGTGTGGGCAGCCTGAAGCCTCAGGTGGGACCTTTGACCTGGGGAGAGCAGCAGTTGGACCAGGCAATCCATCATGGAGCCGCGGCTGTCAGGACGAGCACTCAGCCGCGTGTGTGTCTGTCACCGCGGCATAGCGGGGCTGCTTAAAGGCAATCATGTCAATCTGGATGGCACTGCTCAGACGGAGCGAGAGCGATGGGAGGTGGCAGGGAAGGCACACTCAGCAGACGGCACTAGAGGGCTGTGTTTGGCTGCTTAAAATGTGTGTGGCAACATGTATATTTATAATAATATGCGCAGGATATCTTTGTAAAGCCCCCACGCGTGTCTATCCACTGACCCGTCTGTCAGTCAAAGCTGGTCATTGCGGATGAATCGATTGCCCTCTGAGTGCTTGCCGTAGTAGACATAACGGCACTTGGTGAAAACCCCTGAAAGTGAGAGAGAAGAGCATGTCAAAATGACATTTAACAACAACGTCAATGTCAAAACAACTCCATGTGAATTCTGCCGTGTCTCTATGAGATGCTGTCCTCATGTCCTGTTTGGACTCGGATTAGATTAGCACACAAATACACAACTCTCAGGTTGATACATCTTATAACTGTGTGAGAACTGATTATGAAGGGTAAAACTTCCTAAGAAAAAAATAACTTGTCGTTTTACATAACTCTTCCATTCATTTTTTTAAATTAAGCCCAAAGAGTACTTTGGTTGTCCGTGTGACGCATGCGCTAGGTGAATGTTGACACAGAAAAGTCCACTATGTGGCAATATGCACAGTGGTGATGTACTGTCCAGCCGTCTACGAAACAGCGATACAAAACAGTAAACAAAGCAGCAAATCTTTCTCCATTATTTTTTGTTTTGTTCTAAACTATATGCAACAGCGGATACGCTAATTTTCTTATTCTATCCTTCCAAACAAATGTCCTGTAAATGACACGACTCAGTGCTGACATCTGGTACAAAAAACACAGTTGTCGTGTGCATGTGTCGAACGTGTCCATCTGCGATTGAGTATACTTTGAAAGCTGAGCAGACAAGAATGTGCGTGGGATGGAGTGGAACTCGGAAAGTGAAGTATACCTGGGTCTTGATGCATGTCAGGAATAAACATAAAAACATAAATGCCGTGATTTTTCACATGCTTGGTCATCAATATACGTCTGCTAGTTGTTTATTTTATTGCACTATTTTTATTTATCTTTTTTTCCCGTCTGTTTGCTTGCTGAGGTCATATTGACATGACAGACAGAAAGACAGACAGACGGACGGATAGATGGATGGCTGAAGAGTGCAGTGAATATTTGTATTTCAAGTCAACATAATTCCTGCAGATCAGCAATAGTGATTTTATGATTTAGACACAAATCAATACTTATGAAAAGCATGAAAAATCCATCAGAAAGCGGTTTGTCAGTAAAGTACACACACTACTGCAAATATAAAACCCAGAATCTGTCTCCAGAATCCGTCATTTCTCACTCAAATTCCTGGCATGAAAGGTGTGTCGAGGGAGACAGTGCATCCGTCTAAAGTCTGAGAACACTAGAGAGACAACATTTAGCCTGAGGGCATTGTCTAGACAATAACACGCCAAGAGATCGCTTTCTTCAGAAAGAGAGAGAGAGGGAGAGAGAATGAGGTGAAACTGTAAGGATGATGATCAACAGTAAGCTCACTGTACTGATCCAATGTTTGATAACATGGCCATTTGCTTAATTCATTGTCCGTCATTCATTGTCCAGACACTCTGAAGGTGTGTGAGAGAGACACTGTGGCAGGCCCTTGGAGGAGCATTAACACTCCTACAAGGCAAGGACGCAGATGTTTAACACAGATGACTATTTTTAATATGATACACTGTGAGAACCTGCCACTCACTCCTGTAGATCCTTTAGAAGTCAATTCATTCATTCATTCATTACACACACACACACACACACACACACACACACACACACACACACACACACACACACACACACACACACACACACACACACACACACACACACACACACACACACACACACACACACACACACACACACACACACACACACACACACACACACACACACACACACACACACACACGTTTGTTTTTGTGAAATGTGAGGACATTCCATAGGCGTAATGGTTTTTATACCGTACAAACCGTATTTTCTATCCCCTTACTCTGCCCCAGCCCCTAAACCTAGCCCTCACAGGAGACTGTGCAGTTCACTTTCTGTGAAAAAAACCTTGTTCTGTATGATTTATAAGCATTTTGAAAAGTGAGGACATGGGGAACGTCCTCATATTTCACCCTCTTTTTGTAATACCTATGTCATACCCATGTCATTATACACATTTGTGTCCTGATATTTCACAAAAACATGCCCCCACACACACACACACACACACACACACACACACACACACACACACACACACACACACACACACACACACACACACACACACACACACACACACACACACACACACACACAAACACACACACACACACACACAGTACTGCAGCAGTAAGTGCTACACTGGTGGCACTGATGATGTATCAGAAGAAAATAACATGGCACTTTGATATATAACATGGTAATACATGATTACTATATTCATACACCATAGTTTTTACACAACAGCCAGTACTTTTTGGTACTTTTTAGTGATCAAATACTGGCCTACAGGAGTTTTTATTATCGCCCTGAGTATTGACTAGCATGTTGCTAGATAGTTGGTGCTATAGTATTCTGGGTGGTTACTAGGGCATTGCTCGTCATTTGCTAGAGTGATCTAGATGGTTGCTAGGGTGTTGCTAAGGATGTCTGGTCCCTAAGGTGTTGTTAGGTGATTGCTAGGACACTGCTCGACAGTTGCCAAGGTGGTTCTGACGGTTTCTAGGAAGGTCTGAGCAGCCCTTAAGATGTCGCTAGGGTGTTGCTATGGTGCTTAATCAAAATAAAACTCATCATCAAGCATGTGGCTACACCACATACTTTCTCCTTCTAAGCACCGAGGCTGTTCAAAACTCATCGAGCGTGCGAGTGTCCGTTCACTTATCTCACACATCAACAATACATGTCCTGGCAAAACATATGCCAGCGTTAGGAACAAAAACGCAGCGTTTGTATTGTTTACATCTTCCTTTTGCTTTGCTGAAAATGCTAGTTGACTGTGAGGCCTATAGGTGATGTGTCGAGACAGCCCAGTCTGAGTGTGTTAAAGACAGTATCGTTCTGACATGCCAGCAAGAGAAAGAGAAATAGAGCCGTGTGATGGATGTGGCAGACTGCAGCTAGGTGTCAGCGCTTTAGTAAATGAGGCAAGGACAAGTGGCATTAATGCTGTCAATGATCTCCTGACAGGAAAACAGATACTGTGCTCGCCGCCGTTTTTAAATAGACATCAAGTGCATTAATGACAAAAAAGGGCAGGCTTCAAACAAAGCGTCTGAGTGATGGGCGAGCTGCGGCAACGCTCCGAGCGTGCCACTAACATAATCCGAAAAGACACTGTCAGAGCCGGAGAGAGACGGGCCCCAGAATCGCACGTACTGACAGTGAACAGAGATGAGGACAGAGATACTGGTGCCATATTAGTGCCAAGCATATTCCAACACCAGTCTGGATCCTAACCAAATCTGACACTTTCCTTCTCCCGTCGCTTCAAAGTAGCCGCTCCACCCCTCTTCCTCTTCCTCTCCCTCTCCTCTCCTTCCCCCACTACGAGAGATCGGCAACCAGCCTTCTCCAACGTGTCACTCCAGTCCTGCGCTCTCCTTCCGCAGCGAGTTAGTGGCGGGCCCGCTCGTGTCAGCCCGCAGGCCCGGAGACAAACTCAGTCAATCTAAATTTGGACTTTTGTAGCCGAGCGACGCTCATTTTCCCTGCCATCCTCGCGAGTTGAGGTGATCCAAACTGTGAAGTGTGAGGAGATGTCTGTTCGCATCAGATCAGACGTCTACGCCGGTGTCAGCACCCCCCCTCGCTCTGCGGACGGGTGTGGGGGGGATTGAGAGGGGGCAGCGGACAGCTCTGCCAGTGCAAGTACTTGTTCTGAGGGGGTGACAGGGTTTTTGCACTCCAGCTGCTGCAGTTGCCCTGGGGATGGAGGTACCGCCGCTGGATCCCTGTATGCTCATTCTGACTATCAGAGCGCTGATTTGAGAGGAGATTCTCATACACTTCACCTCACCAGGATATAAGACTAGCATAGGAATGCTGCAGCAGCCCTTCAGTGACAGTGAAAGAGATCACAATTAATATCGAAAAGTCTTATAACCTGACAAAAAAAGAGAAAAGAAGAACAACAAAACATGCAGGAAGCAAATATGTCGTCATGTGACAAGAAAACAACCATAAAACAGGAAATTAAAACTTGCATAATAATCATGAATATTATTATTGTTCTTATTAACTCTTTCCCTGCCAGGTTTTTTTTCCCCCCCAAGTTGCAAGCCACTGCAAGCATTTTTTATAATTTTCACAAAATGTTCATGGCCCCAGAATATTTTGTTGTATGAATATCTGAACATGCAATATGTCAAAAGAAAGAAAAAAAGTTTTATTATTCTCACCTGTAAATACTAATAGAAACAATTTTTTGATCATTTAAAAGTTTTAAAATGTCTTCTTAGTTACAATTTTGAGTTTTAATCAACATTTAATTATTAAATAAGTTCAAGTTGAATTAAAGCTACACTGTGTAACTTTTTTAGTCTATTCTTAGCTAAAAACACTTAGTTCTTTCAAAAATATATGTGCTCATTAATGTATATTTACTTCTTTCAAGTAATAAAGTATTCTCGTAAGTTTATAATATGCCATTGAAAATACATTAGGTAATGGGATCTAACGGTGGTCGCCATGTTGCCCCTCCATCTTGAAAGTACATTAGCCAAAGAGGGACATACCCGTAAATTCAAGCTTCGCTTTTCGCGTTTTAACCGGTTTTAATACTCGATGGCACTGTACAAAATTCTCTGCCTCGCGCATGTGCGCGTCAACTTGTTCAGACTTGTCTGGTGCATGTGCAGAGAGTTTTCATCTCAGCAGCGTCAGTAACAGAGTTATACGGAGTTTTCCTGGCTTGTTTATTCCTCAAAAGTCTGTTTTTCCTTGTGTGGTATTTCTGTGCGTTAATAACTCCGTAAGTAATAATAGTTATTTTCATTGTAGATGTGTTTCAGAGTGTGTCATCGCGTAATTCAGTTGATGTCACCTCAGAAGTATTTTTGTGTCAACATACAATAGCGTAATGCTCACCTATTTGAATAATCATTCAGTTATTTTGTTATCAACAATGTTTATTCGTTTATAGAAAATATTTGCTTGTAATGTATGTTGATGGAAATATGTATCAGGTCTGATCGGCATATTAACAATTGTTATACAGAGCGCACTGCAGTGCTACCGTTAAAGCGCCGCACACACTTTTGTAACCGGACACCGCTTGTTAGCAGCGGCAGCTCCGCTCCTTTTAATGCAGCTGCCTTTAGCGCCTATATATGGTACAATAAGCTCTGGTTTACGGTTACATTATACAAATGTATACGTATAGTTATACAGTTCTTAACTGTGTATGTATATTTACCATCCTTATTTGTTCTCTCACAGAAACCACATTTATGTACATATCCACGCAAACCTGTTTATGCCTTGCAATTGGATGACTGAATAAACATTACTATCATCAAAGTTCACTCTGGATTAGCTGCAGTTCTTTCTAGCCGAATAATTAGGCCAGTTGAGTTCCAACCATCCCACTGCTCACAGAATATCCCACAGGCACCGTGTCGAATGTGGACGAGGTCGAACTGGAAGCCATATTAATCTTGGACTAAATCGGCCACCGTAGGAGTTGAAACGAAATCGGAATTGAGAGGAACAGAAACTAAAGTTCACTGGATGGTCATATACCTTTTCACCACAAGATGGGGGAAAATATCACACAGTGTAGCTTTAAGGAATACATTATTTCTTTGAGAATTTGAAAGTATTTGTGTAGCAATATTTGAAACTATCCGTCTTATAATTCATAAAACATGCTTAACTGGTCTTGTTTTCTTTTATGGGCTTTGTTTTCCCAAATATCTGCTTCCTGCATGAGGGACAGGTGATAATGTTCAGGAATGTGGGGGTAATAGTGCTATTAGCATGATAGTAGAGGGCACTATAAGCTAGCCAGACTGTTTTGTGTGAATTCTGTGGAACGTGTGAATTCTTTATATGTGTAAGTATCATTGGAATATGGAACATAACCAGTGTTTTTTTCTTCCATTTCAGAATGCCACCAGCCAGGAAAGACCGTATTATCAACAAAGTGTATGATGTCATTGATTCCATCCAAAATGGGAACAGTGATTTTGAAATGGATTTTGATACAAGTTAAGAAGATGAATGTTGAGATGAATGTGAACTGGAAACGTAAAATAAACAACCCATTGACCACCCGTCTGATGATTATGTGGACATCATGCCAACTAAATCAAGTCACTTGATTTGCTATTGCTGGCTGATAAAAGATTTGAATCAGTCCCAACACTGATTTTTCAGGTCAGGATAACTAATGATGCCGAGCTTAATACACCACTGGAGTATTTCTGAAAGTTTGTGTCAGAAGATATGAAGAAAATAGAGGACGCTGCAGACACTGTGGTAATGGCTACACCAACACACTTTGCAGCAAGTGCAATGTCCGCCTCTGCTTCTCAGAGGACAAGAACTGCCTTTGGGACTATCAAAACTGAATATGGCTATGAACATAGCTAAATCACATAAGTGCCAAAGTTTTCATTCAGTTCATCATGTTTTGTAAATACAATCTGAACATATTTTTTTATAATATTTTTTTTTTCTCATAAAAATATGACTTGTCCAATAATTAATATTGTGTGATTATTAGTGTATAAATATGCTACTAATATAATCATTACACCCTGCAAATGAACCCTTAGATGTTCTCTACATTTATTCAGACAATGAGGAAATCAATGAAATTCTGCTACCCAAGTTGCAATATTACAACATTCCCCTAAAAACGTCCAAAATGGTTGAAAATGTAAAAACCCATTTATTTCTGCATTAGAGGCCTCCTACAACAACATGTAAAAGGTGGATTATTATTATTCTTTTTTTTCTCTATTTGGACCTTACAGGGTTAATGCATTATTTTTTTATCATCCCTTGAATGTGGGTAAGTTTCATAAAAAAGCAAAAAGCTGAGAAAAAAGCTTTTTGCCAGACTACATTCAGATCGGATTCAGAACGATGATCAAAACACAGATGAATGAACTATCCCTTTAAGTTTCGTATCAATTATAAAATATTGCTACTGACCTATAAAGTCCTAAATGGTTTAGCTCATGTGTACTGCAATCTAACTTATTTACACTGTTAAAGAGTTGGATTCTCATGCTAAACATGGCCAAAATTTCCAAAAACGAGTTGGAAATACGATGGAATATTTCTGTGCCAAATACACTCCTTCAGGATTCGAATATGTCTCTGAAAGTTTCTTTTTCGAGTATGGCCCTGTATGACGTCATAAAGGGCAAAATTGCTTGTATGGGCACTTCTCCCGGATGAGCGCGTGCGCACATCAACCAGAGCGAGAGCAAAAGCGTGTCCATCAACGAGCTTTGTTCGGGTTACGGGACCTGTCGGCAGCACTGTCATTATGTTTTTAGACCACGAAATCAACAATGTCACTAAAGAAGTGTGTTTTTGGTTGTGAGGGAAAGACAACCTTGTTCAGCTTCCCAAAGAATCCAGCGTAAAGAAAAAAGCGGATGCAGTTAATTTTTCCAGAGCAGCAAATGAGTTCTGCAAGTGTTTGTTTGTTTGGTTGTTTGTTTGTTCCCGGTCATAACACTTAGTCTAAACTGCAGGTGGTGAGTGAAACTGCGTCAAATGTCTGTGTTTTGTTGGCAATCGGCGTGTAAGTGCATATAATCTACGTATGGTGAACGTATAGTGAATCGAAAGTTATCCAGGTATAATGCCATGATGTATTTCGTGTATGTGCTCATGACTCTTTAGCTCTGCCCACTGCACACCTGCACGAGCTCGGCTGTTTTCGGAAAGAATCGGTACAGTGTATCTGTCTTTTATAAATCTGATAAAACTAAAGACTATACTGAATAAACTAAAGCAATACTACTCTATAGGTACTCAAGATTAACAGGAGACTGGCAGAAACTGTGTGTGTTATGTACCCTTTAAGATCACAAAACTCTGGACTTTTGGTTGTAACTAGAATATCTAAATCCACTAAAGGCATTTTTGTATTTGGCTCCTAAACTCTGGAAAAGCCTTACTGATATTTTTGGGGCTCAGACTCACTCTCCCAGTTTTATCTTCTCTTTTATCACGGGATGCCCATCCTGAGATAACTAGCGAGTACGTCAGCTCCAATTTGGATCCAGCCTCTTATGAAGAAATGACTCAAGAAGACTTCAACTCCTGCAAGGACTTCAGATGACGCAAACTCTGAATCAACATGCACCAATGCTACCTTTTTCTATATATCCTTATCATTTGTTAACATGTATACGTTACTTCAAGGAGCTCATTGTTTCTGCTTTAAATTAATACATTGTTTAAATTAATACATTGTTAGCTAATTTGTGATTTGAAATGCATAACTTGGACACCTTCACCCCTGATAACAGATCACTCTACATTGTAATGTAGACGCATGTATTTTCTGTAAAGCTGCTTTGAAATGATATGCACTGTGAAAAGCGCTATACAAATAAATGTGAATTGAAATGATGTTGATGATCATGTTATTTTACATACGCATCTGCTTACATATGCTATCGCTTGTTTCGGCTTCTTTTTCGCCTGTGTTTTGCTCAGGAGATTCAGTACTCTTTCAGAAGATAGGTAACAGTATAACTGTGAAAACACGGAAAGCCGTACATTTCCGTCAATGCAAGGGAAAGAGGAGTTATTATTTTATGCACATTTTATGAATTAATTTATTTGGACATTTTTCGATCATAATATGAATAATAACATAACAATAATTGAGTACCCAGAAAACTGATCCCAATTATTAAAACTTTTTTAAAGGAAATTTTAAGTGTATTTAAGGTGGAAGGAAAATAAAAGTTTGAGAGTTTTTAAATGCAAATTTGGGTTGAAAATTTTATTGTATAAAGAAATGTATAAACATGAATAAAAAACATTTTTAAATATAGATTTCTTATGATCTCAGGCATTATTTGTCATTGACCCTGTAATGAGCGTCTGGAGCAGCGTCAGATGCATTAAATTTAGCAGTAGAGAACAGCACGAGATTAATAAAGTGTGGCTCAGTTCAATGTCTGGTAACGACTGAAGTTGTAATATTGCAGCCTGAATGCTTCCTCACATGTTCAAGAGCTTAAAGCAGCGGTCAGCAAAAGAAGCAGGTCTGGGAGATGTCCATCCTGTCCCCCTGCAGACTGACTTCTTTAAACAACCTCTTTGGGGAGCAGATTGAAACAGAGAGAGGAAAACACACATAGGTCTGCCAGGGCCAGGGAAGCATGTTTAGCGTAAACTGGCAGCTAGGGTGATGCGTGATATAGTGCAGCCCACTGCAAATTTTGCACACGGCAGCCAGCTTCCACAGCTGGACACTCCGCTTATTATGTGAGGAAAAAAAGAGGAGCGAGAGACAAAGGCAGGAGAAAAGGTAAAATGCAGAAGCAGCTCTTTCTTACATAACCTGTTAGTGGAAAGCAGAGTCTAGCTTGAACCCGTGGGGACGGTTGATGAGCTGATAGCTAATATATAAAAAAAAACCCACTGTGTCAGGGCCTGGCCTCCGATGTATTCCAGACACTCACATACAGCCATTACACTGACAGATTAAAAGTTTTCAGGAAGCTAATGTTTCCATGCTGCATATTCTGGCAGGGGAAAGGTTGAAAGCATTGTTCCCGTCCTGTCATACCTGGATGTTTGGTGAGGAGAGGAGGTTGTCTTCATGTGAGATAGAAGTAGAGACAGGACCGACACACTCACAGCTTATTACAAACAACACGAGTCCTCCACAGCCTCTCCATGACCTGCTATCACAGGCGGTGAGGAGAGCGCCTGACGTACTGGAAATATGCTGTCTTTGCTTTTCTTCCTCTGGCAAAACTCCGGTGAAATCACAATAGCCAACATTTATCACACCGCTATTTAAAAACTCTCAGGAAGAGCAATGTGAAAAATGCATAAAACTCACACACTGTACAAGCTTGTTTTACTACTAGCACTACAACTAGTTCTAGTGTGTTTCCTGCACCTTTGCAGTGCCACCGCTGAATTGACAGTCACCAGAAAAAAATACATGATATTCCAGTTGTGAACAATACAAAGATAACAAACAGACAACACGTCTGTCGTTTGCCTAATATTTGTTGAAATATATGTATTGAATATACTAATACTATACTAATATTTCAATGCATACTAATTAGAGGTTGATTGATTTTTCTGGAATTTGTTGATACTACAGTAATACACTGGGACTCTTATTTTGAAATGTATATATGCTTTACTACTTCCAGTTGCTCACTTAAAGAGATAAGGGATATCAAATATGCACCCTAACATTCATCTACAACATACTACGATATAAACGCTATAAAATAAACACTGTCATAATTCATCAAAAGTAGATCATGAGCAATCACTTGGCATAGATACACAGTATTCATTGATGGCAAACTGCTCTGAAACATTTCACCTTTTGAAGTTTAATAGTCACGCGATTCCTATTTTTCTGTGCCCAAATTTAAGACCTCTTAAAAATTTAATCAAGACTTTTGAGCCATTTAAGACATTTTCAGACTTTTTAAAGGAACATTAATAAAGCAGACACACAGCAAAACCAATAGCTCAGTGCACAAATCTCTAAAAGACATGAAAGTTTGATTCTTGAGTTTATTTTTTCAAATAATTTTAATGAATCAATCAAAAGACTCACAAACACTTTAATTAATCTTAAAATTGAGGCACCCTAAGGCAACCAACTTCATTAATGTTAAATCAGTTACTGAAATGACTTCCATAAAAATAATTAATTTCTTTATCTGTAGAACTTTTTAGTGAGAAAAAAATGACACTTGAAAGACTGAGAAACTATTTGGAGAACTGAAGAAAAAAAAACAGAATCTGTTGAGCTCCTCTAAACAAGGAAAAACAAATTCATCAACTGGCCGCTGAAGTGATATGCATACAATCAGCTTCTCTATTTTCAAGGGCCATCAATATGTCAAGGAAAGACATATCCGAAGGATGTAGCTCTTAACATCAAGGTTATCTATTCTCTGCTCCCTCTTTCTCAGAGCGTTTTCCTGTGCTCTCCCTGTATCCCATGCTCTCATCAGCCCTGCAATCAATCAGGGTAATAATGTTGTGGGAAAAAAATCAATTAACAATGCAATTAAACTTTCCTTATTATCTTACAAGCTTGAAATAATACCTAAAGGGAAGCCGGACGGACATCCGTGAGGGTGCGAGAGGGTGAGTTATGGCTGTGAGCAGCTGCAGCCATGAGCTTGTGCTATTATATGAGCCTCAATATATCTGCCTGAGTCCCTTTATCAGTCTGTAGCAACATCCTGTGATGGAGTCCTCATTATCTGGCCTTACAACAACCGTCTCTGACCTACAGCTGTTGGGGCTAACGCGTAATCAGGTTGTGTTTTTTCAGGTAATGCATTACTTGTCAAATTTGCACTATAATGCATCCAAGTGCTTCAGTGGAATTCAGCTGTACTCGCTATTTGTAGCTGATAAAATAACAGGATATGTGCTTCAGCGGGAGATTTGCTGTCCTGGAAATCACTGGTGGAGCCACCAGAAACCTCACCGAGCATCTTGTTTTCTCTTTGTTGGACACGAGAACAGAAACAAAGAGTAAACTATTAAGACAATCTTTGGTCAAAACATTCAGGGCAATTGCAATTGTTGTGCGAATACACTTATGCTGCATTAAAGGCACAATACGTACGATTTTTGGATTAAAATATCGAAAAACCATAGAACAATGTTATATATTTTGTTGACTTGTGTACTTACAGTGTCCCAAGTGTTTTCAAGAATGTTTAAATTCAGAGAAATAAGCAATTTTAACCAGGACACGGACGAAAATATACTCTTATTATAAAAATAACTTTATTAACATTTATTTATCTCTAACAAGTATCCTTTTAGAAAGGAGACCTTAGAAATCTGAAACCAGAAAAAAAAAAAAAATGTTTTAGCTCAAAATGGTGGTTTCCAAACAAAGGGAAAAAAATAAACATATATATCGTTATCGATATCGGTATCGGCCAAAATAAGTTGAAAAATATCGGCATATCGGATATCGGCAAAAATCCACCATCGTGCATCCCTACTTTAATATATTATGTGTTTTATTAGGCAGGTGAGCAACTGTTTGGGTACATTAATCGACAGAAAACTAATGATTGTTATATAGCTCAACATAGTTAGTCTTATTGTTTAAATCTTGTTTTCATGATTTACCGCAAGTAGCATGTTTTACCATGCCTAACATCGATCTAGCTTACAGCAGTGTGCAACAAGTGTCTCATAGTAGCCGAGTGAACGCACAGAGTAGCATTATAACAACTTTCAACACACTTAATTAATGCATCTAATATGATAAAACAGTGATGACCGGAAAAAACGGTCGTCTGTGCCATAATAAAAGCTCCGCGAAATCCAGGTATAATCAAGCTACGCCTTTGTGGCCTTAAAAGGTCAAGGAGCACCTTTGCATTGCATGCAAACTGTCTGAAATAAACTTTTCCACAGAATTTTTAAAAAAAAATTACTACCAATGTAAAAATGCCTGCAAGCCAAGCATAGCACTGAATAAGAGAGATATTACTCTTGAAAGTATCGCTCCATACCACTGCAAACCTACACCGACATAGAAAGGCCTCAAGAGTCTTTTTGACATGTAAATAGCGTCTGAATTATCATCCTTTAAACACTTGTGTGGAGAATGTGCTAATGATAATTCATGACATTAAATGTCACAGTTCACTGATTTTGTCCACAGATTTTTAGAGTTGTTATTGGAGACAACTGCTATAAAGTTAAAGCTGTATTTTATATGATTTTTACAGCCACGTCTGTTAACCAAAATAAGAAACTACTGCTGGCTTGCCAGAAGACAGTTTTAATGACATCCTGAAGGCAACGCTCTGCATGTTACTGCATTCACTTAGAGGTCAAAGACACAGATAATAAATATGAGCAACCAGCAGAGACGAATATCCACATGCACTGTCAAAGAGCAGCTGCATTCCCCTGCCTCCGCTCGGAGCGAGAGACACTCGACGTCCAGAGAAAAGAAAGAAGGAAGGGAATTTTGGAGGATATTAAATTAGTACCCTGGATAATGTCACTTATTCAATCAAAAGGGAGGCTGAAGTTGTGATGGTGTACTGGGCCGCAGTTCAAATGGAGCCATATGCAGCTAAAGTGGACTGGCTTTAAGCCCAAAGCCTGCGATGAACCACAAACTACTGACCACTCCTGACACACACACACACACACACAGATGTGTGGCACTGAAAAGATGAGGCTGGTTTTCATCAGCACAGACATGAGAAAAACCCGAGACACAGAGACGTCTCACTGAAGAATGGGTCAAGAATCAGAGGCATCAAAAGTTAAGAAAGAGGCTTGTTGTCTTCGGGGGGAATGCGCTCATTTGCAAAATTCGTCTGAGCTTTGAAATGAAATAAACAGTTTAGCATCTGTACTTCAAGCAACCTCGCTCTGCATCTGCTAAAATGTGGGAGTTTCTACTCAAAGCAAAGGAGAAAAAGAAGTCTTGAGTGTGTCTTTGAGAATGTCAATCATCTGTTGGGAGCAACCGAGGGAAGCTAAATTCATAACTTACAGAGTTAAACTGACATTTGTTCTCATGCAATAAAAAATATTTAGTCCATTAAACATAAATACCTGTCATTATGATGCATGCACTGGATGCAAGCCTCCCCATTCCCCACTGATGTTTATTACAGCCAAACAACTGCAGCGCCTGCATGTTTTCAACTTTAGCGTATTGATTAAACTTTTAAATGGTTGCCATATAACCCAGGGACATCAGGAAGATTAATTTGCGTCAATGTTCATCTGTAATTCATTAGCCATTTATACCCCACATCCACATGGGCTATCAAGAAAATGCGGGCCATTTTTCACTCGAGCTCAGTCTTGGGAATGGAAACTGAAAATTGCACCGCATACAAATAAGACCGGTGGCTTAGGGAAAGAGAAAGCAGCTAAAAATGCTACCAAGGCCAAAAGCACATAATTGAACCAGTATTCCTAATGAAACTAATGCTTCCTCCATGACAGTGGCTTGTAAGAACACTACTAGTATATTCATTTTAGAACACGAATATTGCTATAAACTTTCGTTTAATTTGTTGAGCCATTGGAAACTTTCCTATGCTTTATCATCATACTGTATGTTGTACACATCTTATTATCTGATATAAATCTGTTTTGCATTTTAAAAAAACAACAACAACACGCTATTCATTATGGTGATCAAACAGGGTCTGATTTGTGTATATGACCTCACAGCATTATTTGCAGTGATGAGCATAACAATAACTTGAGGAGTAACTAAATAAAAATAGCAATGCAGCATTTTCAATAGTGTCACAGTAGTTCAGCTGTTTTAACTTTTCCAGTAATGAGCTTCTTTTTCCAACCAAATGCTGTTTATATTGTCATATTGTTTGCTCACACAGCTTTATGGCATTGTGAGCTAAGGTGATAAACAAACACACTCTCATTATTTGTCCTTTCGTTCTTATTTAGCATTGGAAAGTCTGCAGTCATTGATTTATTATAGAGAATCAGTTAGTTTGGGCAGTTAATAACCAGATTCATAACGATCGAGTCCATAAGGCATATTATAGGTCTTTGTTTTATAGCTGAAGATGTGATTAAATGTGCTTATCATCACTGTTTTTCACTTATATAAGTCATAATTTCACATAATTGTAGCTTGACAAGCTAGCCTCAAAGTAGCTTTCCAACACTAATAATCATTTTCCATAGAGTGCTGAGAACATCCATTGTAAAACCATAAAACTCTGTATACACTAAATATATGACATATTCCACTGAATTATTTTGAGACTGAAGGTTAGGTTGATGCATTGAAGGTGGGGGTTCGAGCAGAGTTTCTTCCCCTTGCTGTCTTTAGCAAGTCTATGACATTCACCGATCTAAAACTAAATTAAGATGTTTTGATTTGAAACTAAATGAGGATGAGAAAATGTATATAAAATAAATGTATGTATGTATGTATGTATGTATGTATGTATGTATGTATGTATGTATGTATATATGTATATATGTATATATATATATATATATATATATATATATATATATATATATATATATATATATATATATATATATATATATATATATATATATATATATATATATATATATATATATATATATATATATATATATATATATATATGTTTCTGATTTTCATTCATGTTTTGATTTGAGCGAAATTTGACCAGGCTATTTATTTTTTTTGACAGGTTCACCTGTATATTTTCTATCAAAACATGATTTAGGCTTTCATGAATTCCCTGGAATACAGCTCTTTAGGTCAGTTCTAAACCTAAAGCAACAAAAGTAAACATGATAGTCAAGCATGGATGAAGTCTGGCAATGAGAAAAGGTTGAGAGATTTGCTCTAGCTAGAGGGCCTGTCAGGAGAAAGCAGCTAGTTCATGCCTCAAAAGCTCTGATCAATAGCAGTTTGATTTGCCACATGATTTTTTCCAACCAAGCAAAACATAATCTTGATATTTTGTTGAATTGCCCATAGTATTCTGCGCTACAGGCCTTTCATATAACCAGAGATGTTGATTGTACTCTATTTCACCCTGCAAAATAACCATTAGCCATTATGCAGTTTTAATGGCTGTCCGTTCAATGGTGTTAACCTCCACACTTTCACTTTTAAGAGGACACCGCGCTGCAAAAGCACAAGACCCTCATGAGATTACTACAATCAAATATTATGAATTGAAAGCGGCAGTATTCATTAATGAAGTCCTCAAACGGCTCACCTGATAAGGGCCTATCATTCTTTGTACTCCAACTTATGAAGTTCAAGAGGAAATTGAATTCTGGAGGACATAAATTTTGACTGAAGAAAGAGATTATACCAGCAGCCTAATTCAAGTCTGGTGAAATTAATTTCAATGACATTTATTCTACATAGAGCAAGTGTGCGCAAGGCACACAGTGGCTCTGGGCTCTGGAGATAAGAGGAAGTCATTTGAGGTTGGGTGCTCCAGCAGTTTACAAAGCCTTAATCTCCTTGGAACAACTCATGGTCTATCATAAGGAGACTTACACGCCGGCTAACAGCCATTCGCCGTCTGAATTTCCCCTGCTGGTTGTGTCAGCAAAACGAATGGCTCTGTCGCTTCTACTGTAAAAGACAGATTCGTACGAGTACACGTCAGCGTGGTGCTGCTGATCGCATTGAGCGGTGAAAGGGTCCCGATGGGTGTGGGGTCACGACGTACAGATGCCACACACTAATTAACCACTGCAGCATCTTCAAATGACCTGATTAGTCATTATGATTTAATAACCATTTGTGTCAAGGACGTTAAGTGTGATTTGATAAGAATAAAGTATTACAGAACGTACAGAACATTTTCTGGGGCTGACTGACTTTAGTCGTCATTAGCAAGCGCTTCCTAATTAAAAAGAAAAGCTGATAAGTCATTCAGACCTCGATAAATTGTGAAAAGTTTGCTGATTTCAGTAATGGTCCCATTAATAAGGCTGATGGGAAAGTTGCTCATTTCGAATTGAATCCAAGTGACATGATTCAATAACAATGTGGTGGTAAATTAATCATTGCAGAAAGATCGCTGCACTTTTTAATCGCTTTGACATTGGAGGTCGGCTCGAGTTAACGAGGGTCTAAATCAGTGCGCAGTAAATGTTAATTATCCACCGCAAACACCAGAAGAAGAAAAAGAGTGTGAGAAACACTATAAGGTCATTATCAAAACAAACCTGTTCAGAGTCAAAATGTGACTGATGACTGTATGTGGGATCATTGCAAGGCTCAAAACAAATCTAATATTTCAAATGGTTGTGACTGAAAAGTCAGTCATGAAACGTACATCGTCTGGTATGTTTTAGATAACTTTGTTTCTTGAGACCAAACGTGTCCCACAGCCACAATTCATCTGCCATTGGAATTATTACACTATCACTTACTAAAACAGACAATAACTCTACACTTCATACACATTCATATAGATTCAATTTAAGGGGAAAAATACAAAAAACAACATATAAATGTGAATCTTTCAACCATTACAACTATTTTTAAGCAAAACATCTACATTTGAAAAACACTTTTTCTACATTTTGTCAACAATCTCAGATAAAAATGAATAAATAATATTTCCTCTTTCAGTATACTCCTATTATTCTTAATTGCAGTTGAACTCTGGGTTTATGTATTATACTTACTATTTATACATTACATATCTGATGACATAATCTATATGACAGTTAATTACAGACTCAATTAAGTTTCACTTACATTAATTCCTCAGAACATGTTTGTTAATTGATTAATCCAAAATGTTTCCTCTGTACAGAAACTTTTGTTTCTTTCACCTGTTTTCCCCCTATCATGTCTCAAGAATTAAGTAAGCTCAACTGCGAGCAAGATGACAGAAATGTTTGACTAGAGGATGTACAGTAGTTGTAGTACATTACTAACTTTGGCAGGCAGTTGGACAGATGGGTCACGTGGTTGTGAGTTGATGCTAAATATAATGATGAAGGATGTGACAGACCTCATGCATCAGTAAGCAGTGCAGCTCCTTGCTGAATGTCATTTGGAATTAATGTCAAAGATAATACAGCCACCAATCCATGGAAATGAATGGACATGTCAACATATCACAGTGCTCATTACACTCAAAGAGAGAGACCACAAACAAAGCATATCCTAACAACAACATACAATTTTTGATATGCATTCAAATCGAATATCTTTATTTCTAAAGAATTTAAATGGTGGTTCAAATTTGGCTTTAGTTATAGTCACAATTGTGCATGTTTCTGTTATATGTGGAATTACACTGCCTTCGCCTCTCAAACTAACTCACTTTATAAAACCTACAGCACAGGGGAAAACAACCATTTTGGATGAAAGCAATACACCATGCTAGCTCTCCCATCAGCTGCTCTGCTAGGTCAACAAACAGCCTGATCTTTCCCGAAGCCAACCGTCAATTACCACACAGACACACGGCCTTCTTGCTGTCTTAAATAAAGCGCCTGACACTCCCCGGAGTGACACATATCAATACCAATCTGACAGCCCCTGTTGCCACCTCAGCCACAGATGAGACGAGCTGCACCTGCCTCACCGTGGGACATGTGTCTGCTCGCCACTTCCCCCTGCAGAGAGCACACGCACACACAGCCTCACTTCTCTTCCTGTGTTTGAGTGCCTTGTGCTATTTTCTGAAGCCCATTATTATATTCATTTCAGCATGGCGTCTGAGGCCTGTTGGTCTGGTACCTGAGGCTGCGGAGCCCGCTGTTGTACAGTGATTTGTCATGACATCTTGACAGAGAGCAGTGAGAGGGGGCATGAAGGGAAAAGAACAAGGGTTGAGTCGAGCCGCTGCTGGCCCGGGCTCTGGGTGGCTGCTGGGTGTGCCCCTCTCGCCCCACAGCTCGCGTCCCAGAGCCTGGTGTCACTATGACAGTGAGGGGCATCAGTCAGACCGGAGCTTCATCTGACTGGAGAGGATCAATCTCCCACCTTAATGTGAGCGGACACGGTAAAATATCCTTTAACACTGTGTGTCGCCCTCTCGCCCCTTTCTGAGTATCCAACAGCCAGATGATCTTCAGCGTGGCAGCTCGCACTTCAATTTGCTTCCTACATTCTTGAGAAATACACTTTTGTATGAAATGGTATGCTTATGTAATGGTAATGCAATTGTCCACCTTACAAAACTATGACTATGATGGTTAATGTTGTATACTAGTTTCAAACGTTACAAGTGAAGGATAATCCTTGTCCAAAGGTAACATTTACATTACTAGGTGAAATTTAGCTTTTGAAAGCCAGTCATTTAATTAGGGAAGCTGTGCGATCGAACTTTCCCAATTGACCACGTAGATTTCACATCGGGTTCAAGTTGGTCACGCAAATTTGTCACGTTACATAAAACTGAAAGCTGCTTGGTTTAAAGGGGTGGTAAAACACGATTTCACTTTTCTAACTTTAGCTAGTGTGTAATGTTGCTGTTTGAGCATAAACAACATTTGCAAAGTTACAACGTTCAAAGTTTGAAGCAAAGGGAGATATTTGCTTTTAAAGAAATCAATTTCTAAGAACTACAGCAAACGGCCAGTAGGGACTACAGACATTCCCCCAGGGTTGCTGACATCACCAGCCCCAATATTAACATAAACCCCTCCTCCAAGAATATTAAATAAGGGACGCGAGGCCATTTTTTATTGCTGTGGGGAAGAGTTGTTGTGGTATAGTTAGTAGGCTGGAATGTTGTTGCCGCAATGCCAACGAAACGCTGTTATTTTCTTCCGGATTGCACGTCCACTTTGTTCAGCCTTCCTAGGGATGGGGGAGAGTTTGGGATCAATGGTTAAAATTTATTTTTCACTCGGTCCCTCATAATTATTACCCTAATCTCGCTCTCTGTGCTGCACATTTCACGGAGGAAAGCTTCCACAATCTTCGCGAGTTCAATGCAGGATTCGCACAACGGCTTGTCCTGAAAGATGGATTTAAAAACAGAAGCTGTTTACGGGCCACAACCTGTAAGTATGATTTATTTTTCGTCAATGTGTTTTCCTGTAATAGTTCGTATTGTTAATTGTAATAGTTCGTATTGTTAAATCGTTGTAGCAAGAAAGTAAACAAAAGTAAGCATTTGTTAAATGCTCATTCATACGTAATGTTATCCGACAAACACCTAACGTTACACATTTTAAATCTCAACAGCGAACTTGGAATTAGTGTAAATTATTCTTTGATTAGAGCTTTTATGTATTGTTTATCTACATGCTTGTTTATCTACAGGCATGCTAAACACGGTTCTGTGTTTGATTTGGCTACTATAGTAAAGCCAATGTTTAGTGTTCGTTTTGGGTTAATAGTTCTTGCGACAGATATTTGGCTATAATCGTTCTAAAAATACAAAAGTAACAGTGCCATTCAGTAGCGATCACTATAGATCCGCAGTCTTTACTCAAAAAAATCCCTTTGAGGACTGAACAGGTTCTGTTCGATCATCTTAACTAAAATTGTCTGGGTCCGATTCGGGCTCAAATTGGTGTGGTTTTATTGATGCCATTGTTTCCAATACTACCAAAGCACAGACTACCGGTAAAGGTAAGGGGTGTGACGTTTCCGAAAAACATTGCGTATTTTTGAGGGACCGGCTTCATAGAACCCGGAAACCATCAGACCATTTTTACAAGGAGGGACAGAGCAGTGTAGAATAAAGGTAAAATATATGAAAAAAATGCAATTTTTTAAAAACGAAGCATGAACACGTTACACAAACACAATCAAGCCTTCGAAAGAATGTGTTTTACCACCCCTTTGAAAGTGACCTTTGCTGTGAGTGGTGATTCATGCATTTCTATACTATGGACAATTGGCATTTTGCCTGCAAAATTTTGCCCAAATTTCGCACCTTAAGTATGCATGAAATAATTTGAATGCACAATGTGAAGGTAAAAAAGCACCCGATGGTAATCACTTAAAAAACAGTGATGGTACCACCTGATTGCTGAGAAATATTTCAATACTGAACTACTTTATTGACCAAACTCGCTTGCCGATCACTGGCCAAAAAGATACGGTCTGTGGCAGTATCTGTTTATTCGAGTGCTTCAATGAAGGTAGTGCATTCATTTAGAATGGGAACTAAACTGACTGGAACTACCTGTGGATGGTTTTAATGCACACATTCCAGTCAATCAGAATCAAGTATTTAGACAGACAACAACATGAGTGAATTAAGGCATCAGAACATTATAATGTACAGTATGAAAAATGGGCAATCTCTGTTTCCAATAAATTAAAAATAATCTCAGAATCTCTTAGCCAATAACCGATATGATACTGATATAATTGAAACAATTTGTAACTGATTCTGATTTGATTTTATAGGTATCCGCCATAATTGCGCAGAATGTGAATGTCTCTGTAAGGTAACACATCATGTGTTTTAACATATTCCTGTAAATAAAATAATAAAGTAATTAAACCATGTGCCTATAGAGGTAAAAATGTTTTTTTTTTTTGTTAAAAAAGGGGATGTATATATGAACAAACAGACAAACTCTTCAAGTGTTCTGATGAATATTAGGCGGATTTCAATGACCTCACAGTACAGCACAACAGCTAAAGTCTGCTTTGAAACCCAAAATTGAAAAATGAGTAATGAAGCCCATGAATGTAATGATAGGGATTGCAATGACTCTAATAGTATTAAACTGACAGCAGAGGCTAAATCCAACGCAAGGCTTTGAGTCGCAATTACAAAAACGCTCCCGTCTGACAGGGGCCTACAGACAGAGACCTTACACTGGAGAAGAAAGAGAAAATAATATCCTGGGGAATTATAATGGATGATCTCATGAGGTTTGAATACATGAAGGCAGGCCAGTGATGATGAGACGCGATTGTCGAGGCCCTCTTCGCCCTCTTTTAATGGATGGCTTTACTGTAAGTCTCCTCTTCCTAATTAATAAGACACATACAGTTTGCAGATGCAGGAGGAATGGAGCGGAGAAGATGAGGGGGTGATTAACGACACAACACTCAAGCCGAAGAGGACGTCTCCCCCCATTTTCATTCTCTCTCCTCGACATCCTCGGACCGTCGTCAGCACCCTGCACATCCCCTGACAGGTGGAATAATAACGGTCATACATCACTGCCCCCGAAAAGTCCAATAACCTAAATCTTCACTTGCCACACAGCCCGAGACTCAATTACTTTATTGACATGTAATCTTCATAAGGGGAGAAATATTGAGCATGTAAGGTCAGTCGGTTATGAAGACGTATTATCATATTATCTGCATGGGGGTTGTAGGGGCTAGGACCTGACAAAGCTAATTATAATCGTACATGTTACCGGGCTCCAAGCGCATTATGTGCTTGGCTGCATGAGTGAGTCTGGGCAGAGGAAGGGAAGGACAGGGGGCGGCTGTCCAAATATAAGAAAGCCAGGATGTCCTTTTAAGGGCATCAGAACTAATGAAGTCAGATATCATCCAATATACGTCCAGCACCATAATCTCTCTCATTCATTCATATATCTATATCGTAATGGCATAAAATCCTGCTAGATAAAGAAGGGATTGCCCGTTGCATGGGATATTGGAGCATAATAATACCCATTAGGTGCACCGTGCTCATGTTAGACCAAAGAAAAAACCCTACCTTGAATAGAGCTTAAAGTTCAGCAAATATCAGTTCTGATTTGCGCAGTGACTTGAACAGTTGCACTGCCCAAATGTCACTGTTAGTTAGTGATTGTGGAAGCCGAGCTCGTGGCTCTCCAGCCCCCCTTTCCCATCCCCAAGGTTATCTTAATATCATCCAAGCCTCCGCATTGGTCATCATCACCATATATTACGCTGCATTCAGATAAACAGGACTGTATGTGAAAACCGAAGTGATATTTCGGCTTGTCCTCCAGCCGACAGCGTTCCTCAGACTGTTACTTTTGCAGGACTAGATTTAATATCCTGAGAGTAGCACTCCCAGTTTTCTGGGGGAAAAGCTATGGCTACTTTAAGGCATAAACACAAAGTATCGCCCTGAGTCACAACATGAACGGGGCAGCCGGGTCACTGGATATGAACACGCCTTTGCTGGCTTCCTTGCTGAGGGAGGAATTGCACTTCAGGACATGTGTGTTCATTCCGATGTGTTTTATTTCATGCCATTTTTGTCTTTTATTTGCTTCTTGCTTCCTGAGAACAAACCGTGTTACGCTTGTATCTCAGGCGATGCTGAATGGTAAACTAGTTTGCTGGAGGTGGTACAATTTCAAGCTGCTCTCAGGGGAGGCTGGTTAACAGCGGCTTAATGGTGTCAAGTGCAGAGGCGTATTTTAAGAGTATTTGTGAAGATCTGAGCTCTAAGAGACACACATATACACTTCTGTTCAGAAGTTTACACAGCCTTTGCAGAATCTACAAGACGTTTATCAAACATAAATATCACAAAAGGCTGCAAGCAGCCAGTGGAGATGCCGTGAAGAAAACACACAATATAAAGAACCAAAGGCATGTGAACTGCTCCACTTGAGTTAATTAAGTTATTATTTTGAATTGTGGAAAAGGATTTTGTGTAAATATTATATTGTGGTGCTTCTTCTGTGCAGTACAAAATAAAGTAAAATAAATTCAGCAAGGAAGAAATCAATACTTTTATTCAGCAAGAACACATTAAATTGACAGTAAAGACGTTTACATGTTGTAAAATAATTCAAATTCCAAAAAATATACATCAAAAAATATTGAGCAGCACAACTGTTTTCAACATGAAGAACACAAAGAAGAAGAGGAACACGAAGAAGAAGAAGAACACAAAGAAGAAGAAGAAGAACACAAAGAAGAAGAAGAACACAAAGAAGAAGTAGAACATGAAGAAGAACACAAAGAAGAAGACGAAGAAGAAACACTTTACAATAAGGTTCATTAGTTAACTAGTTAACATGAACTAATAATGAACTGCACTTATAAATAATTTATTTATCTTTGTTAATGTTAATTTCAACATTTACTAATGCATTATTAAAATCTTAACATTAGTCAATGCACTGTGAACTAACATTAACAAACCATGAACAGCTGGATTTTTATTAACTAACGTTAACAAAGATTTACTCATGCTGAACAGAGGTGTTGTTCATGGTTAGTTCATGTTAACTAATGCATTAACTAATGTTAACTAATACAACCTTATTGTAAAGTGTTGAAGAAGAAGAAGGAGAAGAAGGAGAAGGAGAAGAAGGAGAAGGAGAAGAAGGAGGAGAAGAAGGAGAAGAGGGAGAAGGAGGAGAAGAAGAAGGAGAAGAAGAAGAAGAAGGAGAAGAAGAAGAAGGAGAAGAAGAAGGAGAAGGAGAAGAAGAAGGAGAAAAAGGAGAAGGAGAAGGAGAAGGAGAAGAAGAAGAAGAAGAAGAAGAAGAAGAAGAAGGAGAAGGAGAAGGAGAAGGAGAAGGAGAAGGAGAAGGAGAAGGAGAAGGAGAAGGAGAAGGAGAAGGAGAAGGAGAAGGAGAAGGAGAAGAAGAAGAAGAAGAAGAAGAAGAAGAAGAAGAAGAAGAAGAAGAAGAAGAAGAAGAAGAAGAAGAAGAAGAAGAAGAAGAAGAAGAAGAAGAAGAAGAAGAAGAAGAAGAAGAACAGGTCTTATATAGCCACATTATTCAAAATACAAATTAAATAGATGTCTTTAGCTGGGTCTTGAAGGTAGACAGAGATATTACGCAGAGGTAGGGGAAGCGAATTCCATAATTTAGGAGCACTAACATTAAATGACCTACCACCTACAGTGGACAACCGAAAACGAGGAATGGACAAAAGACCAAGCTAAGAAGATCTGAGGGACCGGGCAGTAGAGTAGGGGTGGAGTAGGTCAGGCAGATATGGAGATGCAAGACCATTTAATGCCTTAAATGTTAGAAGTAATACCTTAAAGTGAATATGTAATGCCACAGGTAGCCAGTGAAGATCATGCAGTAGAGGAGTTATGTGAGCAGAGCGTCTGGTGGAGGTGAGAACTCTGGCTGCTGAGTTTTGAACATATTGTAACCTTGCAATACGTTTTTTAGGAAGACCAAGGAATAGACCATTGCAATAATCCAGACGGGATGTGATTAATGCATGAATTAAGAATTTAGCATCAGCCCGAGTGAGAGAAGATCGAAGACGTGCAATATTATGAAGATGGAAAAAAGTGTGGAAAAAAGAGCACCAAATAAATATATTAAAATTATTTCTGAAGGATCATGTGATATTGATGACTGGAGTAATGATGCTGAAAATTCAGCTTTGCCATTACAGAAATAAATTACAGTTTTATATATAATAAATTACAAAACTAATATAAATTAGAATATTTCACATAACTTTGATCAAATAAACGCAGCCTTGGTTTTCTGATAAGTTTACATAGTCCTTGCAGAATATGCTGGTTATTCAGCATATTTAGAATTTGATTGTTATGATTTCATCTCTTTTATTTGAAATAACATACCAGAAAAGAGGGGTATAGCACAACTTTATAAATACATTTTGCACTACAAATAGTTTCAGTTGTCCACATCAAGGCCAAACTCTAAATTAAAACCATCTCTCTAAAGTTATTTTCCAAATTCGCAACTGTGAGTTGGTAAGAAACAAAATAACTAGCCTAAATCTGAAACGGATATTATCTAATGCAGCACATTAGCAAAAGCTACAGTGAGGTTTACAACAGAACACAAAGCAGCCAAATCCTTTGCGCAAATTCATTTTGTTCACGAAATAACAGTCCACTAAATGACTTTGGGAGATCATAGAATCCATCAAACAGAGTATGACAGCGGCAGAACTTGATCCTGACAGCTTACATTGGCTAGGTGACCTGAAGTTGAGTGGTTAAACCAGCAGCAAGATTGAAGAGCCATGATTTCTTAGGGAAATTAGGAAAGTACTCATTCAAATGACAGCAATCTGGAATTCATTTCAGTGTCTGACCTCTATGACTCAGTCAACTCAACAGACTTACAGCGACACAACATGTCAGAAATGATCACCCAATCAAATTATGACAGTAAAACAATGTGTCCGCTTACATTAATATGACGGGGAAACCTGCTCTCTTTCGTTCGACTTCATGGGCAAATCATTTTGACAGATTAAAAAGTTGCCTGAGATGGGAAGCCTTGTTTGACCTAGTTATCTGTTTATTTTCAGAACCATTTTGACTGACCCTACAATTATTCGAGCTGAAAAGTTAAATATGCTGAAGGAGTGAACAGCACAGCTCAAAGTACCTGACCTCAACTGAGTTTGATAAATTGTGACATTAAGTTCAAGTGCCTGCTCAAATTTGGCCAAAAGTCCTGCTCCACTTTCGAGCGAGCCATCAACCACAGTAAACGTCAAATTCTCATCAATTCGTGCTTGGAGTCTCTGACAGAGATGATCCGCCCTTCTTGAGGCTGCTGCATGGCAGCGAACGCTAACTGTCCGTTTCCCAGCATTCACATGGAATAAACGATGTGCTAGGTCATTAACTTGAGCTATGCTGATCCTCTCGTAATAGCCAGTGTTCAGACATCAGACGTGGGCGGGGGTGTCTCGTGATGGTGCACTGAGGTACAGTTGACAACAAATCAGTATATTCACCAGGGAGCAAGAACACAGTTTTGACAACAGTCCAATGGAGCTTGCTTTAACTGACAGATGAGTTCAGACCCTTCCACAACAATGAATTCATCCCAAGAATATGTGTGGATTGAAGAGGGGAACGGGGGTCACAGGTTACTGTGTCAGTCATTGACTCAAATTGCTTATTAAATCATCGCTGTGCTTTGATCTTTATGCTAATGGTTCAATGACATACAGTGTCCCCAATAAAGCAGCTCTCGAATCATTTTCAAGAAAAGTTTAATGACTCTTAAAATGTTATGTGGTGTAACCAAGTAAACAGTAAAAAAAAAAATATATATATACACAACTGTTCAAAGGTTTTGGGTTGGTAGGATTTGTTTTGTTGGTAGGAAAGTCTCTTGTGCTCACCAAGGCAGCATTTTTTGGATCACATACAGTTAAACAGTCATTTTGTTAAATATTGCAAAGTTGAAAAGTTGAATTATATTATATTTTAAGGGACTCATTTATCTTAAAGGGGACCTTTTATGCTTTTTTACATTTTTAACTTTCTTAAGTGTGTATTGTTGTTGTTTGAGCAAAAGGTCTGCAAAGTTACAAAGCACTGTAAGCACTATAGATTGTAGGTTTGAGTTTTCTTCTGGGAATGTACACGTCACAATATTCCTCATTCAAATAATTTTGTCCCAAGGCATATGCAAAATAAATAAATACTTTCTTTTTTTTAATGGCGAGGCCTGGTTGAGTTGTATTTATGTGTTGCGACTCGCGGTTATGGTTAGGGGCTAGACATTTCCGAAAAACATCCAAACATCCATGGTCCAGCCGACCAATCAGAGCATATTGCGCTTTTTGGAAGGAGGGTCTTCATAGACATAGAGATAGGAACTAAACAGAGTGTTACTGACAGACTGGGAAAAAAGGTGCAGCAGCAATGTGAAATATGAGAAAAATAATGTTATTTTAGTTTTGTTTTTCACATCAGGCATCACATGACTTTGATTTGGAGGACAAAAGTTTTCTTTTTTACCCCCCTTCTTTAACCCAAACAATAAATAGTCAGACTGGTGCAATGGCTGCTAAAAATCAGCTTTGCCATTGCAGAAATAAATTATATTGACATTTTCTTTATTACACTGTAAAAAAAAATCAGGTCTCCAATTGAAAATTTTCTAGTGACCGATCACATCTAAATTTTTTAATAGGCCAAATTGAATTTCTTGAATTTTAATTGAATTAAATTGCATCAATTCACAGAAATTCAATTTGGCCAACTGAAAAATTTAGATGTGATCATAACTAGAAAAATTTCAATTGGAGACCTGATTTTTCTTTACAGTGTATGTGATCAGGACAGTTGTATTGGCCTGGCATGTTTGACGTTATGTCCCCCCAAACATATAAAAAATATTTTTGACATGCTCATGCTTATCACAGTAGCAGTATATTCAAGTTAATGTAAGTAAAAAATAGCATTTTTGAAAATGTATTTTCGCCATTTATGTAGAGGCTTGGACTGACATCTTTCATAACATGTTTTCATCTCTCACTGATGATTAATAATCCTGAAAAACACATGATACATAATTAAAATAGAATAAATGGAAGCTGTCACCAAATTAATTGCTATCATTTGTAAATTGATTGTATATTGAATCACACTAACAAAAGCAAATGCTGCCAAAAAAGGCCTCGCTATGAATAATAATGAATAATAAATAGTTCCAGCATGTATCTTCCACGGTTTTGAATTATAACTCTTCACTGTGTTTTTCTCTTCCTGCAAGCAGCATTTGTCTTCATAAACTTTTCCATTGGCCCGTCACATGATCATTATAATGCAATCAGAGCTCATTGTGCACAGATCAGTTTCGCCATCAGAAAGACAAGTTGCTTAACATCTGCCAGGACTCGGTGTCTCAGCATCTGAGAGGGTTGAGGAACCCCCTGACATGAACACAGCCATCCATATCAACCTAAGCAAGAGAAGGGAAATTCGAGGACCCCGCATCGATCCCGCCGTAAAAATATCTAAACCATATGGCCTGCCTCTTCCCTCATAAATTACAATGATAAAGTCCTGTGGTTCGAGACTGTGAAAGCCACGCTAACCTGCTCTAAACTCTTGGCAGGACTAAAAGCACACAGGAAATACTATCCTGCATCTCAGATGTCCCAAACTCAAATCACAAATCACGCACAAATATGAATAATGCTTAGACTGCATTAGCAATCACTTTTAAAGCTGATTAGAACGCAGGCATGGGGTATCCATTTGTATGATATATTTGCTGTCAGTCTCCTGAGATGGTCCAGCATGACTGGGAAGCAGACCAAAGCCCCAGGAACCACAAGTATGTTATTGCGAGTGGGCTGGGCAGACTGGCTTGAATGTCCTTGTCCATCATGATGACACATTCTCCGTCCTAAGGTATCACTTAACGTGCTTCTTTTGTGTATGTATTAATAGATCATCCAGGAGGGGCAGCTTCATCACAGTGCTGTAATTTCATGAGGCAAAGCAGTACTGATTAAAGACTCTAAAGTGATGACAGCGGCTTTAGCAGTAAATAAACTGCTGCTGGTGGGCTAGTACTAAAGGATTTGGGTTGCAAAAAACATATTTTTATTTTTTTAGACACAGGAATCTGAGAGTTACTGAGATGCTGTATCGCATCTTAAACAATGCTAAAAATGTTTGATCGTTTCAAAATAAATGTGGTGATACTATAGTACAGCAATATAATCAACGTTGCACACGGTACTTGAGAAATCCATGGAATTGTGAGGGGGGAAAAGCCTGTTTTGAAGCCTATTTTGAAGATTAAAAAAACTAACTGATCAACATACACTACCGTTTTTAAGTCAGTATGCTTCAAGTCTCTTATTTATCAGCCATTTATTTGATCAAGAATACAGCAATATTGTCAAGTAGTATAAAATGTGTAATTTATTCCTTTGATGGTAAAGCTGAATTTTTAACAGCCACTACTCCAATCTTCAGTGTCACATGATCCTTCAGAAATCATTTTAATATGCTGATTTGATGCTCAATAAACATTTCTTATTATCGCCAATGTTGAAATCAGTTGTGCTTTTTGTGGAAACTGTGATACATTAACTGTTTATGGATACCTAGTTAACTAGTTTAAGTACCTTTACACACACACACACACACACACACACTTGAATGGTGGTTTACGGGACTCTCCATAGACGTAATGGCTTTTATATTGTACAAACATTGTTCTATCCCCCTACACTAACCCTACCCATCACAGAAACCTTTGGCATTTTTTAAATTTCAAGTTTAGTATGTTTTTTAAGACATTTGATTTACTATGACATGGGAAGTGTCCTCGTAAACCATGTTTACATTGTAATACCGATGTCATTATGCACATTTGTGTCCTCATACCGGATTTGCCACACACCTGGCAAATTCGGTGACTAGTGCTTCCTAGCGTTTGCAGTTTTAACTTTTTTTTAGAAGGATAAAATGATCAGAGTGCCTTCACTCATGGAAGTTGAGCAAAACCAGCCAATCAGATTAGAGATTGAGACTAGGGTTGGAAGGACTCCTTAAAAAGACATTTTAATTCATAAACACTACAGCAGGCTTTTGAGAGCATTTTTCTTCGAGCAACCCAAGGAGCACAGCTACCATTTGATATTAACATGCCTTATTAACTTGAATCATTAAAAATAAATGATCTCTCGCTTTCATATTCCAATGATTGCACCAAAGTACAAACAAATATGTTAAATGATATTAAAATAAACACAATGCCATCCCGACAGCGTCACGTTGAAACCTTCCTTCAGCTGCGCCTTCAGAGACTCATTCCACTACATCAAACAGCAAAGTATAAGAGGGAAAAAAGAAAGAAAGACAAAGAAAAAAACAATGGTGTTGATGACACATCCTCAAATCCAACACAAACAGAATTATTCAACGAATGCAGTGCCATCTCATATGGAGATAATGACACTGAAGACAGAGAAGCCATCTCAGAACAGTTCGGGATGCCAAGCCCGAGTTCAGCAGTTGAAACTGTCAGGGAAGTTAAGTCTGTCCTGGTGTTTTAATATACCCTGCTCCGAGGAAAGAAAGAGAGAGAGAGGGGGTGCGTTCCAGACTCGGTGATAAAC
Source organism: Gobio gobio (assembly GCF_949357685.1). NCBI lineage: Eukaryota > Metazoa > Chordata > Actinopteri > Cypriniformes > Gobionidae > Gobio > Gobio gobio. The sequence continues at coordinate 39,116,118 of NC_137111.1, read as the reverse complement.
AGGACTCTGACTGCCTCATGGAAGAATCCGATCCCATCTCTGTGTTCTTTTCTCTCTTGCTCTGATAGACGGTGAAGAATGGCTGGAACGGTCTAGCTCTTCCTCTGTCTTCCTCCATTAATCTCCATCTCCAGACTAATGGATATTCATGCTCCTGTGCCAAAGCAGTCCTGGGAGGCCCACCGCAACCTCTTGAGAGAAATCATATCATATCATCTCTCTCCGACAAAGGAAACAAAAGCAGTCCTCACAAAGAGAGGCCCAAAAACAGCCCTTGGCAGCTCCTATACAAACCTACAGGCCTGTAGGAGTCAACTTAAGGCAGTGGTCTCCCACAGATGGATTGAAAACCATTGCAGGTAATTAATCAGGGCTGTAGAAGACCAAGGTTATCCAAAGCAGATGTATGTGAGTTACATCAAATGAATAATACGGATCAATATCATACTGGCCCTATTTTTTTTTAACACGCAACTTTCCATCCATTATGTTTTGGCACCTGATCTGAAGAGAGCCGGGGTGTAAATCTGAACGTCAATATAAACTTGCGGGATGGCCATTCATGTTTTATAGGAGCTCATTACTTAGCTGTAGCTGAAATTATAGGTGTGTTTAATAAAGGGGCTTTAGATGGCCGCAAAACACCCTAAACTCATTATACAGAGATCCTAAACACCTCATCAGAGCTGGAAAACCCTTTGGATCGTAACGTTGTCACGCAGGAAAAATATCCGTAAGACAGTTCTCCCTCATTCAGATCTATCGAAAACATATGTGAGCCATTTGGCCAAGGACTATGTAAGGGAATGAACAGCATTCTCTTCAGGAATGAAGAGATGGATATTATATTCAATTCTTTCTTATTATGGTACAAACAGTGAACAAATTTATAATTTGTAGAAAATAAAATAACTACTCTCAGGTCTGTTATTGGCTCTGTTCCTTCCTATAGACAGGACTTCAGGACATCATAGGTGTCCTCCCGATGCCAAACCTCACTGTAATACCTAACGGTCCAGTCAAATGTATTAAATAAAATTAGTTTATTGAAGTTCATTGCACTTAATATAAAAATGTTACGTAAACTCGACTGATTACATAAGAACTCAAACTGAATCAGTTATAGAAGATTTCTAGTTCCCAGCATGCTTTGTTTCAGACTCTGTAAGAAGAGTAAATGTAATACAATATTAATATTAGGGGTGGGACAAAATATTGTGTTGTCTTTCTCCGTGCGATACGAGAATCGATACACTGGTGCCAAATATCGATATTTTAATTAATAAAATAAGGCGCTCTAAATAGATTTCCCTGCTCCCAGTGTCTCTACTTCATGGCTCCTTGAGGTGGCGCTCAACACATGAATGAGTAAAACGTGAACATAAGTTAACTAGCCTAAGAACAAGAGTTTTTTAACAGGATGGCATCCAGTAGTGTGAGTAAAATAATAGATGACCCAGCCACTTCTGAAAAATCTGCACTTTCACAGGCATTTTGGTTTCATAGTTAGACTAGTCGTGATGTATCATTATAGGATTGTCATTATATTGATTATCGCAGAATTGCTGTATCATGATATTATCGGTATCAAAAAGCGACACCATCTCTACACTGCTTTGTTTAAAAGTAGTAATTGCACTCGCTAATGTAGTAATAGTCTCTTGCATGTGTGCTAGAGCTAGAATTAATTTTTGTATAATTATAGTGAAGTTTCAGCAACATAACATAACATAACATAACATTTTTGAGTGGAGTTTAATCATATATTAAAAAATATTCCTATAGTGAACTAAAATGAAATTTGTTCACAGTACTCATAACTGAAATTAAGTGAGGCAATTAGTTTCCTCAATTGAAATGAGTTAGCATAACTCGATGGGGTTAACAGTGATGTTCCAAAGGGTATGCAATCTTATAATGCTCTGGAGCTTATTGAGGGAAAAAAAAATCCATCCAAGATGTAAGAAGTGTCAATTATAATGCATAATTAATAGGGATGTGCAAATATTACATTTCTGGCTGATACTAATAAATAGATTTGTTTTGTCATGTTATGGTTGATAACAGATGAATTCCACTTTGTGTGTAAAAAAAAAAAACCACTACAAAAACTAAAAAAAAAAATTTTTTTAAAAAGTGAATTTAAGTAGCACAACAAACATTAACATGAATATTCATTTTGAGGTTTGCAAACACTTGCATTTAACAGTGGTTTTAAATTAAGAGTTCATAAGTGATTTTTAAGTAAATGTTAGATGACAGCATATGTAATCTAAATGTAATAATTTGAGAAAAGAGCATGCACAATCAAATATTCAATATCAACCGGCCAATAACCAATATGGTATCAATGTATCTTACACTCCAAATAATTAAAAAAATACTGAAAATACAGAGCATCTACTCATGCATTATTTTATGATATACAGTAGACCATTTCTCCAATGTGCATACATTTGCAGTGCTGAATAAATAAAATGTTATATATAACAAATATATAGTTTTATATATAAAACCAGTGTCCTTAAAAATACCAATAAAACAGCCAATAAGTCAAGATTCCAAAATCCCCATCAAAATGTCAGCATAATGCCTGACAGGGCCAAAGTTTGGAGCTGGTTTGAGAATAACACTCGTCAAGGGAAAAACATCACTGCTAGAACCATCACCAGAGAGCCTTTAGAATCTCATTGAGCACGTACAAGCACTTTTCCAATATCAAATACTATGGGTGTATTCAAAGACTGACACAAAAATGACGGCTGAACAAACTTACAGTCAAGTTTGGCCTGCAGGATTCAGTTATATGCCGTTTGTACACATGCAAACTCGCGCTTATAAAACGGCAGAGAGGAACAACTGCTCGACAGGCCATAATTAAGAGGCAACTCTGCCAAAGGCAAAGCTTGGGGCTATTGCAGATCCATTGGGCTGTAAAACGAGACAAGCAACAGCACATCACCAACACCAATCAAATTTATCTCAATTACACAGGATCGCTGGCATAAATATCTCTGTCTAGGGCTGTATGTTAAACATGGCATTTTAGCTAAACAATGCGGGTGCAGATCCAGACTTTGGTAATTGAGTGATGCACGCTATCCAGATGTAAGTTAATGGAGGGTAGGCAGACAAACAGCAGGTGTAATTCTCTCTCTGTCCTGCTGAGCTCTAAAAGTCAGTGCTTAGCACCCACTGCTCCATCATCTGGCCTCTCCCAGCCCCCGTGACAGCACATTTGTCATCATTTTCACATTTTGGGCAAGAAATGTACTGTTTTAATGGCGCCCTCTGAATGGTTCCAGATGTTTGTTTATTTGTTGTGCCACAACTGTAAAGTCATTTATTCTTCATATGCAGTCCCGTTTCCGTGCTGCAAATCAGCGACGGCGTAATGACGGTAAAAAAAAGTGGATGGTCCCTAGGGGGTCTTCAGTTAAGATTTTCTCTTTGAAGGCTGCCTGCCTCAAGGGTTTAGTTGTATGCCATTTAAAATACAGTCAACTCAGCTGGAGCAGGGCCCAGAATAGGAGCGTTTAAAGTCAGTGCATGTGCGACTGATGGAGGAGTATGGTTTCACCCTCGATGGCTTCTGGTTTGCTCGCCACGTTGAAGATGAATGATGGGAATTCAAAAGTGGTGGTCACTAGCTTAAAATGTCCAGAGACGTAGTATATAAGGATTTGTATATTTTCCATTTCAATTATGTATGAAGTTCCAGGCAGTTGTGGGACATATCATAATGATTGTTATTAATATGGCTATCTATAATGTGACAGCGGTGAGAGCGGTGGCTCCACTTTATTTTTGTATTTATTTGCGCCTGTGGAAAGACAAACATTGTCTTGCGTCGTTTGGTTCAGCAGTGGAGATCTATACTTAAAGCAACAGTTAACATAAAAATTTACATTTGTCAAACAAAAAGAAGTATATAATAGGGCTGCACAATGATTTTTCTGATAAAAATGGCAATTACAATTTTTCATGGCAAAAACAAAAATGTTTAACTTGTTTGCTGTGCTTGTTTGTAGGGCTGCACATAATACTGCCAAAAGTTTTGGGACGCCTGCCTTTACATGCAAATTAACTTTAATAACATCCCATTCTTAATCCGTAGGGTTTACTATGGAGTTGGTCCACCCTTTGCAGTTACAACAGCTTTAACTCTTCTGGGAAGGCTTTCCGCAAGGTTTAAGAGAGTGTTTATGAGAATTTTTGACCATTCTTCTAGAAGCGCATTTGTGAGATCAGGCACTGATGTTGGACGAGAAGGCCTGGTTCGCAGTCTCCGCTCTAATTCATCCCAAAGGTGTTCTATCAGGTTGAGGTCAGGACTCTGTGAAGGCCAGTCAAGATCTCCCACACCAAACCCACTCATCCATGTCTTTATGGACCTTGCTTTTTGCATGATTGGTGCGCAGTCATGTTGGAACAGGAAGGGGCCATCCCCAAACTGTTCCCACAAAGTTGGGAGCATGAAATTGTCCAAAATGTCTTGGTATGCTGAAGCATTAAGGGTTAATGCTTCTAATTTCACTGGAAGCCAAGCCCAACCCCTGAAAAACAACCCCCCACCATAATCCCCCCTCCACCAAACTCTACACTCGGCACAGTACCGTTCTCCTGGCAACTGCCAAACCCAGACTCGTCCATCAGATTGCCAGACAGAGAATGCATGCCCTGACCCCGATTATTTAAGGAAAAATAAATACTTTTATTTTACAGTACAACTTCAAAATTACAATACTATTATTCATCGCAGTCTTTATTGAAAATCTTTTTTTAAACAGACTATCAAGTTTATTTTGATGAAAAATATCAGGGAGCCCTTAAAGCTTCTGTTTATGAGTCGGTTTATAAGCATTTCTCATTACAAGTTAAGTAAGATAGTTGCCGCTTATTATATTCCTAAATGCATGTTATAATCAACACAGTTGTGGAAATTAGTTTGTGTGAGGCTACATTAACTGTGAACAGAGCCACTGCTCAGATGCTGATCATGAGCTGCTCATGTGAACACAGTTCTGCTCTTCACTCTGAAACATGCAGAGCATTACAGCTTTTGTGATTGGACAATCGCACTAAGCCATATCGCAATTTGTTTTATTTTGATACTTTTATTTTGTTACTTTTAAACTGTGCACTTGGGGAGGCATCATTTTATGTAAACTGCTGCAGGAGGATTTTCCTTTTTAAAAATGAATAGTATACACGTTTGGAAAGACAAGAGGGTGAGTATATCATTTTTGGGCAAACTGTTCCTTTAAGACGACATTTGTCTCTTGAAAGAAACTTTGGGCTAGGTTCAGGCGACAGGCCGGTTTAAAGCTGGTGGGAGCTGACAGCAGCGCTACTTCCTGCGGCCTGGCACTCCACCCCCCTCCATCTCCAGACTCTCATGGTTCTCCGTGTCACGCCGGGCCTGCCACATAGGCTCCCTTCTTAGCTTCTGCTTTCCCCCCTCCATTTCTCCTGTCTGCTCGCTGTTTGTCCACTTCCCAATTTTCCCCCAAAACAGCTGACAAGGGTCTTATAACCCAAAGCCAAGACCTCTCGTGCCATGCATATAGCTAGTCTCCCCTCTTCCCTCCTCAGACCTTCTGTCTGCTGTAATTACCCATGGCACCTTGGCTCTGGGGGCCTGGCGCAGGTGACATCAATTGTAAAAATATTGAGAAAAGGTAGAGAGGGTCCCTGTTTGAGACAGCCTGCTGTCATAGATGCCGCTTTTCCTGCCGGCCACTGCAAGGCAGCAAGTAGTATATAGCAAATGTGACTGGTCTAAGCCTGTCATAATTTCAGCTATTCTTCTGTTTAAAACGTTAATATTGTACTGTATATATTGTACAATATATAAAATATAGACTTCAGATCAGTTAGGATTAAAATCATCCCATACATCTGCCTATACGGTATGTCTATTGAAAATACACTTTCCTAGATCTCAGACTGATGGACAATTTTTTGTTTTATTTATTTTTTCCCGGGTTCACAAAAGCAAATATGGCAATATCCAAACCATGTCTGGCTAATATTGAAAAATATATTTGGTGTCATTATATAAAACTTTTTACAAAGTGTCTCAATTAAAGTGTTCGTGCATCATGATCAGGTGTTTCTTAAAGGCATAGTTTACCCAAAAATGAGAATTAATTTACTCATGCTGAATCAGTATTTATTTTTCAGCAGAGCACATTTTCATTTCTATACAATGAAAGTCAGTGTTGGTTTGAACCCTTTCATTGTATGGACAAAAACATCGATGCCAGAAATGTCATTTGTGTGTAAACTATTCCTTTAAGAGCATTGGTGATGCTCAAATTAAACAAACAATAAATAAATAAACTACAATATATGAGCAGGTTATATTTGCACTGCATTACGATTACACAGAAAGCCCATTAATTATCACCAATCCGAACACAATGCCCAATTTCCACTGACAGTGTCTTGGAGGTGAACTGCATCTTTTAGTGTCATGGCTATTCTATTAAAGCATTTTCATGGCACAGCCAAAGGTGAGTTTTAGTAAAGAGTTACAGTGTCAGAGCCGATGCATTAAGCAAATAGAATAGGCAATAAGTCAAGATAAATAAAAATGGTGCGATAAAGGCAGAGGAATAAAAAAGAGGCGAAGGACGAAGATGAGGGCTTGTGTTATCTAACGCTGCAGTACAGTATCGTAAAAATAACAAATGGAGAGTGTCAGCTCGCCCAAATCTAAGAGGGAGAAAAAATATTTCATATGTCAGCTCCGTTCACCTTTTAATGGACTATTCTCAAGCAGCATGATTTTGACAAAGCACTGAGCTTTCCTCTACATCACTTGAGAGGTGCAGGTCAGCCTTTGTGAAATAGATCTGTCCTTGGTGGGGGGTTGAGAAGCACACAGCTGACCTCGCATGAAAGTACCACCGCCATGGCCGTGACATAAAAACAGCGCTTTGCATTGCACAGACAAAAGAGCATGATAAATGTGGTTGGCATGAAAGCCTCTCATAGAGTCTAACACTTCACAACCATCTCTTCTGCAGAGCTTCTGGTAGCAATCGAGTGTACGTTTGTTTAGATGCCTGTCATCCGAGACATAAAATGTATGCATACCGCATTCTCACACTTTTTTGTCTAAATAACACTACCTTTGTGGTTTCGGGCATCTTTGGATCCTCGTGGCAGCGGGGTATACAGCGTGGTGGTGGATTCGGGCTTCAGACCACTGGCGGCATCCTTAAAAAAAAAAAAAGAAAGAAAAAAAAAGAGTTTGAACATACATAAATTCACCATGCTCAGTTTACACACCTGCGAACATTTATAATGTCCCAGACGATTCATTATCCAACACCGACAGGAGAAATGCTGGTTATTGATTTCTGTATGCAATGATTCTAATTGAGTTAAATGAAAAGAACTCATTTGTCACAAGCAATCTGGAATATTTTCCCAGACTGATGACACAAAAGGGAGAGAGAATGGAAAGGCACGGCGGGGTGAGAGACAACGAAAGAATGCGGGTGAGATTTCACTGCCATGACTGATTGTCTAAATGCCATAAATTTTATCAGCGCAGAGGAGAGGAAATGTTAGGAGCGGCGTTCTTATTTTATCAGGGTGCAGGACGAGGGCAACTTTCATTATTTTGCAGGGAGAGGAGTGAAAGGTGAGGACGGGGCCCTGGCTTTGATTACCTGTCCCCTGCCTGTTTAAGAGTGGGGGCCACCAGGGGAAGGGCCCCAGCCACCATTCAGCCATGAAGAGCCCCACGGGTCAGGCCCGGGTCAGCCTGCCACTCACTCACACGTGCTGTTGTGTGTTGACAATCCAACAGGTGGCATGAAATTACTGCTCTCCAAAGGCCAGACCTGAGTTTAAGTAAACTCATCTCTCACTGGCGGACCTTAAAAATACAAATATATTCACATAAAGGCCACCGCTTAGACAGAACAGGAGAAGAGCTGGAGAGAATACAGATCGCCTGGGTGCTTCTGGTAGGTCACAAGTGTTGTTTTCTACCTCCTTTGTCTTCTTTCAAGGACTAAAACACAGTACATCATGATGTGTTGATATCTGATGCCTTTGTGAAAATATTCGGCTTTTCTGCAGGCAGGAATTCTCAGAGCATTTAATCATTGTGAGGGCCAATATGACAAATAAACAGAGTCGAGGTGGCCTATTTTATTTTTCATTCTTTGAAAACACTTAGTGCTGAGAATGTATTATGAATATACTGCTTAAAGGTTTGGGGTCGGTTAGAAGTCTCTCAAGGATGCATTTATTTGATCAACAATACATTTAAATAGTAGTATTTTGAAATATTACTAGTTAAAATCAATTAAAATGTTGAATATTATTTAAATGTAATTTATTCCTGTGATCTGTGATTTTCAGCATCCAGTCTTCAGAGTCACATGAACCTTCAGAAATATTTCTAATATGCTGATTTACTGCAACAAAAAAAAAATATATATATATTTGTGTGGAAACTGTGAAATATTATTTTCAGGATTCTTTTGATAGAAAGTTCAAAAGAACATCATTTATTTGAAAATATCTTTTTTGATAATGGAAATATTAAGTGTTTATATCATGTATGATATGCAAAAACTGAAAAATATTAAATATAGCAACAATTACAATAAGACACCCATGTTTAACAAATAATATCAATTGAAAACATTCTTCCAAAGGTTAACTATGTGAAGGATGTTTACATTCGCCCAGCAACAGAAAATGGAGTACATATTTTTCTCTTTAAAATTTATTGCAGTTTTTTCCTCATTGTTATCATATGACTAATTCTCGCCCTAATTACACGAATCCAGCGGGGTGCGGTTGCGTCAGGGTTTCCGAGTATGTCAGCAGTTTCCTTGTTACAATTTCAATCTCCTCTGGCCATTTGGCTTTAATATCCTAAAGCAGCATTTGTAGTGTCAGCTTCAGTCCTCCCTGACTAATTTCCTCTGGACCTGACAGATCAGAGGCCTTCCCCACCAAACAGCCCTGTCCCGGCCACAAAGCCGCTCGTAATCCTGCTGCTTGTCTACAATTAATCTTCCCAGTTGCCACATTATTAACACCACCACCCACAGACAGGGGCCGGCTATGCCCCACCGGACACAGAGCACCCCCCCCCTCCGGCCCAGCGGCCAGGCACGTCAATCACATGCCGTGCGCAAAAGTCGCCTGCTGTCAACATCAGAGATACCCCCTCTCTCCTAACCATCCCACCCCTCCCGGGCCAAGTCCGCTGATCAAACACCCCCAGTACTGGAAGAAGATTAATCAGAGCCCTCCCTCCACTTCCTCCCCTCCCATCCACTCCTCTCTTTCTCTTTATTCAATGAGCCATCCTCGAGATGAGAAAGAAGGCCTGGCTCATAATGGGAATCCCGGCGAAAAAAAAAAAAAAAGTTAAAGGAAAACTCTGTTTGAATGCCAGCTGTTATCTGGGCCTTTCTTGGTTAAAAAAAAAAGGCAGGCGGACAAGAGCCTTGCTTTGATCGGCATCCTTAAGATTTTACACAAACATAATCACAAGCCAAGGGGTCACCCCGGGCCCTTTGAATTCATTCAGTCTGGGAGCTTTGAGCACGCACAGGCAGTTAAGAGCGTCTCCTTCCACAAAGCACTTTGTTTTTAGTTGCTTTTAAAAGATATGCATCACCATCAACTAAATAGCAACTTGTGTGCTCAGATCTGCCCGTCTAAAATGAATGATAAATACAGTGGCCCTAAAAAAGTATTTGGACAGTTAAAAATGTCTAAATGTTATTGCATCAAATCAAGTGCCATTTGCAAACAAACTAAAAAATAAAAAAATAACTCCCTAACATATTTCCGAGCCATGTCAGAATTACTTTAAACCAACTGGTGTCGTAGTGATTTTTAGTGTGACCTGGCTGTTCAACCACAGAATTACTAACACAACCAGAAAGTATCTGAAAAATGAGTAATTCATTTTGGAATGACATTCATACATTTTAAGTGCAGTTTAAGAGTTAAAAAACCCAAACGGCCATAAGGCAGTGACTGAAATGGACATATTGCACATATTTCTGAAGGTTGCTCGGGTTGAGACTCATTTATGAGGCAGAACGTTGACAGAGAGAGTGAGCACGCAATCCGGAGTCTAGAAGAAGTATCTATTGGCGACAGAAGACCTCTTCACTCATCCCACTGCTCAGATGTACATCTACAGTATCGTGGCCGAAATCTGACAGCCCTGATTCAGAGAAATCTGGTGCATATGGTGCAGTAACTTTTGGACACATTTTCCAATCATAAGCTTTTATGCATTCTTCCTTTCTTTGATTAGTTCTTTCTTTTGTTGGTTCTCTTTCTCACCACCCACTCGCTCTCTCATTACTTCCTGCACTGGTCAGATGGGGGCGCTGCAGCGTCAGGTTTGCATAGGCGTCTCATCTCAGCACGCCGAGCTCTTGTTCTCCAGGCCCTGGGCATATGCTGCCTGCTCACATCATTATTGTCTTTATACACTGAGTAATCACTACACTTTATGATAATGCAGCAGAAATTTACAAGCTGGAGAAAGAAAAAAGTCTCTAATAATGGCATTAACAGAGAAAGCCACAGCAGCTCTCAGCCCAACAGGGGCTCTGCACTCAAAGGGAGGACTGCTTGCTGAAAATGTCACAGTGAAATATGACTCGTCTCCTGGATTATACATCATACTCATGCTCCCTCTTCTTTTCGCATGTCCTTTTTTCTCCCCCGCAAATAAATGACAAAAAAATCCAGCCATTTGTGATTATCAACTCCAAACAAATCTCCACCCCAGAGAGTGGGAAGAGGTGAACGGGTGGCTAAGAAGCAGTTAACGCTATGATTTGGTTTGGTGCGAACCCTCAAAGCTGGAGATATCCCTCGCCGAAACGTCAAGAGTTGAGTCTAGCGCAACTCGCAGCACATCTCATCCTTACGATGCCCTGATCAGGGCAACTATCTAATTACCAGCGCAGCAAAAGAGATATACAGAGATAGAGTGAGACAGAAAGAGGGAGAGAGAAAGAGAGGCAAAGATCAGTGTAAACACCAGTGCTTTTTATCTCCTTATATATCTGGACAAGTAGACAAAGTGCTAAAACGAAATAAATGTGGCCTGACAGCCACTTCAAAGAGTTCAGCCAGGGGCTTACTGCTACTTAAGGCACAGGAATGTTGTTGCTAAGCATCAGCCTACAACCTATCAGGCCCAACAGAAGGGCCTGCTTTCCCTTTAAGAGCGAGCGAGAGAAAGAAAGAGAGTGGAAATTCGACAGTAACGGGAGGCTTGGGATTCAAGGAGATTTTGTAGCTTAAAGCAATTGTTAGAAGAAACAAGCTTTCTGTTTTGTTTTCTCTTGACACCATTTCAGCTTTTTGTGCTTGCAAAAGACATGTAGTAAAATGTTTTTTGATATGTTTTCTCTCTGGGTCTGTAACAAGAAAAAAAAATGTTTTCGGCGGGTATGAAACTTTCCTTGTCTTTTGTGCAAGACTTTTTTTCCCTTCTTCTGATGAGCCCAAGATCTGAGGGAAAACAAACATCTTTGTGTTTATTTAAGTCAATGAACTGTCGGTCTGATATTGATTTTCTATTTTTACTCATTAAGTTCATTTAAACATGATATGCTTTGTGTAAAAAGACTTAAATCGTATATGGGTCAGACCTGTCAATTATATTTGAAGCACGGACTGTGATTATACGCAGTATAAATGTCACGCTGAGAGCGGGAAAACGTTCAGTGTGCCAATCACTGAAGAAGCACTTTAATGCTTTTGACCTTCATAATTGTCTTTCAGATGCGTGGCAGTAATGTGTTTTAAATGGCTGTAGTGCGCATAAAACTCTATTAATTCTGTTTTCTTAGGTAATGACTAAGGAGAAAAGGCTGGATGTAATGGCGCCTGCCCTCCAAGGGTTTTAAAGTCTTTTCTGTGGTGTGATCACAGTGTGAGCTGCATTGAGCAAGTATTTAATGATTTACAAGTTCTACTTCAATGCACTTGTGCTACGTAAATGTATCATATGATCAGTGATCACAAGTGAAACAGCTTTTGCCTCAAGCATATACCTACATTTTCTCCGGAGACGGGACTCTGTATAGCTCAGCTTTAAAAAGCAAAGGGTTAGGAACAGCGTGAAGTTAATCACCCATATCAACAGGCACAACACTTTACATGGCTTTACATGGGGTTGAACTTAAAAGAGCCAACTTGCTCCTAAAAAAACATGTATTATCAGCTGCTTTATCAAGAATGACTTTGCCACGAACATAAACGTAAGGGGGGAAAAAGTTGAACTAACTTTACTACAGTCAAAACTAAAAGCTGCAGGGTGTTTCTCAATCGTGCCACTTTGTGACAATTCAAATGTAAATGTATTCATATAATATGGAAGGCATTTGTAGGCTGATTCACTTGAAGAAAAAAATGAATTTCTCACTTTCCCAAAAAACGACAAAATATAAAACATTATATATACATGTTACATACAAATATATATACAAAATAAATATTCAAGTGCTATTTTTCAGATATATTTTTGTTGTTGTTGCTGGAATTGATATTAAACTCATTTATTTATTTATTTTGACCAAATTAAATGTTGAGAAATGATACACTTTGGCTTCTAATTTTATTGACAGCTGTTTTTGTCTATAGATGTAAATGCCATTAGCCCATACTCACTGCGACGAGCCCCTGGATTATTAGAAAAATGATGTCAATTATTCCGCTTATACTACGGTTACCACATCTCAAAACATTGTTCATATTCATATCCCACGCTTCCGCTGCTAATTCCAAAACATCATTTTAGAGCTAGTAACGGAGGCTTCAGCCACTGATAGCAGACTAATGCAGTTATTAGAGAGAGAGAATGAACGAGAGAGTCTGCATCTCTCTCAACAGTGTTCGGCAGCAGTGTCTCTACTAATAGCTATACGTTTGTAATAAGTGCGTGTCCGTTTGAGTGGAAAGAGAGTATGTGCTTTCTGTACATAATAAAATGTGATTTTGACACAAAAACAAGGAAATAATTTTTAGTTGTTTACTATATTTCTTTGATTGGTCAGTGTCGTTGTGGGGTTTGGTTCTTTTGCTGTTGTAGGCTATAAGGACCTTTGAAATGACTACAGTATTAACCACATTAAGTGTTCTGGAACTGTAATGTGGTAAAAACCTGCCTGGAACTACTTTAGCTGTGCGTTTCGCTAAAAATAATTGCACACCTTAGAACTTTCGTAAACCAATTAGATTCAAGCATTCAACAGCCCCGTAGTATAACTAAATATAACTGTTAGTAGATGATTAATTAAAGTTGGATAAAGCAGCTGGAGAAATTAATTGAATCATTTCTGCATTTTACTTCCAATTCTGCATTTGCTCTACATACATTTTCTTCTCAGTTCCCCATGCATATGTATCTCCTCTCTATATCTTTCCATTTCACAGACACTCTCTCTCAAAGGTATGACACACGGTGGCTCTTTATGTTGCGCTTAGGAGCTGTATCTAATGTCAGGGATGTTTTCAAGTGTGTGGAATGTTAAATTATTGAGGATTCTGTGAGTAGGACTGTCAAACCGGGTTGTCTGGGACGTTTCCTACGCAATTAGACGCTCCAAGACATTTGAAGAGTACCCACAGAGCAGACCTGCAGAAAGTGACATGCGAACTTAAAGGAAATTAGCTTCTTACATGAGTGAAATGTGAAGGTTACTTAGCAATGCTTAAGCTAGAAGAACGGCTCTGTGAAGTGCGTCTTTGACTCAGCCCTGATGTGAAGACAGCCATTTTCTTTACTTCCAGCGCACCCCAGTCAGAGAAGATCACAGAGGGAGTGAAAACTAATTTTGACTTGGGGCATATGGGAGAAAAAAAACCCTGAGATGTGTCTAAATAATGAGATCTCTTGATGTTTGCAGGAGAGATAAAGGGTGAGGCTGTTGACTAGTTTGCAAGTGCTGTTTCAGCCTACAGCGTATAAGGCAGAACAAATAAATGTTACAGTATGATGATAATCGATTAGTTACGTGGGCAGCAGGATGATGCTATTGTACAAACACTCACATTGTTTTAAACAAAACGCTTTTCAGACTCGGCCGCTTTATATGATGAACAGATTTACTTTAGGCTTTTATTTATATTTAAACATTGATCAGCGAACATAAACAGAAGCTCAACCGAACCTGCTTGACGCCGAGAACAAGCCTCATTGGTTCTCGCCCGTCAAGCGAACATGCTTGAGCGTCCGTTTACCATGTCCGATGTGTGAGTTGACGGGGTATGCGATATTGACAAAGAAAGAAATCTCGATATTTTCTGGGATTTTCTCGATAACGATAATTACACAAAATTTGGCTGAGTGTGTTATTGTGCTGGTACTTTGGCAGGTTTAGGACTGCCATGGTCAGCTGACTCCCAAAGCTTATGATATTCTTCATATTCTGTATGGTGGTCAGTTCACAGAAGTGACAGAAATCATCTTTACCTTGATACATTTATTTTTTTACATCTTTGTGTTAATTTCATAAATTTAATAAAAATAGGGCTGTTACCAATCAAATTAAATAAGTATCAACAAAATCAATCTTTGCAGTGCAGAAGAAACACAGAAGCTGCATCTGAAGTGGCATTGGTAACACTTTAGAATAATGGTCATTATTGGTTAATGGTTACATTAGTTAACTACATTAGTTAACATTAATAAAGATTAATAAACGCTTTATAAGTGCAGTTCCTTATTAGTTAATGTTAATTTCAACATTTACTATTGCCTTATTAAAATCTTGTTAACATTAGTTAATGCAGTGTGAACTAACATGAACAAACCATGAACAGCTGGATTTATATTAACTAACGTTAACAAAGATGAACAAATACAGTAACAAATGTACTGCTCATGGTTAGTTCATGTTAATACATTAACTAATGTTAACTAATGACCATTATTCTAAAGTGTTCCCGTGGCATTTAGATCATTTACACAGACTGTTTACAGTTTGATTATTTACACAGCTCAGAAGTGGCAAATTAATAACCTGCAGTTATGCATAATGTTTTGATGTTTAAAACATAAAATGTTGAATAATATTGATATTTGAAATTTTTTAAAACATGAAAAGATACTTTAACTGTGAAATTAGTAGTAGGTGGCAGCAAGTCACGTTTAACGAGTGAGTCATTGAGATTCAAACAATTCATTCAAACAGCTGATTCATTCAAGGAACGAAGCATTTGAATATCTTAATCTACAACCCCAAATCAGAAAAAGTTGGGACAGTACGGAAAACGCAAAAAAAAAAAAAAAGAAGTGATTTCTAAATTTACTTTGACTTGTATTTCATTGCAGACAATATGAACATGTTTTGTCTGGTCAACTTCATGTCATTTGTAAATATGCATCCTTTCCTGTCATTCAGACCTGCAACACATTTCAAAAAAAGTTGGGACAGTAAAGCATTTACCACTTTGTAATATAGCCATTCCTTTTCACAACACTTAAAAGACGATGAAGTGTTTCAGGTGTAATTTTATCCCATTCTTCCTGCAAACAAGTCTTAAGGTGGGCAACAGTACGGGGTCTTCGTTGTCGCATTTTGAAGCGCACATTCTCTATTGGAGACAGGTCGGGACTGCAGGCAGGCCAGTCAAGTACCCGTACCCTCTTCCTCCGCAGCCAGGACTTTGTAATGTGTGCAGAATGTGGTTTTGCATTGTTCTTGTTGAAATATGCATGGACGTCCCTGGAAAAGATGTCTTCTTGAAGGCAGCATATTATGCTCCAAAATCTCTATGTACTTTTCAGCATTAATGGTGCCTTCACAGAAGTGCAAGTTACCTTTGCCAAGGGCACTGACACAACCCCATACCATGACAGACCCTGGCTTTTGGACTTGTTGCTGGTAACAGTCTGGATGATCCTTTTCTTTTTTGGTCCGGAGCACACGGCATCCATTCCTCCCAAAAAATACCTCAAATACTGATTCATCTGACCACAGTACACGTTTCCACTGTGTGATGGTCCATCCCAGATGCCTCTGAGCCCAGAGAAGTCGACGGCGCTTCTGGACACTGTTAACATAGGGCTTCCTTTTGACACAGTACAGTTTTAACTAGCATTTGTGGATGTAACGACGTTTTGTTGTCAGGGCTTAAAAACGGAAAAAAATATCAATCGGTTCACTCCGAGCAGAATCGATATTTTAACGTTTCCGTTTTTGCGTTCCTCATTAAACATTACTGTTCCGAAAACGGTTTGATTTGATAAAATAACGGTTAATAACGTTATTTTAATTTAGCCTATATACTTTAAACAAATATGTATAAATAAAGACTTATTTTCACTCAATAATAATATAACGCATGATAATTAAACTTGAATATTTATTTCATAACATTTTTAAAACCACAACAGAAATACATGCATTAATTACAAAGCATAAACAGCGGGACAAATATTGACCTGTTTTAATGGAGCGGAAAGTGGCCCTCTATATGCCTATTCTTTTCAGAAGAGTGATAACATTCTTTGTACATAACTTTTTTTTCAATACGACTTGTTTTAAAAATTGCATGAATAAAGAATAAATAAACTGGATAACCATTGCTCTTTTAATGCACCGTCAACTGGTATTTTCAAAGCAAACACTGCGCAACACGTCCTTGCATCACATAATCAAATTCAGTTAGCTAATAAAGCTTGATCATTTAATGCAATATAACATACCATTTAATACGAAGCATCAACCGTCTATATAGAAAACATTGAGCTGTATTGGCAATCTGAAAGACTATAGGAAAAATGTGCGATAGATCCTAGTAACCTACTTGGATAGGCTTAAACGAAATCCACAAACTAGCCTAAATCAGACTATTTGAGCTTAAAGTCCATTCTACTTATTTAAACGTACGAAAAGAATGTCCTCCAATACCTGCGCTTTCATTGTAGACCTCAGTGGGGAAAGAAATGTACTTGAGGCATGTAAATGCGTGCTCTACACTTACTTACCGTTACCGGTAGATTCATAGATGACTGGTGCGCGGGCATTTCACTGACGCTTGATCCGTCAACGGCACATGCTGTCCTACTCTATTCATTATTGGTCACTGCCAAATTAAAATATTAAAGAGAACGATAAAATAACGTTATTAAACGGTTATTCGTCATTTCAAATTAACGTTTCTGTTCAGAACGATTCAAATTGATTTTGATTTCGTTTTCGTTTTTGTTCCTCTTAAAATTTCATTCGTTTCCGGTTTTCGTTTTCGTTCCTTGAACCGGTTCAGAGCCCTGATTGTGGTACTTGACAAAGGTTTGCCAAAGTAGTCCTGAGCCCATGTGGTGATATCGCTTATAGATGAATGACGATTCTTGATGCAGTGCCGCCTGAGGGATCGGAGATCACGGTTGTTCAGCTTAGGCTTGCGCCCTTGTCCTTTACGCACTGAAATTCCTCCAGATTCCTTGAATCTTTTAATTATGTTATGCACTGTTGAATGTGAAATATCCAAATCTCTTCCTATCTTTCTTTGAGGAACATTGTTTTTAAACATTTCAATAATTTTCTCACGTATTTGTTGGCAAACTGGCGATCCTCGGCCCATCTTTGCTCCTAAAGGATTAGACCTTTCTTGGATGCTGCTTTTGTACCAAATCATAATTACAATCACCTGTTGACATCACCTGTTTCAAATCACATCATTATTTAACCATTTTACCTCATTGTTCCTGTCCCAACTTTTTTTGAAATGTGTTGCAGGTCTGAATGACAGGAAAGGATGCATGTTTACAAATGACATGAAGTTGACCAGACAAAACATGAAACATTTTGTGTTCATATTGTCTGCAATGAAATACAAGTCAAAGTAAATTTAGAAATCACTTCTTTTTTTTTTATTTGCGTTTTCCATACTGTCCCAACTTTTTCTGATTTGGGGTTGTATATTAGTCATTGAATCATTGATTCAATTGATTCGTTCAAAAAGCTGATTCATTCAGTATGAAAACTGTGTTTTGCTCAGAGACGCAGATACAGTGCTGTGTCTTTGTTTTGAACTATTTTTCGGTGGCGAAATAGAGCAAAAACAGGCAATATGGAAGTCTAAACTGTAAGTCACTTAATATTAACTTCTTGTTTAGTAAACTTGCATAAAATTAATATCACATTTGAAAAACTGCAATCTTTGTGTGATATCTTTTTAACTATATTATATGATCTAAACATAGCACGCAGTGAAAGTGTGTACTTTAATGCGCACCCGCACTAGTCTAATCAACAAAACTACATCACGTAGTGTGTGCGTGCACTCTCTGGATGTGTGAGGGATATACTCGATAATGTCAGATCGCACATCGTTAAAACAACAATTACGATATTATCGCAGACGATATATATCACACACCCCTAGTGAGTTGATGAATGTTTTTATGTGAATAAAAGCCTAAATTCAGTCTGTTCATCATATAAAGTGTTTGAGTCTCTTCAGAAAAAATTGGACCAAACTGCTTAATTCATATGGATTAGTTTTACGATCACTTTATGAACTTTTTGAAGTGTCAAAGTGGTAGATGCGTAGCTGTCAATGGAGGTATAGAAAGCGAAAAGATCTTCTTTTGTGTTCCGAAGATTAACGAACAATTTACGGGTTTGGAACGACATGAGCGTGAATAATTATTGACAAAATTTTCCCTTTAATAAAAACAAACCCAATATGTCAACATCCATCTCATTACATGTTGTCATATTAAAGGATGCACTACAATATACAATTAGTGATTGCAAGAGCAAGACTAGCAAAGCTCTTCCTTCGGCGCGGTTTTAAAAGCTGTGAGGGGAAGATAGCAGGAGGCCTTTTTCTCCCAGCATCCTCCCCTCCCCGGGAGAAGGACTTATGAAGGTGAGTGCCTCCCTGACAGGCGCGAAAATAAAGGAGACAAACCCTGGATAAAAATTAAATAAAAAGTAGCTGTCTTAAACAGTAATTGCACTGCTTTGCTGAGCAGGCTTTCAGATATATAAACTTGATTTACTATCGGCTCACAACTACAAATCAGAAGGTCTGAGAAACACTTGTGCTATGAAATTGTTTAATCTCATCAAGTTCTGCTTTCACAGCAAGCTATAAATCACAAACTCTTTGTTATCATAGACCTCCATGAGCGCCTCTCAGGCAGGCAATGGATCGTGGGTATATATAATCTTGACTGCACAAACAGCGGGGTCGTCAGTGGCTGAAATACTTTCATATTAGCTGCGCCGCAGCTGCTGGAACACGAGGCAGTGATGGATATCTCATTTCTAACTCTCTGCATCTATTTCCAACAAATTATTACTGCATAAATTTCTTGTCAACAGAAACGGCCAATTAATTAAGTTAAAAATGGACTCATGATCGCATCTACAAACCAAATAGAAGAGCAGGGGCAATTTTCCAGTAAGTGGATTTACCGGCGGGTCAGTTTAATGAATGATTTTAAACTTCGTCATAAACTTCCAGACAGGCCAATATCTACACAGAAGCCTCGGCACAGGCCAGGTGCTGACAGATTTACATAAAGCATATTTATGCATGGGGCCCGCGGTTGATGGCTGAGGTAGAAATAAAGTTTATTAGGGCTCCGAGAACGCGGTCAACCTCGCATTCTCCATCATCAGCAAAATGGGAGATAGCTGCGGAACACCTTGACTTTTCTTAAGGAAATATACACATTTAACAGGCCATCGAGATGAATAATTCATACTTATTCACAGCACATTTGTTTTTTTGTGTGCGTGTGTTTTTTTTTCTTTCTTGCTCAGGTCATTAATCAGAGAGGGAATCCTGCAACAATGATGAGCCTGGAGATTTATATGTATTTTAGCTTCTTTACAGATAAATCAAGCCTTGCAATTATGGTGGGAGAGGCCCAGCTGTGACCCCATGTCAAACTAATGACACTTAGAAATTTAAATCTTGTCTTTTCTCCCCTGACTTCACCCTAATCATAGTTAAAGAGAGACGCTTCTCCTATGGAGGAAGACGAACATAAAAGCCAGTTTTATGTTTTAGCATTGAAATGATGCTGCATCTGACCTGCGGGGCATCTGCATGCCAAATAACTCACTGAAATAACCTCGGTGTAATCTAACAAAAATAACAACATAAATGAAACTCAGAGCATCAATTTAAACAATAACAATGGTGAAATTAAGAGGTCGGAGTGCATTGAGCGTGCTATCACAACATTCCTTGAGCATGCAAGGTAGCGTTAGCAACAAAGACTTGGCATAGTGGAATGTTTACAGCAAAAATCTCAACATAATTGAAGGTAAAAGACCAAAAATACTTGCATAACAGTTAGTTCATACCATACAAGTGAACTTACGATGAAAGAATTATGTAAACATCATGATATCGCAACATTCTTTGTACATTTAAAGTGGTGTTAGCAACAAAATCTTAGCGTAATGGAATGTTAACAACAAAAAATCTTAGCAAAATAGAAGGTTGTAAAATATTTAAATGAAAGTGAACACACTGAATAGAGAAATACATAAACATGGTGAAGTTAAAAGCTCAGACTGTGCACAACGCATGCTATCACAACCTTCTTTACGCATGAAAAGTAGCATTAGCAACAAAATCTTAAATAAGACGTCTCATAAGTCAAAAGAAAAAAATGTCTAAAACATTTTTCTAAAACCTAGTGAACCTAGAGCCTACATGGACAGCATTTTAAGGCTGTTTAAACCTTGTAAAATGCTTCTTTTAGCCATAAGAATGTAAATCTAAATTAGCATTGCATGTATTCTTCAGAGAAAGAAATAACAGCTCAGGGAAAAAATCTATTCAAGATGGGCGATAAAACAAGAGAAATGTTGACTATAAACATTTGTACAATTCATTCAATACTAAAAAGAATCACAACTATTCACAGAGCATTTATGTGTGCCTTGTTTGCTACAGCTTAGCAATATGATAATGCTCAATTGAAATCACATGCGAATAGAATCTGTCACTTATAAAGTTCTATTTCAATTAGCCTATGTAGGCGTGTAGACAGCAAGGTAGCTCACTAGGTTTTGGAACAGACCCAGAGTTCTCTCACTGGTTGAAACGCAGCTTTTGATGGCTTGTATTTGTTGCTTTAAAAGGCCATGCTCTCTAATAACACCCAGGCCTCTCAATATCCAGGCCTAATTTATTATTTATAATGCCTGCAGTCTGTCCCCTGATTAAGGCGGCACAACTTTGTTTTACTGGGCCCTGCCTTTAATCTGTCTCTCAGTGAGATAAATTAGCCAGTGCCGTGCCAGTTCCACACTCTCTTTGCTTTACTCTGTTTATCTCTGCCCATGACATGCCCACGTCAAAAGCACACATCTGTTTTAATGCACAAGACCCAGCTCTGGAGCATGTTAGCCATCCCTTTTTTCTTCTCTTCCACTGACTATTGTGTCAAACAATTCCCTCTCATGACTGAAATGATAAACTTCGCTGCTGATGTATAAATAACACACTTTTCTATCTTCCCAGATGCTCCGCTGTGGTTTTTAATGGCGGTGCGTTTGCGGCGAATAAGAGAAGGTTTCGTAAACTAGGCGGAGGCCCAGTCTCAGACCTTTCCTGTGAATGTTTTCTGTTTTCCTCTTGGCCTCCTCACTAGTGTTAAATCACAGGCTGCTGTCAAGGAGCACTAAGCTAGTATGCGTCACCGGGGAGTGCAGGAAGCACTGGGTATAATTCTGTCCATCAGCTTAATTTATTATATCGGTAGCTTTGTAATCATGTGCAATAAGTTATGGGGCCTGACACAAAGGAATTCAGTTTGAAGGCAAAAGTGTTTATCATGTTTAAAGGTCTGGTCAGACCATATCTACCGTATTTAGATGGGGAAAGAGAATAAAGACAAGTGTTTTATTTTCCTATCTGGACACTAACACAATGACTTTGTGGACATAGGGTTAGAGCAAATAAAAGAGTGAAACCCTGGGTGCCTGGCTGAGAAGAAATTAATCTTTAAATACTCATGAAAAAGATCCCAGACGGTCCCATGAAACCAGGTCTCAGTATTCAGGAGGAAAGACATGGCTAAGTTTTGCCAGTTTTTACTCAAGTTGGCCTTAAGGCGATTAAATTTTCTGCTTCATGAAATTCTTATTAACTTTTCAGGGTGTCAGCTATCAACTGATTTTTTTTTAGAAAACATCTATAACATAAACTAAATATATATTTTTTAGGAGCCTGAAACCGGTATTTTTTTAAACCAGCACCCTTGCGTTTTCATGTGTACAGCCAATCTGTATATTTTGAAAACGGTGATGTCTTTACACCACGTCCCGCACGGTAAAGCCTAGAAGGGATACAGCTACGGGCACTGGGCATGCACACATCAATATTGCGCACTTTAATTCGTGTATTTGCATTATTGTAAGGGTAGGTTTATGGTTGGCGTAGGTGTAGGTGTAGGCGTTAATAAAACAATCTGGTTAGTAGCAAATGTATTTATTGTTATTTTATCGTGAGATTTTGCCTCACTTCTGACCGTTGCTGTACCCCTTCTAGCCACAACTCTTCTTCTCTGTTTTTAATGTATTTCTGTGGCAGAATTACAGCGCCACATACAGTCTGGCATGTATACTACACCGTTTTGAGTCGGTTTCAGTGGTTTCGTGTGTACGCAGATATTTCTTGAGACGAGGGAACAAAAAGATTGGATAGGGAAAGCTCTGGCTTCGTGTGGATGAGGCCTAAGATTACTACGAAGTAAAGTACAAAAATGTCTAAAACTAAATCTGAAATAAAAAATTAATTAAAGCTAAATAGAAACTAAAAAGCAAACCAAAAACCAGAAACCAAAAACCACTAGGTCAGTGTTATATATTTTGTTCAGTTGAGTACTTAGAATATCCCAAATGTTTCCAACTATTTGTAAATCGTGAGAAATTGCTATTTTAACCAAGGAACCAGGACGTGTGAGCTATGCGTTTGAGGGAGTCGCCTGTCGGTTGCGTCATATCTGCGTTACCCTCGGTTTCCAGTTTTATTTAGCAGAAACGCTTTACTCTCACTGCAGTGTGAACAAGTGTCAAAGCAGCCGCCGAGCGAACGTCATAACTTTCTTTTCAACACACTCAGATATATCTAATACGACAAACAGAGTTGCGTTACCTCATACTCATGACTGGAAAAGAGGAAGTGGCGCCGGCGACCGTGTCTTAGTAAAAGTCCCACCGGCGACTATGCCAAAACAACAGTCCCGCTCTTCAATCGCTCCTGCGGCCTTGCTCAGCTCCACAACACTCGGCCCTGCTCTGCTTCATTATACAGTAATGTTAATAATCGCATCCATGAACATGATTTCTGCCCGATTTCCTATCCTGACTCTTTTCCACCGGCTGTGAGGTGAAGACCACATGTCCCAAGATTCTGCGCTCAAACGTGACGTCATCAAACTATGCCTTTGTTTTGAACAGGCAACCTCTAGTAGACGGAAAAGTTACATAGTGTAGCTTTAAAATGGGTAAAAAAAATAAATAAAATAAAAATTACTAGAACTTAAACTGAAATTTAAATTTAACCCTAAAAACATGAAAATAAAAGCTTATTCAAAATATTAACAAATAATAAAATAGTACATAAATTATAGTAAAATAAAACTTTTTAACCTTTTTTTATAGAAATTGTGCAGAGTCACAGTTTTGTGCCTCTTGTACCCAACTCTCTTATAGTTTTGAGACTGTACACAAACTCAAAATACACAATCTTTAATTATTGAAACAGACTTTTATGTAAGCATACACATAACATTTTTGTGTTTTCATTCTAATGAGATCCTTGCTGTTTTTTCCAGGTTCCCCTTTCCATTTGGTTTCTTGGTTTATATAGTGCAATAATGTATATTATTTACAATATTGAATGTTATTGCCACAACACACAAATCTCTCTTTAAACAAAAGACTTCAAATGCCAGTAAAGGCCCCAATAAACTTCAAGCGAAACTAAAGAATGAACTGGTGTGACCCCATTTCAAGCAAAACCAGGCCAAAACCAAGTTCATTCTGTGCTAGTCTCCGGAGTTCGAAACAGTAGGTAAACACCTTTGAACTACCATTGGTTCGTGGCGATTATGTAATAGGTAGGTGTGGTTCTAAGCCTCCGCCTTTTTGATGCGGAAATCTTCTCCGGATAATTTCTTCTGTTCAGTCCCTCGAGGTTGGATGTCCGTGAGTAAAAACACACTGGAGAGCACTTTTATAGTAGACAACGAAGTTGTAATCCTAATTGAAAGAGTGACATGTTTTTCATGTTCCATTCTTGCTTTTAAACAATCTATTTTATGAAGTTTTATAGAGTGCCGAATTAAGGAGCTCACGCAAACATCCACATCAGATGCTTCAACTGCTGTTGTCATTTTTGTTGTGTGTTTGTTAACAGTATATCGCTGCTCACGTATTTCACACTTCTTTTTACCCCAAAGCGAAGAATGAAAAAGAACTTCATCGTGAGTATAGAGACAGAGCACATTTAGGCCACGCCCACACCGGAGAAGAAAACAATCCAACGCTCTCCATTGACTTTGTATTGCGTGAAGCTGCCTCCTTGTCATTTCTGACTTCTAACAAAAAAACAGAACAATGTCTAAAAGCTGCGATGTGACAGGGTGTACAGCAAACAAACTAAAAAACACAGAACTAAGTTTTTATAAGCTGTCGACCCAAAAAAACGAGCGTTTAAGGACACAAAAGTGGATACAGGCAATAAGACGTGAAGCATCAGCAGGAAGAATGGGTACATTTTGGGATCCTGACACTCAGTATGCCTCAGTATGCCTACGTGTGCACTAAACATTTTGTCACTGTTAAGTCAAATATCCAAATGTCAGTTTTATATATTATATTTCCTGTCGCTGATTGCGTTCCCCTCCAGTGGCCGTAGTTTTCAGTGTCATATAACATGTGGCGCTCAGTATCAATTGCCTGTATCCACTTTTGTGTCCTTAAACGCTCGTTTTTTTTGGGTCAACAGCTTATAAAACCTTCTGGGTTTTTAGCTCTGTGTTTTTTAGCTTGTTTGCTGTACATCTTGTCACATATCAGCTTTTAGACATTGTTCTGTTATTTGTTACATATCAGAAATGACAAGGAGGCCGCTTCACGCAATACAAAGTCAATGGACACGGTTTGATTGCCCCCCTCCCCCGATGGGCGTGGTTTTCAGATTATGACCCGTGTCGCTTTGTCTCTATATCAAGGTCTTAAAAATGCAGCATTCTCAATAGAATACATTTAAAACTAAAAAAACAAACAGAGAAACTAACACTAGCATGATACTTAGCACTTGCCCTCTGTCTGGGTGGCCCAACAACATCAGTTATATTCATAATATGATAGGAAACAGATTTTCATTTTCCAAACAGGAATGAAAAACAAGATAGACCAGATAGTAACGCCTCTAATTAGCCTATTAATCACACATGTCCTTTAGGGTTGTGGCCTCCTTTGTTGGTTTAAGCTAGCAGAGATGGAAGCTGATTTAGAAGATGGGCACCCGCTCTCTCACCATGTGTATGACTCTGCTTAGCATAAAAGGAACACAGGGCTGTGAAACCCTAACAATGAGCCATATCCCCCTATAGCCCTCTCAAAGGGCCACATTTGCATATCAAGCCACCAGTGCTGATATGTAAACGTTTCTTCATCAGATGGCGCTGACGATGAGAGCCATTCATCTGCCTGTTAACGTCCTGCTTTAGTGCTATACAAAAGCGCAGCGGGCTGAAAGAGACATCTTGTGTCATAGCCCATGAGAGATAATGATATCGTTATACCTCCTTGATCACACACACACACACACTCGCGCACATAAAAATTCCTGTACACTTCAGTACGATAGCCCGACGTTCCTCTGGTTTACATCTGAATAACTACTTTATCTGAGCACTTCAATTTGCAAGGCTTGCTGGAAGGCAGCTCCTCCTGATGTTAATTGCGGGGTACTTAAGCACTAAAAGATTAACATAAAACCCTTTGGAAACAAGCTAACAGTTGTATGATAATTTGTCCATGGCCTTTGTCTGTCTATCACCACTTTGCCTCTAGCTGTAATTTTATCAAGGCACTGTAAAATACCATTTAAACAAGTTGACTTACAGATAATTAATA
The DNA here is from genome assembly GCF_949357685.1 of Gobio gobio. Classification (NCBI taxonomy): domain Eukaryota; kingdom Metazoa; phylum Chordata; class Actinopteri; order Cypriniformes; family Gobionidae; genus Gobio; species Gobio gobio. The sequence continues at coordinate 39,089,971 of NC_137111.1, read as the reverse complement.
ACAGGAATCGTATTATTCAATTGAGCTACTCTGGAACCATTAACAAGCGAGGGAGTAAAACATAATTAAACTATTCTATTTTATTAACCTATTCATTACGTTGAGCAAATGACGACTCTCTGAAGAACCGTCTCAGACTAATGAGAAGAGCGAGAAGAGTCTGTACTGAGGCCCTGTTTGATTAGATCGCTTCAATGAGACAGGACGGAGAAAATAACAATCTAACAATCCCGACAATCTAAAACGCCTGTGTGACTACTGCACAACACACTCACTCGTGTGTAAGGTGTGAGGGGGTTTGATTTAACTTTGTTAATCAAGAACCTCCAGCTTTGAGCAGTTTCACCAGAAACGGGCAAATAATTCAAACAAAGAGGTTCATCTTCACTTGAATCTGCTCTGGAAAAGACTGAATAATGATTACACTTTTATAATTTCAAGTATTTATTTATTAAATATATTCAGGTTATGTATGTGCTCAGTGGATGGTGATTGGTTGCTCTCTGTAATATTCAAAATTATATAAAAGAGGTATATACAATGCGGCCTTTAAATAACATCATCAAGTCTGGTCAACACTGCAGCTTATTCTGCTCAACTGCAAACAACACAAAAAAAAGAACCGACTAACATCAGTTAGTGGTGTGCTTTTATGTTTAGAAGTGAGATTATTCGAAATACACCGCAGTTTAATTTTACTATGATTTATATACTATTATAGTATTTGTTAAAATTTTTTAAATAGCTTTGGATTTTAAGTTTAGTTTGTTAGTTTAGTAATTTTGTTAAGTATATTTTTATGTTTTTTGACTGTACTAAAGCATAAAAATACCACGTTTGCAGATATTTAGGAAAATAAGTTCACATACTTGTTTCTCTGAAAAACAATGCTACAGCCAGTTATACTTTGAAAAGTGCGCTTTGTGTCGGAATGTCTGTTTTTCTATTAGTCTGTGTAGTATTTTGACAACTGGGTTGTCAGTTGGCGGAAAACACTGTGCATTGCAGTCATGGAAGCAAGCAAACGGACTGGGTCAGAGATCGCAGATTCTACCCGACCTAAAAAGCCTCAGCTCTATGGCCAGAGGCATATTTAAACACGGATAAACCAACTCATTAACTTACAGTGCAAGGCTTGCTGCCTTCCATTGTCAACTGCACTCATTCCTATTGCATGGCCTCAATCTGGCAACCCACATGAGCATCGAGTCTGAGGAGAAGTGGGTGAGAAAAACAACTCTCTTTAATATTTTGAATTTGGACTGCAGTATCCATTTCAAACACTAGCTTTCAATATTACATACTGGACCTTTAAATAATAATTCTACATAACATTATTTTATATTTATTTCAGTTTTAAATGTAGTACTTCAACCTATTTATTTAAATTAAGCTGCATTTCGACCGAAATTACTGCTGTCTGCTTTTCCATCGTGGTCTAAAGTACCGTGAAGATTAGAAAAATTAGTCCGGTGACGTAGGACTGCACGTGACTTTCCAGTTTCGCTGAATTTCATCCTCCGCATATAAGCTTAATAAAGTCTGAACCTCGTCGTTAGTCAATCTGTCGTATTTTTTAAAATCCATTGTTGATTCCAATAGCAAACAACTCTAACTGCACGCACCACAACAGACTTTTAAAAAGGTGGTTGAAATAAACTGCTGCATGTCAACCAATCCATCAAAATGCAGCATGAACTCAACCAATCAGCATGTTCAGTGGCCAAGTCCCACCCCCGAAAGTTCCTGAACTTTGAAAAAGTACTACCTCGTGAGAAGGGACTTTCTGCGGGGGACATTTTTACCCAAAACTTCATTTAGACCCTGGTCCCTGCAGTCGAAACACACAGAGTAACACCCCAAAGTCCCTAGTTCCTGGGGAAAGTATGCTGCGGTGGAAATGCAGCATTAGTTGCCATAGCAACATTTCTAATTTTCATGTTTTTTTTTAAAGTATCAAACGTTTTTTAAGTTAAAGATTTTCATTTAATATTTATATTTTATTTCAGCTCTAATTTAATTACCAAAAACTTTATTTAATAGTTTTATTTAACAATATCAACACTGCTCAAAAAACAAAGCTGTACATAGAGTTCTGCTTATGGATATTAAGTTGCTGCTAAGGGACTCAAATACTGTAAAACTCAAAATGTTTACATACAATTTTTTCAGCATTCCGTAGCACAATGTGCATCAGACTAAGGTTGACACTACTGGCTTCAAGTGTACATCTATAATAACTGACAGGTCTCCACTGTCAGATATCATGTCAAAAGAACCTTGATGCAAAAGTACAATTGACTATCTGAATACACAGAATGATCCATCAAAAAGAGAAGAAAAAAAAAAGTATTAGCCTATTGCGATTCTTTGAGCAATAAAATCATTGGCAGTCTTGCTGTCACTGTCCAAGATCAGACAGGGTGAAGCTATTATGCCCATAAGACAAGTGTGGACACTTCCATCAAAGTGGACAAATTCACCCATGACTTCATCTGCAGAGCTGTCAGTACATCACTACGTCTCATTTGCGCAGAAGCTCTAGGCAAGTATCCAGACTGGCAGAGTCGGACATGCGAGATGGGGGCAAAAGAAGCCAGCGTCCGAGTGTACTGCCACTCAATCACTGGAACGTCAAGCGGAGCTGCGGGAGCATTGTAGGTCACGGTCACAGTGAAGGTCAGCCGGGAATGGACCGTGTCCGTCGTGTCACGTCATTCCGGAGCAGGTGTGGCCACCACACGAGCGGTTCTGTCTTTGCCAAGTGCACTCAAATGCTCCGAGCTCATGTGTTATTCACCAGGCTTGCTGTTGCAAACACTCAAAAGACTATTCATTTATCTGGGATACCTGAAGCGTGGCAAAATGATTGGTTAGCCGCTGTTGCAGCAGGGGAAAAAAATGATGCTAAACAATTTGTGTCAATTTTCAGCAGGAATTATTCTGTTCTTTTCAGGATGAGACAGGCCGCGTGCATAATGACGTTACCCTAATAGTGTGACAGTGGAGCTACAGGCCCATGACATTTGCTGGAGAAATGCATCACTAAGCAGTCACTGGACTGTGATCTTACTAGACCATAGAATATCCAAACACCACAATTAATCTTCCAGAGGTAATGCTACAGTCAGCGACAAATGGATATATCCAATTATTCATTCATCCTTTTCAAATTGAGAAATGTATAACAACGTCAATCACATTCACATTATGCAACATATAAAGAGAGTTGAAAAAGCATCAAATATAGGCTAGCAGGATTGTCTGTGAACAAGTTAAATGAGAGTGTCAAAGTCAAAGAGGTAAAAAAAAAAACAGCTTTTGTTGAGTGAAGAACAATTCAGTCCATCCATGGAATAAAATCTACATAGGATCCTGCAGTCATTGAATTAAATATGTTTTAATGATACTCTTTATAAAACCTACAAAAATGCTTTATGATCTATTATGTTATGTACGCTATGTTCAAAAGGATGGACACATGGAATCAGATTTTTTCAAATCTGATTCAAACCACATTTGGAGGTGGTTTGAAATGCGATTCCAATCAGATTTTTTCAGATGCATCTCAGTCTGGACGCTCAGGCTGCTCAAATTGGATTTCTAATTGTCTTTTTCCTCACTCTTAACGCAACACAAAATGTTAACGTCAACATTCCCATCGGTGACAGAAATGCCTGAAGTATTCATACGGTATGTCCAAAGATTTCGACCGTGACTACAGCACAGAACATCACAATATATACCAGTCATAGAAGAAGGGATGGAACAGTATGAAAATTTAATATCACGATTTTAGTGACCCAAATGATCACGATTATCAATATTATCATGGTTTTGTTCAAATAAGATGAAAATGTTCAAAAAGAACAAATGCACACACTGAAAACATTTCAACACGTTTTATATTTGAAAATCAACAAACAACAAATAAAACAAGCAGCTCTATGCACTTTTTAAAGCAAGATTCTATTCTGAGGCATTTCCTTCCTTAATAATGACCGTCGTCAATAGCAACGCATTATAACAGTGCACATCCATGTATCACAACGTACGCGTTCTCTCGTTTTATTGAAATGCAATTTGCGTCTCTGTTTTTGATTGTATTGAAAATGAAATCTGAGGACTTTACTATTAATTCTACTATAATTATTACTATAACTTCTTTTGATCATCTTGTCTGGACGATTGTTTTTTACACTGTACAAAATGGATTTATAAACAGGCAAGATTTAAAACATTAATCTTAATTCAATATGTCCTTATAATTATTTATGTTGTAAAGAAAATATGTGTAATACGTGTTCAATGAATATAAATGATTATCCCTTAAATGTCACCCTTAATAGTCTTGTTTGAACTTCTTTGTTTGTCTTTGGCTCAAAGCCGCTTGCTGCAAACTTTTTTTCGTGGAAGCTTTACGTTAATTTCAAGCGAGTGAGATAAAATATTTCAACTCAAAACTTTGTGTCCAATTATTTCCCAGACGTAGTTCTGACATTGAGGTCAAAGTCCACTTGCCTTGTGATCACTTTACAACAGTGGGTGGTCACGAAGACAACCCTGCAGATTTGAAGTGTTTCCCCCTATTGCAGCAACTTTCTTTTTGCATGATCTGCAGACAGGGTGACCATCCTCGATTAAGTTTCCCTCAGGACTTTTGTAAAAGTCAAAACATGACCACACCTCAGATTTGGTCCTTTTAGAAGGCGAAAAATCTCCCGGCGTTGTCACAGCCTTCTGCCATTTCTTCTCGTTCAAAAAACAACGTTGTGCACTGCGCCAGACTGATGCTGGCTGGACAGGATTTACCACGAGTTTTCAAAATCATTATAATCAAACACGTTTTTAATGATAATTAAATTTAAACAATATTACCAACCATCAGTACATTTTATCGTGGTTTATTGTGAAACCGGTAATCGTTCCATCTCTAGTGACAAGGCTTTCAAAATGGATGCAGGAAAAATTAAGGTGCATCATATTTGCTTTCCAAATAAGCGCCCTATTGAGTCCGTTGCATAAGAAAAACGTGACATAAAAGTAAAGACCAAGGATTTCCAATTAATATAATAGTAATCTGTATTAAGAAAATTAAAATTAAGCATCACAAAAGTTTTCAAGATTGATTTATTAAGAAATTAGAAATGTTGCTTGAGAACAAAATATTATAATAATATAGCATATTAGAATGATATCTGAAGGATCATGTGACACATACTGCTGAAAACTCAGCTTTACCATCTCAGGAATAAATTACATTTTAAAATATATTCAAAATAGAAAACAGTTATTTTAAATTGTAATAATATTTCACAATATTACTGTTTTTGCTGTATTTTTTGACCAAATAATCGCAGTCTTGGTGAGCATAAGTTACATTAGCTATCTCATGTTTTGCAACCAAACCTTGACTTCCGTCATCAAAAAAACCCATGCACCCGCATGTCAACTCTTGGTGCCACTTCTGTAGAGGTCATAATTAAAAGCACGTAAAGGTGTAAAAGAGTGAAGCTTGAGTGCTGAGCTCATATGCAGTCCCCTGATGGGAGTGTGTTAGAGCGTGTTACGGCCCGAGTGCTTAGATTGAAAACCCAATTCAGACAGGAGTGGAGTCAGATCCCACTGCTCACCACTGAGGACTAATGAATTGGTTGCGGGCGTGACAGTCAAGGTGGATTACTTTGTATTTTTATCAGTGTAGAGTCTAGACGGTGACTGCATTTAGAAAATGAATTACAGCATTACAAGCTGGCTTTTACAGTGCATTCTCGCTTCTAGAAATGAACTGGGCAGACGAAGGCAAAACACATCAGATTTACTGTAAGCCAGTAGGTCATTCAATGTTCAATACATTGGCCCAAAATAATCTGAATGTGTTACCTGCTGCATTAGACTAGAATTTGAAACCAGTGATATTTTAGTATCATTAATATGCTATAGTTTTTTTCTATAATACTATTGTAGTATTTATTTTCGTAATTGAAGTTTTATTTAAATGTCAAATATAGTTTTGATTAAGTAATTTTTTTTTAGTTTTAGTACTTCCAACTGATAAATCGCTTGTACGTCGTTCTGGATAAAAGTTTCTGCTAAATGAATAAATGTAAACATAAAAGGTAAACTTTAATTAAACGGAAATTAAAAAAACATTGCTAAAAGAGCTGAAAAGCTTTTATTTCACTTAAAGGGGGGTCTATTTCTAATTGAAATAATGCTATTTCATGCATTCTGACTTTTTTACACTGTTAAAGAGTTGGATGCTAAACATGGCCAAAAAAATAAATAAATAGTTGGACGTATGATGGAGTATTCCTGAGCCAAATAAAACAATTTTCGAGTATGGCCCTGTATGACGTCATAAAGGGCGGAATTGCTTGCATGGGTACTTCTCCCGGATGAGCGCGTGCGCACATCAACCAGAGCGAGCGCAAGAGCACGCCCTTCAACAAGCTTTGTTCGGTTTATGAAGCCGTCGACAGCGCTGTCATTTTGTTTTAAGACCACAAAATCAACAATGTCACTAAATAAGTGTGTTTTTGGTTGTGAGGGAAAGACAACCTTGTTCAGCTTCCCAAATAACCCAGCATTAAGGAAACAGTGGATACATTTGTTTTTCCGGAGCAGCAATGGAGTTCTGTAAATGTGTTTGTTTGTTCCCGGTCATGAGTCGAAACCGCAGGCAGTGAGTGAAACTGCATTTTTGTTGGCAATCGGCGCGTAAGTGCATATAATCTAAACAACACGAACGTATAGTGAATCAAAAGTTATCCAGAAATAATGCCATGATGTATTGTGTGTATGTATGTGTGTGTGTGCTTGTGACTCTTTAGCTCTGCCCACTGCACGCCTGCACAAGCTTGGGTGTTTTCGTAAAGAATCGGTACAGCGTATCTGTCTTTTATAAATATGATAAAACTCTTCGGAGATATGAAGGCTGCAATACTCTATAGGTACTCAAGATTAACATGAGATTGGCAGAAACTGTGTGTGTTATGTACCCTTTAATGTTTTTTTGTAAATGATAAACCTGATGGAAGCAGTGCTTTTTATTCAACAATGGATTATTAGATATTATTCAAAGATTTTTTTGTAGCGTACCAAGAACATTCTGGGCCGAAATAAACTGTAATGTGGACCAGACTTGCCGACGGTCAAAAGTCTGGCTAGGCAAAACTATCTAACCTGAGTGCCAAATACTTTAGAGTCCGCTAACACAGACCAGGCGGTGTGACAAAGCACATGAAGATCTGATAGCCCCAACCAACAGCACACCTACAATAACAAAGTAAATCTGCGCTGAACCGTTTATCTGCCGAGCGAGACTGTGCATGCTGGAGGAGGGTCCACAGTCCCATCACTGGGTTTTATCTGTCCCCCTGCAACATGACAGTTTGTAATATAAAAGCATCTGGAGTTTCTTGTCAAACACAAGCTTATCTGGACCCAAACATTTCCCTGGACCAGACCTCACACTGACAAGATGGACTCTCTCTTTTCGCTCGAGTGTGGGGTCACGCTATTCTGTGGAATAAGCAACAGATTACAGCTGTCAAACTTCATGGACAGTTCAGTAAAACAACATGACTTAACCATGATGGACAGCACCTGGTTGTCATTTGTCTCCACCCTCTTCATCAGTGAAGCGTAATAGAGGGAAACAAAGCTGGAAAGTGTTGTTTTCTACATGGAGAAAGACGACACAGAATAGGACTGAGAAATAGGACAGAGAAAGGGGACATTTGATTCGCTTATTCAGTGTTTCTTTAAAATTACGGGACTTTTTTATTGTTTACCTTTTTAATAAAATTGTCTTTTATTGGAGATAATTCAATAATTTATTGGATTTAATCAAATGAACAGCCATTTGATTTCAACCACTGTATACATGATTACATTAAAACTCTTTATTCATTTTTACTAATTCATGTTTTTATGAATAAAACAACCTTTCATGTCGAGATTTTACTGTTTTACCCTCATCGGAGACAGAGAATTTGATTCTTAAAATATGACAATTTATCATACAAATATTATAAAATATTTTGAAAATGCTAAATTACAATCTAAATAAAAGTAAAAATACATATAGGCCTAAACCATTTTAAGCTTTTTGTGTAAATTTTGTCACAATTTCCACCTTACCTAATCATTTTGCAATTTTTTTGGAGACAATATTGTCAATGAAGAGCTTGAGAATAAATAGAATACATGAAAACTAAGAAAAATCAGGAATCATTAAATATGTTGTGCATCTTTTCCATTCAAGATGTTAAATCTGTTAAAATAAATTAAAAATAAAAAGAGTGGAAAAATTGAGAAGTGTTTTATTTCAAATATGTAATTTTCTTAATAAAAAATATATCAATTGAGCTTGCTGGTTCATGAAAATAATGATGGTTTTCTTGTGATACATGCATGTCCACTGTTGGACACAGACACATTTAATAAATAAACTAAATGTGTTTTGTGTTTTGAGTAAATGTGTTTTGAGAGTTTATATTGTTTCTTTCAATGAATTTTCACACAAAAAACAAGCAATGTATATACATATGAAAACCACACATTATACAAACCGCAGAATCAAAATGACAAAACAATCCCCCCACACTCATCATCACTGAGACCCACTCAGGTCAACTACAAAAACACTATCTTTCATTTAAGCATTTTACCGCCTGTGGTGGTATTAAAAAAACACTGGCATCCTAAATCTCCGACCCAAAGGTAATAGCTCAAGCTCATTAAACAGAGGATGCCTTTAGTCTGATTTTATTTCATGGATTTGCTAAAGTTCTAGACCTACCAGAGGGATACCAAGTAGTTTACTCGCAATATTTAAAACTTTCCTAAGGGAACTCTTCTGTTCCACTGTGACATTTCCAAATCAGCAGGTGATGCAAAAGGTCAAACCACTTTCAATAAAAGAATTATAAAACACTCTTAGCATTGAGACACTACAATGAATGACACCATCTTCCTTAGGAAGTATAGTATTTGCTGTCCTGTTTTGTTCACAGCTTCAAATTGTCTAAAGGGCTACAGCTGAAGAAACACCCATTCCCTTTTAAACAAAACAACTCGGCGATTGGGCATCATAATCATTCCGTGTTGAATGAAAAAGTACCTGAAATGTGAGGAGAAGAAACAAAAACTCCAGACTTATAATAAAAGCAGATAATCCTCTCCATGTTCCATCAGGTAGTATTACAGTTACCGGGGTGTCTATTGTCTTTGACGATGTCAGATGTCAAAGCGCTAGCCATCAGAAAAGAACATCTAAGATTACGGCCTCTCTTTTTTCACGTCTTTTTGTTGTGCAGCTGCTGTTGCTGGAAGTGGCCTGGAGCCTGCAGAGACCGGTGTGATTCCCCATGCAGGGATCAGGGCTGCTCACAGGGCCTGCGGTTCACTTCAAACACAGGCCAGCAGGCCAAAAAAACTCCCCCCGAGCACAAGCATGATGCTCATCCGCATCTCTCTATCACTCTCCTCTTTCTCTCTGGGGACAAACAAGTGATGTATGTTCTGAGGAAACGTGAGAGAAATTTTCAGTTTTGTGTGTTTGTGAGACAGCTGAGTGTTTATCCCTAAGCCGGCCCGTGGCAGGAAGTATATACTCTTTACAGCTGGAGGACACTTTCAATGTTTATTCATTCAAACTGTACTGAACCACGTGGCTACGCAGTTAATAATGATATTGCAACGGTAGAAATAAAGAAATAAACAGCTTTACTTCCACACAAGGATGTAAAAATGTTTTGTTAACTCACTGAGGTCGGCAAAGGCGTCTGTTTTTTTTCTTATCAGTGCGAAAGAGACTCAAAATATTCAGTCTATTTTGGTCATTCAGGCAAGTGTTATACATCATTATAATCTGTTAAGTTTCTACTTTTATTTGTGTATACTCACAATAAAAACAAAATGTTGTGCTTTTTGCAAAATAAAGAAAACAATGATGCGCGATCCGCAGCCTCTGTAAATGAAGTCCAATCTGATACTCCTCAGAAAACTAAATGTAACTTTGTGAATACTTATCACACAAACATGAGACATATGTCTAAAGAAACGTTGAAATGTCAGGTTTTAAATAATGTAAATCAAATCGAAAACAAATATTCTCTGTTTATGTTATCTGATTGAAAAGAGAGAGATGTCAGTCGTTCTCAAGTGTCTCGTTATCCACTATATAGTAGATATTAAGTTGGTAGATAATTTTTTCACAGTATATGCATAAACAAATTAACCAGAACTCATTCACTTTCAATGAGGTTTGGCACTTTCATATTTTTCCTTTATCTAGCCAAAACAAATGTATCTACTACCGATTCGTCTTATAGCGTTAATTTGACGGAAAATTTTCGTAGACAAGCTTTTTTTCCATGACTAAGACGAGATGACGACGAAGTGACACCAAGGTCATTAAACGATAACTGTGACTACATCAACATGCAATATCGCTGATGAAGAAAGATGAGACTAAGGGTGTGTTCACGCTTGTAGTTGGTTCATTTGGTCTGGACTAAAAAGAAAACATTTAGTCCTAGTCCTCTTAGTGTTCACATTGGCATTTTTAACGCCAAACCTAAAGATACCGTACCTAAAGGCATAGGAATATGTTCACAACCTGATTGGACGGCCTTTGTTACGTATATTTGGTAATGGAACTTACCAAACATCCAAAACAATGCTTTGTGCTGGGGTAAATATGCTCATTGTGTGTGTGTGTCGAGCTATGTTTGCAGTTTCCAGATGTCAAGAGTGTAAATCCCCCAACCAGAGCTTTTCTGTTAAAAAGATACATTTTCTACCCGGTGTTTTACTTAAAGGGTTAGTTCACCCAAAAATGAAAATTCTGTCATTAATTACTCACCCTCATGTCGTTGGACACTCGTAAGACCTCCGTTCATATTCGGAACACAAATGAAGATATTTTAGTTGAAAGCTGATGGCTGAGAAAGGCTTCAGACAGGCCTCCATTTGCATTCAGTACATTGACACTTCCAAGATCCATGAAAGGCACTTAAAACGTTGTTACAAAGTCCATCTCACAACAGTGGCTCTACAATAATTTTACGATGCGACGACAAAAGTTTTTGTGCGCAAAAAAAAAATCAAAATAACACCTTTATCCAACTTGTTCTTGACTTCCGTGTGTGCCTCCACGACGCATGCGTGAGAATATGATGCAGATCCGGCGTTCGGACACATGACCCAGAAGCGATTTGTTTACGAGCAGAGGAAGACGCGCGTGTCTAAGCTGTTGGATTCTACATTGATCGTGCTTTAGGTCTCGCCGTATTGCTCAAAATGGGGCTTAAGTGTGTATTTCATGGATTCCCGAGCGCCGGCGCTACGTCATATTCTCGCGCATGCGTCGTGGAGGCACACACGGAAGTCGAGAACAAGTTGGATAAAGGTGTTATTTAGATTTTTTTTTGCGCACAAAAACTATTGTCGTCGCATCGTAAATTTATTGTAGAGCCACTGTGGTGAGATGGACTTTGTAACGACGTTTTAAGTGCCTTTCATGGATCTTGGAAGTGTCAATGTACTGAATGCCAATGGAGGCCTATCTGAATCTTTTCTCAGCCATCAGCTTTCAACTAAAATATCTTCATTTGTGTCTGAAGATGAACGGAGGTCTGACGGGTGTCCAACGACATGAGGGTGAGTAATTAATGACAGAATTTTCATTTTTGGGTGAACTAACCCTTTAATCTTTGCAAGTTGGCAACCATGCGCACACAACACGCTCTCTCTACACTGTGGAATCACCGCTGATGATCTGAAAACACCGACAAACAAGTAAGCTGGCGTTTTGCAATCAACATTTGAGTTGAACATGTCATTGTGTCAACAGTTATCTGTGTTCAGTCATGATCTAAGATTTCAGTGACTAAAACTCAACAAAAATTCCCATACATTTAGTAGAACAAAAACACAACAAGGTAGAATAAAAATTATAAAAACTAAAAAGAACATGGCTGAGAAAAAAATAAAAAAATAGCGGACAAAATGAACACTAATGTGAACACTTGCAAGCTCTTTTGTCTCTATGAGTCTTTTATTTTAACAGAATATTAAAAATAGAGAACTTTGACCACTGACCCCAGAGGGATTTCTAACCAGAGTTAGGTTTAGGCAGGCAGAAATCTCTTCAGCACGCATGAAGATCAGGCAGCCTAGGCAGCTCTGGGAGGTCTGGCCCGCAAATCCTTCTTTTCGGATCTCCTCACCCAGATGAAAGAGCAACGCCACTAAGGATTATACAACACAATTACACATTCTCTGTTGTGCTGACAAAGAGGGGGAAATCGGCTTTCTAAAAGGCTGAATCATTTCCAATTAAGCACATTTTCTGACATTCTGTAATGGCCAGGTTGATGCTCTTTAAGACTGACACTTCTAACCTCTGTCTCACCCCACCGTACACTGCCTCTGATTGTACAGTGTGTGCTTCCTTCTTTAAAAAGCCAAATTGTTTTTTGTTGATGACTGAGAATTGCTCTGACAACTAACTTGCGATGATGAAAAATGGTCAATTTTCTCAAGTAGCCTGACATGGATGGCTTGCGAAGCTCAATTCTGAATTGCTAGTATCAAATTAGTTTCACTTCTTCCTTTCTAGGCAGCAAGCTCCCTAAAATGTCAATCGCTTTATTTCACCTTCAATATGTAGAAAGGACAGGTGTAAATAGTGTGTATTGAAGCTTTAATGGGTTGACCGAGAACTATCATGTTGGACAGCTTGTTCTCATGTGACAATCACACTGAGAGGATGACACTTCTGAACATCTTCACACTTCACAACAGAAACACACTCTTACTGTCTCTCTGCATGCCGGCGATCTTTTAGAGCTACCAAGGGAACACTTGAGAATGTGGTTGTCAATATTTGCATTAATGTAGACACAAAGACAGCCTGAGGGTCCCCATATATAGGTGGAGTATTACTATTGGCTTCAAATGGCAAGCACTGGCTGAAATAGTCAGTTCTGAACCACAGCATTTAGAATTTAAGTGAATTGATAATGCCTGAGAATTCCATTTCAATTCCTGAATTTCAGCTGAATTTCAATTGAGGTTGCAATTCATAGTAAAATAAATAAATAAAATAAAAATGATATATATATATCCCCAAATCAGAAAAAGTTGGGACAGTATGGAAAACGCAAATAAAATAAAAAAAGAAGTGATTTCTAAATTTACTTTGACTTGTATTTCATTGCAGACAATATGAACACAAAAAATGTCATGTTTTGTCTGGTCAACTTCATGTCATTTGTAAATATGCATCCTTTCCTGTCATTCAGACCTGCAACACATTTCAAAAAAAGTTGGGACAGGAGCAATTTAGGGCTAGTAATGAGGCAAAATGGTTAAATAATAATGGGATTTGAAACAGGTGATGTCAACAGGTGATTGTAATTATGATTTGGTACAAAAGCAGCATCCAAGAAAGGTCTAATCCTTTAGGAGCAAAGATGGGCCGAGGATCGCCAGTTTGCCAACAAATGCGTGAGAAAATTATTGAAATGTTTAAAAACAATATTCCTCAAAGAAAGATAGGAAGAGATTTAGATATTTCACATTCAACAGTGCATAACATAATTAAAAGATTCAAGGAATCTGGAGGAATATCACCACATGGGCTCAGGACTACTTTGGCAAACCTTTGTCAAGTACCACAATACGTAGTTACATCCACAAATGCTAGTTAAAACTGTACTGTGCCAAAAGGAAGCCCTATGTTAACAGTGTCCAGAAGCGCCGTCGACTTCTCTGGGCTCGGAGGCATCTGGGATGGACCATCACGTGTACTGATGTACTGAAACGTGTACTGTGGTCAGATGAATCAGTATTTCAGGTATTTTTTGGGAGGAATGGACGCCGTGTGCTCCGGACGAAAGAAAAAAAGGATCATCCAGACTGTTACCAGCAACAAGTCCAAAAGCCAGGATCTGTCATGGTATCGGGTTGTGTCAGTGCCCTTGGCAAAGGTAACTTGCACTACTGTGAAGGCACCATTAATGCTGAAAAGTACATAGAGATTTTGGAGCATAATATGCTGCCTTCAAGAAGACATCTTTTCCAGGGACGTCCATGCATATTTCAACAAGACAATGCAAAACCACATTTTGCACACATTACAAAGTCCTGGCTGCGGAGGAAGAGGGTACGGGTACTTGACTGGCCTGCCTGCAGTCCCGACCTGTCTCCAATAGAGAATGTGTGGCGCATTTTGAAGCGCAAAATGCGACAACGAAGACCCCGTACTGTTGCCCACCTTAAGACTTGTTTGCAGGAAGAATGGGACAAAATTACACCTGAAACACTTCATCACTTGGTGTCTTCAGTCCCTAAACGTCTTTTAAGTGTTGTGAAAAGGAATGGCAACATTACAAAGTGGTAAATGCTTTACTGTCCCAACTTTTTTTGAAATGTGTTGCAGGTCTGAATGACAGGAAAGGATGCATATTTACAAATGACATGAAGTTGACCAGACAAAACATGAAATATTTTTTGTTCATATTGTCTGCAATGAAATACAAGACAAAGTAAATTTAGAAATCACTTCTTTTTTTTTTTATTTGCGTTTTCCATACTGTCCCAACTTTTTCTGATTTGGGGTTGTATATATATAGAAAATTAATTATTGTAACTGATTTTAACTAGAAAAGCCAAATCTGTCTGTTAAAAGAAACTTTGATAACACTTTCTATAAAGTCCATGCTTATAGTGAATTATAGCCCTGAAAAATGACAGACTGATGGATGTATGAATGGATAAATAGATCAATACAGACAGACAGATAGATCAACAGAAAGAGCGATATAATGATAGATAGAATGACAGACAGACAGATCGATGAATAGACAGACAGAACGATAGACGGGGTGATAGAATGATGAAGAATGATGGATAGATAGACGGACAGAATGATTGATAGAATAAATAGATAGGTAGGTAGGTAGGTTTGATTGATTGATTAGCATAAGCAGCATTGGCAACCAGTCTTTAGTCAACAGTCTGGCTACAAGAGGTTAGGCTCCTTCTTCAGTGAGTCTTTGAGTGAAAGATAACCTCAGGACCTGCTTCAAAGATGTGGTCAGTTGAGTTTATCTTGAGCGCAAAAGAGCTGTATGAACATCCATCATTCACATGTGTCTTCACTGTGAGCACAGATTTATATTGAGGACAGCTAGGTGGAGAGTGACAGCTGTCAGTTAGAAGAGCCTCAGGGCACAACAAGGAGAGGGCATGCAGGGGAGATCACTGGAGGAACCGCAGGAAGACACGCTCACCTTCAAGATCCCTGTGAGATCATCCGACATCAAACCAGATCCAACTATATAGCAGTACATACACTTTTTTATCAGAAATGACATCATTACAGACGCGAAACAATGGTAGTGGCGATACCGACAGAGTTTCAGTAGAGATCTCGACAGTGTTTCAACGTGTGCTCAGATTTGAGGTCTGCAATCAAACATAAGAGATATTAATGTATAGTACTCAAACATTTGACATTAAAAACTGCCAAAACCATTCATCTGAACTATATATCCACATTCATTTCAAAGCTCTGTACTATTATGCATTAAAAATCTCATTAATGTCGTCTTTCTTCTCTAAAAGATTTTTTTGAGGAGAAAATCTCATACAAAGTGTACAAATGAAACTCCCTTGAGCTATGGAAGAGCTATCAATTTTTCCTCCAAGCTCTTCTGTCTCTTATTTTCAGTTAACCTTTATGCTCCCATAAAAAATAAAGAACCCAAAAGGAAATCCATAAATAATCACCAATAACAGAAAAAGATCTTGCCTTTGTACCAGGAATAGACATACTGTAACAGTAGCTGAGCTTCCATCCAAACGTAAAGTGAATCTTTTCAAAGTTCACAAAAAAACGAAATGCGAATTAGGTGAGTTTGGTAACCTAGAAACCAATGGTAAATAAAACAAGGCTAGCATAGAAACAAAGGCTTTATATATAGGAAGACGGTGCACTCCGATTACTTATTAATGGGAGAAAGTTCAACGCCCAATATGGTGAATAAGCCCCGCCTTCTAAACAAAAGAGCCAATCGTTGATTGAAGTCACTGCAGTTAGAAGCTCCGGTTGCTATAGAAACAAGCAGTGTTCTGAAATGCGCTCTTAGGACTGAACATGCGCATTGTTTTTTTTTTAATTATTTGAGTGTTTAGAAACAACATTTATGAGACAGTTGTTGTCAGATACCATTGGTGATTTCAAATATGAAATGTAATCGTAAGCTTGGCTAACAGTTTGGAGAATTTGATGTTTCCCCATTCAAAGAGATAGGAGCTGTACTTGCATGCCCGAGAGACGTTTGAAATGACTTGTCTTAAAGGAACTTTGATAGAAATGGAGACAGGGCTGCAATTAGTTATGATAAATTTACTAGCAATGCAGCTTACAATCGCCAAATTGAATGCTATTCGCAGAAGAAGAAATACAGAATTTTTGTACAAGCCGTCTGTTTCCCTGGCTGAGTCAGATGAGATGCATTCATCAGCAGACTGTGTCACTCGACGCCTTCATTATCTTGTCCGCCGGTGTTCAAGCTAGACCTGTGGAATTCCCAGGGATGAGCAGTGGCCTCTTACTCTAATCAGAGCTCACAAGAGCCTTTTGATCCGCTGCTTCCCTCTCTACTGCACACTTCATCACCTTTATTTTCTGCCATAATTGCATGTGAAAGATCCCTCTTTGATAATGCCTTCATGCCAAATCACTATCTGAGAAGAGTGTCGAAAAGTGTCATGTGCACCGTCTGCTCGGAGAAAAAGGACGCCCGAGCACCTGCAGAAGACAAACACATTTCTCACAGACATGACGTATCTATCATCTCTGTGCAGGATATGAGCTGTTCTGTCAACTAAATGTTGAGGAAGAAGAGAGACATTGAGAGGGAGGGAACGGCAGCAGGATGGACCGAGTCGACTCGTTTTGCATGGCAGGCAGGCAGACAGACTAGACAAGTTCCACGACTCTCTGACCTACGCTCACGTACAACTGATCAAAATCTCTGGAAACAACAGGGGGGGAAAGTAGCATCAAAACAGCTATGGTAATATCATAGCAATACTTTTTTTTTTTTTTTACATGTACCATAACAACACCATGGTTTATAGGTCACATACAGTACAAGTATCTTAGCATCAGTACATTATACATACACTTTTGCTTGAAAAGGGTTCACATAAAATGCTGAGCTATATTTGTTTAAATGCCAATTTCTTGAATGTTTTATTATATTTAAAAAGCATTCATACATTTTTTAAGTAAGGCCTACTTATTAAATACACGTATACACATTAAAGGTATTATGAAAACAATTTAGTGCATTCTTGCTAAATAAAAGTGTTACTCTTTACAATGTAAAAAGTAACACTTTTATTCAGCAAAGATGCTAAATTGACGGTAAAGACTTCTACAGGCCTTTCACACTGAGCGGGATTAAGCGACATGAATGTATGAAGCGATGATGGTAAAATTGATCCCTATGAAGTTATTCACACATCAATCGCAGTTAGATTAAACAAACTGTCCAATCAGATTTGAGCTTTAGATCATGTGCCCGGAGCCACTACTGTTTCACAAAAAGGCAAGATTGGTGGCGCTATTTTGAAAACCAGTGAACTCCGAAAAAAGGTATTCAGGAAGAGGATGTTGCGCTCTTGTTATAACTGGTGTCTGACAACAGATTCATTCTCATGTTTACTTAATATTTCTTTATACAGTGAGTTACAGCATATCATTTCTATTAATTATGTAATCTCAAGAGCTTGAAACAGTGCTGTGTGTCTGTTTTCTTCCGGGTTTGTGTTTGTTATGAGTCAGAGAGAGCTCATTCGCTTTAGATCTGTCATCATACTACGTGATCATAATGTATGTGTTTTTCATACGGTTTGGGATTTTTTTATAACAATAAAAGATGTTTACATAAGGTGTAGGGTTCAGTACATTATAAAACACTACAAATGATGTCTGCCCATTATATTATCAAAATCCACTTTAGATCGAAATCGGAAGTTATTATAAGCACTCGATGATGGTTTAAAGTGGGTTTTGAGCAATAACAGTAATCTCATAAATCTAGCTGCATTTTTACGATGTATTTCGTCAAAAGAAAGAAAAGAAAGGTCTCATAAGCATTATAGCTAGTTTGTGTTTCTGGTGTAGTACCAAACTTAATTTATCTTCATTTACTGTTACGTTGTGCAGCGGACAAGGTTAAAGCCAAATGGAAAAACCTACCAGATACCTACAAGAGGAAAAATGCATTCTCGGTCAGCGCAACCTATCGTCCAGGTGTGAATTAGCCAAAGGCGATCAATCGGTTCATTGCGAAAGCACCGTTCGTCAGAATTTTGCTTCGCTTCATCGTGTCGCACTCAATTTGAAAGTTAAATTGTTGCAAAAAAAAATTTTCAGGGTCAAATTTAAGACTTTTTAAGACCTTTATGAATTAAATTTAAGACCTATATCACAAAATAAAAAACATTTATAAAAAAATTACATAAAACATTACATTATATTATATTATATTATATATATATATATATATATACATATACTTCTTCTAAGACTTTTTTTTCTTCTTTTTTTTAAATAGATCAAAATGACTGTGGTGGTAAATTACAAGTAAATTACAAAGTCTTACAAGTAAAACCACAAAAATAAGCAATTATTTAATATAAGTTCTCAAGTAATTAAGCAATCAATTAAACTGTCAGTAATAAAATAAGAACTTAAAAACAAATGACAATACTGCCCTACAAAGGCAAAAGGCCTGGAGTTACAGTATTCTGCCTTTGTTTTACTGTCCATTAAAGTTTGCTGTGTTTAAATTATGGTGTAGCCTTTGTCATACATCTGTCACTGAAGCACTTATGACACACACCATACCCGAATAAAAGTGTAGGTAAAACAAATAGTTGAGTGGTTGTTTTTACTAATAGCGTTTAAGGATGACATCAAGGTCAAGGTCAAAAATTGTGTCACACAAAAGATGCATTTTAGACAAACAAATTAGATAGATCGCAATCTACTTCGTTTAGCTAGCTAGCAGCCTATAGCATAAATAGTCTAGTCAGCTATCCAATTATTAGGCTACCAAACTGCTCCATATAAAAAAGCAATTGTAAATCATCCAAAATAAATGCCATGGTCACTAGATTTTATACAGGTGTTACTATAATGATTTTGTAAATGGTGATCAGCAACCAAATATTGATAACGTGGAAGTTACTGCCATTTGCCTTGGTGTGAATTTTTTTGCAGACAACAAAGACAGAGTACAGTAACTTCAAAATAGGGGTCAAAAGTCAAGTTTGAGCTCAAGATTTTTTTTATGTAGATACTTTTCATTACTAAAACATCGAATAGCCAGATTTCCAGTGTCCTACCTATACTAATTCGGCTGGACAACTAAAAATCTTTAAAGTCATTTTTCTCAGTTCCACATTCTAGTGAGTTAAGGTCTTTTGCCTTTGTAGGGCAGAATAGGACAAATAAATACAACATAAAGATACAGATACAAACAGTGCTTTAAGTTTAAGTATTGTTTCCCCCGTTATTGTTGTTTGATTGTTGTTGTTTGTTTGATATGCTATATTTGATTGCTTTCACTTTAAGACCTACAGTAATGAGCAGATTCAACACTGACACACGTCTCCCAATCTTGTTCACTCTAGACATAACCACCAATATGGATATAGTCATGTGTGTATTTGATCGTTCAAGGGCAATAAGCCTAAATATAACACATTCAGTATCTGACATCAGTCCATGTTAAGTTGAGCTTTCGTATTTATAAACTCTTTTTTTTTATAGTGCTATCATAAATTCTATTTGGTCATTCATACACCTTGCATCATCACTTTGCCCGGTCCTTGGCGCTTATGCGAGACGGCAGGTGAAAAATTTAATGATACGCCTTCGCTCCCACAATCACGGAACTGGAAGAACTGGAGAACTATTAGCTGAAGAATAAAATCCGTTTTATGTGTCTGTGGTAGGCTACAAACAGAAAGAGATTGGCTGTAATATCCAATGCATGTTGGTCTCATTTGTAGTCAATACAGCGAATTATATTTGGACTAGCGAAAGAAAGAACTACAACACCCCGGAATAAAAAACAAACACACGCACACACATTCTAAAGTGCTGTGGGAGCAGATGGGCATTTTTCAAAAATATTTTATTCGAATATTTGGGCTCATAAAAAACAAATATTCAAATATTTGTTTATTTAAATGATGTTATTTTGTGCAAATGAGAGACTTTTTTTTTTTTTTTCATCAAGTTGTCGTCACCATTTCTGAACAAGCTTATGTTATATCTTAAGGTTTTCTTTAAGTTAAAATATTAAACAATATGTGTAAACCAAAAAATATAGGCCCATGCCTAAAGAACAAAAGCAATATAAACTCAAGCAGCGCGAGCGGAAAAAACGCTTATAAAGCAGAGCGTGCCAGTTATCATGCAGAACGTACATACACTTGAGTCGGTATGGTTATCGTGGTTATATTGTATGTAATTCCAGCCGACAACATTATGTGATCAAATACAATCAACTTAACATGCCACCCAATGGATTTAGTTATAACTGCAGTTTTAGTGGGATTCATCATGGATTCACGGCCAGCAAAGCAACGTAGTAAAATTCTAATGGTATTTTTATTTTTCGAATATTAATTACAGTTAAAATATTCATGCACACCCCAAATTAAGACCTGTTTAAAATTATTTAGGACCTAGAACTCAATACATAAGCGAATTTAAGACTTTTTAAGGCCTAAAATTTTGATTTTGAAATGTTAGACTTTTTAAGACCCAGCGGAAACCCTGATTTTCAAATAAATGTTCTTTTAAACTTTCTATTCATCAAGGAATCCAAAAAAATATCATCACCGTTTACACAAAAAGCAAGCAGCACAACTATTAACAATGTGTCGAAAATTATCAAATAAAAAAAAGTCTTTTAAACACCAAATCAGCACATTAGGATACTTTTTAAAGGATCATGTGACACTAAAAACTCTGATGCTGAAAATTCAGCTTTGCCATCATAGGAATAAACACAATTTTAATACATTAAAATATTCTGAACTGTAATAATATTTCACAATATTGTGTTTTACTGTATTTTTTATAAAATAAATACAGCCTAGGGGACAATAAGAAACTTCTTTCAACAACTATATATATATAGTATACTCACTGAATCGGCTTGGATTACCCACTCTCTCACTGAATGGCATTTTTTTCTAAGGGACAATCATGTGAAGAAATCTAGCTCCCTAAGATATGTGTCACTCTTGGTGTTTTTCTTCATACACGACTTGAATAACAACCACGACAACAATGCCTATCAGATGTGGCCCAAATCTATAAAAAATGGCTATGCTGCTAGTCTGTCATCATGTCTTACTAGAGACGAAACACAAACGCAGAATAAATATTCCCTCAATGTGAAGTCATCGCCCACATCCGGCTCTCATTCCGGAATGTGCCAGAACTGCTGCAAGATAAATGAACGGTGGAGAACTGAAGGGAAACAGATCCCCTATCTGGCATGGCACTATTTACTGACATTAAGAATGATAATATCCATCAACAGGCTGTCAAAGCCCCAAGTGGGCTGTGGGAAGAACAAAGGCTTCGACTGTCATCCTTTTCAGATGCTGACAAGGAGATGTTGATGTACCTGCCATTCAGGTGCAAATAATGTCATCACCCGCATTGGGATCAGGGCTTTTAACTGCGCCGAAGCGATGAGTAACCCGTGCCTTCGGCCTCCTCCCCGTGGCAAAAACAAGCTAATGAGCTAGCCATCAACATCCAATTAAACGACTATGGGAAATGTAAAGGCGTAAAAAAAAGCCCAGATCGACATATGTCCATTCCACTCTACGTCGTGTGAAATACGGCTGCGAGTTAACAGTTTGGCTGCTAACAGAGACAAAACAAAACACGCGGCAGCTTCAGGAGGCATCTGTATAATTACTGTTGGCCATCTTTCAAGCCGCCCTCCTCTCAGGAGAGAGATGTGTGACAATATATGACAAGAAAGCAAACACGCTTCCCCAGCAGAATAATAGAAGGCATCAGCAGTGTACCAGACACACCTGTCTGGCTCTGAAAACAATGCCACGCTGCCTATTTATTAGGTGCCAGAAAAGTTTATGTTTGTTCTGTGACAGTGACAGCAACTTGATCCCTTTCATTATTTGGGGATCTCAAGCTTGAGAGAGGGGAGGAGAGAAAAAAGTCTGACTCTCATTTTTTTTTTTTTTTTTTTTTACCAGCTTGCAGTGAGTTCTCTTTCTTCCTGATAGCTGTCTGCCATGGTGTCAAAAGACAAATAACAAAGACTGTCATCCAGCGGAGGAGAGATCCTGCTCATGTTCCCCGGCAATCTTCCACTCATTGGTCCACTCGGTTTCTTAAAACCGCTAGGACGCATCTGCCGCGATTCCGCCATTTACCTGCGCCGCAGCCATCGCAAGTTTTTGATAAGTCATTGTAGTTTGATTGACAGTCATTGTGCTGTCTAAATGATGTTGTGAGTTTATTGTGACATTATTGGCAGCTCAAGAGAGGATGACACCGTTCTCGCTCAAATACGACACCGTCTATACAATGGAACGAAATTGCGACTGTCAGGCGAATCAAGCGCTAATTGCGGCAATGCATCTATTTTGAGACGCAGTCCATTTACATTTCTAAACTAACTCGCTCTTACGTTCACCTGTCAAACAATAAACAAGCCCAACAATTCTTGCTATCATCAAGCTCAAATGAAACATAATGCCATCTATCATCTACCTCAGAGCGCGGCGGCATCTGTTTGCTCGCTAGATAGCAGACAGCTGAGAAAGACAAAAAGAGGAAGCTGTTTGCGGGGATGTTCGGAGGGAAAAAATGGGTCAGGTTGCGCGCTGCTGTTTTGTGGCCTTCCCCTCCGTCTACCTGTCAGTCTGCGCGGCTGACAGAACGGCGCTGACTGTCATTTTAACAGTTAATAATTAGGCCTCCTCTCGGCACCAAACGGGGTGCCACCATGACAAAAGCCAATGGCGCGGCGGCTCCCGCTTTATAAATAGTCTGAAGGGATGATTAATGAGGGTGGCTGGCGAGCTAAAGCAGCAATCTGAGCTCAGACAATGGCCGCCCGCACAGCTGCCGAAAAAACAAGACAAGCTCTGTCCGGGGATATAATTGAGGAAAGTGGCAAAACATTGCACGTAAATAAATAAATAAATGTTACCCGACAGCTTATGAAGACTTTATTTAACCCCTCACTGCTTTGCAAGCTCCTCATTAACATTTTGACACGTTCGGCTGAGAGAGGGGGTCAGACTCGCCTTCAGACGCGCCGATGCGCTGCGAGAGGAAAACATTCTTCAGTGACATTCTTGCTGAGAGGTGTGAGAAGAGAAAAAAAAAACCTGGGGGCCTAAGAGAAGCCCACGTCACTGCGGCGAATAGTTTGGAGTCTTCCTCCGAGAGCCGTGCCAAACATTGACTTGCTTTTTGAGTGATTTTGTGGGTAAACAAAGAAAGACTGAGCCTGCAGTAAATGCCCCAGCAGGGGGCCCTCGCTGGGACATGCCAGACTCAGATCATGGGAAGGGCCTAGAATGAGCCGTGTGGATTTTCCCTCCCAAAACAAAACAGGAAACAGTAGTTGTTTAGTTTAAAAAATCCCTTAAAGGGACAGATAACACAAAAATTACAATTCTGCCATCATTTACGTACACATGTGGTTCCAAAACCTGTATGGCTTTCATTCTTCAGTTGGAGAAATTATACAAGTGAAATAATGTACTTTCTTTGCAATTATAATGAATGGGGGCCGGTCCTTTCAGCCTAAAAAAAGGATTAAAACACAGCAATTGAATTTATTAGATAGAATTCCATAAGGTGCGGCATTCCAAGTCTCCTGAACCTTTGTGTGAGGAACAGACTGAGCTATTCACTGAGCTGGTAACTGCTACAATCAATCAGTAAGCCAGTAAATTGAACTTCAATGAAAAGATCCAACTTAAAAGAACAATTTGTTTACGAATCTCACATCGCTATAATCTCGTACGCGTGTTCCAAAAAGAGCCTGGGAGGAGCCCAAGATGGAGAAAAACAACTATTCCAATTAAAGACATAATCTTTTATATTTAATTTAAAGAACCAGTTTTGTTTTAAAATATTAATAGTTGAATTTAGTGGTATAACTATCATGCAGGAAGCCATTTTGTTGTCATGTGATGACGAGAATCATAAAATGGCAATTACAACACAGAGAGAGAACCCTGTACACACTCACAACTTTCAAGATCAATTAAAAACTAAATATATATATATATATATATATATATATATATATATATATATATATATATATATATATATATATATATATATATATATATATATATATATATATATATATATATATATATATATATATATATATATATATTGAATTCAGGTGTTCCAAACACTTCCATGGCCAAAGGTGTATAAAATCAAGCACCTAGGCATGCAGACTTCTACAAACATTTGTGAAAGAATGGGTCGCTCTCAGGAGCTCAGTGAATTCAAGCATGGTACCATGATAGGTTGCCACCAGTGCAATAAGTCCATTCGTGAAATTTCCTCACTACTAAATATTATACAGTCAACTGTTAGTGGTATTATAACAAAGTGGAAGCAATCGGGAACAACAGCAACTCGTAAAATCATAGAGCAGGGTCAGGGCATGCTGAGGCACACAGTGTGCAGAAGTCAACAACTTTCTGCAGAGTCAATAGCTACAGACCTCCAAACTTTGTGTGGCCTTCAGATTAGTTTAAGAACAGTGCATAGAGAGCTTCATGGAATGGGTTTCCATGGCTGAGCAGCTGCATCCAAGCCTAACATTACCAAGTGCAATGCAAAGCGTCAGATGCAGTGATGTAAATCACGCCGCCACTGGACTCCAGAGCAGTGGAGATGTGTTCTTTAGAGTGACAAATCACGCTTCTCTGTCTGGCAATCCGATGGACGAGTCTGGGTTTGGTAGTTGCCAGGAGAACGGTACGGTACTTGCCTGACTGCATTGTACCAAGTGTAGAGTTTGGTGGAGGGGGGATTATGGTGTGGGGTTGTTTTTCAGGGGTTTGGGCTTGGCCCCTTCGTTCCAGTGAAAGGAAATCTTAATGCTTCAGCATACTAAGACATTTTGGACAATTTCATGCCCCCAACTTTGTGGGAACAGTTTGGGGATGGCCCCTTCCTGTTCCAACATGACTGCGCACCAGTGCACAAAGCAAGGTCCAGAAAGACATGGATGAGCGAGTTTGGTGTGGAGGAACTTGACTGGCCTGCACCTCAACCCGATAGAACACCTTTGGGATGAATTAGAGTGGAGACTGCAAGCCAGGGCTTCTCGTCCAACATCAGTGCCTGAAAATTCTCATAAACACACTCCTAAACCTTGTGGAAAGCCTTCCCAGAAGAGTTGAAGCAGTTCTAGCTGCAAAGGGTGGGCCAACTCCATATGAAACCCTACGGATTAAGAATGGGATGTCATTTAAAGTTCATGTGCATGTAAAGGTAGGTGTCCCAAAACTTTTGGCAATATAGTGTATTTTCACCTGTTTTATGACATAGGACAGTTATTGGAATAACCTAAAAAAAATCATGTCATTAATTTGAGTTGAAATGTGTTTTAACATTTTTCGGGTAAACTATTCCTTACAAGTGAAACCGTGTTGGCGTAGTTACATTTCTTGTTTTGATTAATTCCAAACATGCCCACACAGAATCTGTACCCTGAACTCCACAGAACTTGACTTCACGTAATTCACAAAGTTTATATTTTGGCTAATCTGATAATACTTCCTGCCACTAACATGATATTCTCAGTTTACTATTTTGAAATCCAGCACAAGAAAATGCAGAAAAAGCCCACCAACTTCCAGCCCAAGATCACGGCTGTGGCTTCCATTGAAGTTGATATGGTCATACATTCCAGCTCGTTCTCTGACAGCTCTTGGTCACTGGGCTGAGCTGAAAGCTGAAGGCACAGGCTATCTGCTCCTAATGATAGGGAATGCTTTGATCGCCTCTGCCACTAGCATGCATGTTCGGCTCTTAAGTACACACATCACACATCAGATGAGTGGCTGTGCTGCCTCCATGCTCTTTAATGTTTCCTTTTTGTCCCTTTTAAATGTACATACATTGAAAATGTGACAAATCAATCACAGCACCTCCAAACAACAAAACATCTGTTTTCCTAACTCTTTTTGTCTGGTTTCGCAAACAGCACACCATCTGACCGACTGGCTAACAATTATCCGAAATATTTTCATGCGCTCTCTCGCTCCTCGTTCCCGCCATGTTTCCATTTGATCTGCTTTTTACTTAGCCTCCACTTTTCTCCCTGCCCGCCCGCTCGTTCTCTTTTCCCGCTCCCTCTTGCTCAGACATCAGCGGTTCTCCTTTTAATGTCACTGACAGGGGGTAATTTGCACCCATATATGTTTTCTCTCCAATTACACCATGGCAGCAGTGTGCTGCCAAACATCTCAGTGCTGTGCTGATGGTCACCTCTTTGAGGAGTCCTTCCTGCCTCTCTGCACTATATTTTTCCTCTTTTTAGATTCTCCCAGAGAGGACTCTGTCATTTGGCTGTCCTTGGTCCAAAGTGTTATTTAACACCTGACAACAAAAGCAGCCGCCGCCTCTGCAACAACATCATTTCGGAATTATTTCCTGTGGGGGCTAGTCTTAAATTGGTCCTGTAGTCTTGAAGACAAGCCTATATGGCACAATGACTCTCATAAATGTGGCACAAAATGTTAACACTTTAAAACAGCAGCATTAAATATAACTCCAATTACACAAATGCGTGTTTTCTTATATGTTGGTTTCAAACACCTACACTAATGAATTAGGATAATTTCTGAGTATGCATTTACTCATCTCATTTGCACAAAAACAGAATGAATAAAAACTGAAGGCAAACTCGGAATATTACACAAACCTGCAATAATTAAATGTTACATTACACAAATATACTTTATGTATTTAATCTCACTTTATATCAATGTCACAATCAACATCACATTTATTCATTTCACTTTTGGTTTAAAAGGGCCTTTACATTTACCAAAAATAGATTAGTTAAATATTTAATCTCACTTTATATCAATGTCTTTTCTGCTGACCTTCGATGATCCACCATACGAATAAGCAAAAATGACTTCAGTTAAACATCACATTTATTCATTTCACTTTTGGTTTAAAAGGGCTTTTACATTTACCAAATATAGATTAGTTAAATTATACAAATATACTTTATGTATTTAATATCACTTTATATGAATGTCTTTTCTGCTGACCTTCGATGATCCACCATACGAACAAGCGAAAATGACTTTAGTTAAACATCAAATTTATTCATTTCACTTTTGGTTTAAAAGGGCCTTTACATTTGCCAAAAATAGATTTTTTGTTTTGTTGTTACAAAACAAATAAGCAAGCCCAGCCTGAGAAAAGTGAGAAAAAGTAACACAAAAGTAACATAACATTACTTTTCATGAAAAGTAACTAACACAATTAGTTACTTTTTAAGGAGTAACGCAATACTGTAACGCATTACGCAGCATTCCCCAACACTGCTTATAATAGTCAATAGCTGGTTTATTTTGCAGCTTAGCTACTGTATCTACAGCTAAATAAACCACAAATTAAAACTGTGACAACTAGACCTGGTTTTCTTAACATACAAAATACAATTTGGTGAATCATTAAGGAAATTTACATGACCGTAGTTGGAAGCAGCATCTTGAATGTTACATTTCTTTGCAGAGAGCAGAACAATCAAGTGAAACAAAAGAAAAATAAAGAACTCAATCAACTGAGCAGAAGGTGCCAACAATACGCGTTTTGATATGTCTGTCACCTATTTTTGTGTGAACATTGTCAGTGTGTTCGTTACATCAAAATTATTAACAGCTTCACTGCTCTACAATAAAAAAAGTGATTTGAACATTGTCTGCTGTTCCAAAAATCAGGCTACCTTAAAATATAAGATCACCTCCAAAACATGTGTTAATTAACAACTAAATAGATGAAACTCAATTGTGCCAATCTAATCTTTCAACACCAAACAGATGTATTAATGCAAAACATTATGCATTATTTACACTAAAGAACTAATCATGAAAATTTATGGAGGCAGTTGAAACTGTAACTCTGTCAATCAATATTAACACTTTCCGATTGTTTTTCCTGCAAAATGCCAAAAATAACGTCATTACTGAAAATGATCTTCCACAACTGGCATTAATGCGTCTCAAAACCTCTATGATCTAATAATATCATCTATTTGAAAGTGAGGCGGGTTAAATGAGTTTCTCAGTTGAGCATGTAGTTCATGAGAACATCAAGCATGTGTTTTGAGCAAGCCTAAAACAATTCCTCAAGACGCACATTTTCTGAGGACAGCTTGAATCTCTTTAAATTTTAATGCAATACACAATACACTATCTTCCTAAAACTTCATAATTAGTCTAATTTACTTGATTCTACACTGTTGCTCAGAGCTATTATGTTGATCAAAGGCAAAGTAAAGTGATGTCAAGGGACCGCTGCCTCCAATATCCAAGATACAAAACTACTGAATCAATAGAGCAAAACAGACAGCATTGCTAAGTATAGCTTTAAGCAAACCTTAGCACCAAATACAAAAACTTCAATTGAACCCATTGATATCGGCATGAAAAATGCATGATTTCAGGAAAGTTCTTTTATCTATGACAAAAGATCAATAGCGGGAAGGGGTTATGAAATCAAAGCTGCTTTGCTAGTCATGCTACCAAAAAAATAAGCTTTTCTTTTTTTAAAAATGGTGAAGAAGAAAGGATTTGAGCAAACATAAATAAGCACAAGAAGTGAAGAATGATTACAGCTGAGTGTTTTAAACTTTTCCAATTCAGCTACACGGTTAGCCAGTCAACAAGACAAGAGAAGTCAAGTCAGTTTAAAGCTGACACGACATTCAACCTCAAACAATTAACAGACCGGTTAAGAGATGTTCTGTTAGGCGGAATTCATTTTATTAGATCAGGTCAACTGTGTCGTACCTATGTGCAAGTCTTCATTTACATTGTGACTATTTTTAAGCATCTCTTGCAAACACAGCACACAATGGGTTTGAAGGGTGTCTGACTGCGATATCTACTGGAGCGTCACTCATCTGTCATCAGAATTAAAATAACAAGTTACGGATGAGTGATCTGACAATAAGACTGACAAACTAAAGAAAACAAGTGTTGAAAAGATGATGTGACACATCATTGGAGACGCAATTTGCACTTCTGCTTTTCGGGTTTAATTTTGACTAGGTGCGCGAGTCTAAAAGGTTTGGGAGTAAAATAAAATTAAATGCATTTTTTTGTTAGAGGGAACGGATGATAAATAAGGCATCAGTTAATTAACATCAAAGGCCAACTCAATGTTCAATAATATTGCACTGTAAACTAAAACTACTTTTATTTTAGAGAACAATACATCTACAATTTTTAGATTGTAAAACGTTAAACCAAAGAGCTTATATTTTTATATAAAATCACAGGTATAGCCCTTTTTTTTGACAACAGATTTATAAAAGCTTTTTATAACAATCCTGGGGAAGATGTCTGACATGAGTTGCATTTTATAATGTACATTATGAGTGACGCAAACTCACAGCACTCATTAAGGAGTTTTTGGAGAGCAGCATTTACTGTGAACCGAACACTGAAAACAAGGATCATGAGCTACCAGCGGATAAAAGAACATTTACATGCAACCAAATAATACATTAGTAATCGGATTGATGGCTCAATCGGACTTAAAAGCCTTCATGTAAACACCTTAATCGATCCAATTGCTCTCGATCCGAATTAAATTTGGTTTATTCTTTTTCTTATCCAATCGAGACACTTGATCGGATTGAAAACTGAAACTGAAAGGACTGCGCATGTGCAATGACGTAGAAATGGCGAAATGACATATGACGCCTGGAACGAGCTGTTCTTCCTGTTGAATAAAGTGTCATATAAACGAGTGTCCCGTCATTCTAAAATTATCCCTTCACTCAGTGTTTGTGAAGTGGAGGTGGACAACGTTCCACCAGTCCTTTTTTCGGATTTCCATCCACAGACGACTGGTTTTGGAGTGTGGGGAGGGGCATTTTTACTGCGTGATATATATAAGCAGCACGGCAAAATGGTTCATATACTCATTGCCATTGTCTCCAAATTATGACCAGAAATGGATAAATATTAAGTCTGCTGTATAAAACATATAAAGAACCTATGTAGTAGAATAGTTATTATGTGCAAACAGCAGGAAACTTTGCATATTTGTGCAGTGTGCGCATGTCGGAAAAATCAATTCCGATTTGAAGCTTGTGACATATAAACGTGCACATCAACCCGATCACTTTGTATAGCGTTCATGCAAACACTACATTCAGATTCATTAATTGGAATGAATTCGGTCTGATTAAAACAAAAGTTGTGCGTGTAAACATAGCCAGTGCTGCGCTTCACCATGAAACACAGCAGACAGTTATCGGCAGTTATGATCGTTTCATACTCTGCAACTGCGATCTTTTAATTATATCAGCCTATTCAATTTTATACAGTTTAGAAAACGTTTTGCTCTATAGACCTTATTCACAGCAGCTTTGATTTTTTAAAGGGAATGAGAGCGAGGCTATGAGGGATAGACATACAGTACTGTGCAAAAGTCTTAGGAACATTAGTATTTTCACCCCCAAAAAATGTTTTAAGCTAGTTATTTATATATTTTGCTGTAGTGTGTCAGTAGGAAATATCAGTTTACATTTTCAAACATTCCTTTTGCCATTAATTGTAATAATCCAGTGATATTTCTATATGTACAATGAGTCTGACAACAGCTGGTGTGCTCCACACCGAGATCTGATCTCACCATCATCGAGTCTGTCTGGGATTACATGAAGAAAGATAAAACTGAGAGAGACTAAATCCAGAAGAACTGTAGCAAAGGGTGCATCTAGCTATTCGTTCCCTAGCTCCCGAGCCTGTGAATCAGTAAATCGTGTACACAAATTCGGGCACTGGTAAGGACAGTAAAGGACGCTGGCTCACTACACATTGGGACACTGATGAATCTATTTCCGGCGACGTGACAACGTCCTCATTGAACAACATCACTACTGGTATTTATGAACAACAGCATAGCTGATATCTTCCTGACACTTGTAATGTTATTTTAAGAACATTATGATAAATACTTTGCTTGTTATATATATGTGCAGCATTTCAGCTGTAAATAAATTATACATATTAGCTAGATTATGTTCATTACCTGTCTAGCTATGTATGTTTATTAGGGATGCCACAATTCTCAATAGAATATTGAAACGTTCGGTACGGCATTCACGGTTTTGCATTAAATTAATTATTTTTCTACAAATTCTATCATTTGCCTCCATCCCAATATACTGAACAACGCGACATACATTCACATCACACGTTAGTGGTAGAGTTATACTCACGGAACACTATAGTAATTCACAATCACGAAAGTTCATTATTTGCATGCGCTTTAAAGCCTTGCTGGCGTATGCACGGTTTTAACATGCATTTTTCCAAGCGCGAGCACTAAAAGCCTGTCAAACACGTGATTACTGGACTAAGTAGTCGTCTTACTGCGCTAATACTGTCAAATACACACAAGGTTAACATAAACACAGTCGGTTATGTCTAAAGTGAAAGTAAAATCGGCGTGTGTCTGTATATTAAATGCACGCAGGTCTTAAATTGACAGCAGCGCAGCCTAGTGAACACGCTGTTCTTAAAGGGACAGTTCATCTCTAAAATTATGTAATTATTTACTCACTCTAATATTGTTCCAAACCTGTATTCATTTCTCGATGACAGAATTTTCATTTTTGAGTGAACTATCCCTTTAATGTTAGTACAACAAAAGACAAAAAACAAAAACAAAGAGAAAATCACTCACTGCTCTTGACTGAAAAACTAATACAGTAGCTTAAATAAGAATCAATGTATATTTTATAGTGAAGTCTATGTAGTGTTTTATTTTTACATTTATTCATTCAATTTCATACTTAAACGCTGCTGTACTGCTCTGAGCTGCCAGTGTAAATCTTTAAATATATTTATTTTATATTATACAATACACTAGGAATGTGTACAAGGATTTTACAAAAAAAGTTTAAATTTTTTTTAAGGTTTTTCAATTCTTTGAAGTAAAATAAAGAAAGAGTATTGCAATAAAAAATTGTCTTTTTTCTCCTTAACCTCTTGCTGTTCCTGTCGCTTAAGAATAGAATAACAAAACCGTGGTTAAAAACTGAGGTATGTATTGAACCGTGGACTAACTGTATCCCTAATGTTTATCCTGAAATATAATAAAGAACAACATATACCGCGTGTCGTTATCAGACGTTATGTGTAATGAGTTGGTTCAGGTGATTTAAGTTTTGCGCTACAGAACTTCCGTTAAGGGTACACCGTGTGCATCAAAGCACACTGGGTTTTGCAGTGCATTGTGGGACTTTTTAGGGAGCGAACATTTCAGTGCACTGGAAGGATTCTGCGATTGAGACAGCCCTTAAAATGGCTGACTCCCTGATCAGTGCCCTGACTACTGAACTAGGGAGCTGATTGAGACATACCCAATGTCTTCAAGACACTTGACGAAACCGACCTCCAAATCAACCTGAAAAACTATGTGCAAGTGTACCTGGACAAAATCTGTTTTAAAAGGATGGTCACACCAAATATTGATT
Organism: Gobio gobio; assembly: GCF_949357685.1. Classification (NCBI taxonomy): domain Eukaryota; kingdom Metazoa; phylum Chordata; class Actinopteri; order Cypriniformes; family Gobionidae; genus Gobio; species Gobio gobio. The sequence continues at coordinate 39,057,098 of NC_137111.1, read as the reverse complement.
TGATTTAGTTAATAGAAGTTAATTGATAAATAAGTTCTATTTTTTGAAAGCATCCACATTTTACAGTATTTTACTGTAAGTGCCTAAAACTTTTGCTTTGCAGGTAGGTTTCTTCAAGTGTCTTGGAGATGTTGCTGCAGTTCTTCTGCGATTTCTGGATTTAGTCTCTCTCAGTTTTTTTCTTTCTTCATGTAATCACAGACAGACTCGATGATGGTGAGATCAGAACCGGCTGTTGTCAGACTCCTCTTGCATACAAAAATATATCACTGGATTATTACAATTAATGGAAAAAGGAAGGTTTGGAAATGTAAACTGATATTTCACTACAGCAAAATATATAAATAACTAGCTTAAAAAATTTTTTTGGGGTGAAAATACTAACGTGCCTAAGATTTTTGCACAGTACTGTACATCTCTACAGTTGGTTGTAGTTATTTAATGTGTTTTTGGATTGTTCTGTAGACGAAACGCAGTAAAAAAAAATATTTGCAAGAATTTTCAGTAGACAAAAGAACCCCAGACAATATGAGCTGTGGAAATTATAAGTGATCTAGGGGCTTTATATAGTGTCTATCCCTCACAGCCTCGATTTCATACCTGTCATGGCGCTGCTCTGAATAAGATGTATACATTCTATCTATACATAGTGTTTAGTAACACTGGCAAAACAGGCTGAGACAAAATGATAAACTGGCAGAATGCATTGTGCAACCACTGATTATCCTTTTTGTGTTTAAAGATTAAATATAGAATATACATTTCTATATTATGAACATTTGACAGAAAGGAGCCATTTTAAGGGTTCTCAGCTGCATGTCTTTTTCATTTGAAATGGCTAAAAGGGCATAATTTTGTGGTATTATCCACTCCAGCATGTCCAAAGCTGGTTTGGGATGTAAACTGTGGCTATCGCTGTCAGCTGAGAATCACAGTTTGGTCCAGCACAGAAAGCAGAGACATACAAAGAGTATATGGGGATGCATGGGGCTGGGACACTTAGGGCCGATGAGGGAGAGGGCAGATAGCAATCAAAGTTCTTTCGATTCGTGTGCCATGCATACTGGAAGCCTAAACAAGGCCCGTGTTTTCATTTCCATACGCCATGCTCCGTCTTTTCTTTTGACAGAGATAAGATGTATAAATTATGAGCAGCTGACAAAGTCGACTCCAGCGCCCGAGGCTGCTCATCAATCATGTCCTGTGTGTCAGCAGGTAAGTGATGTGGCCCCCGGAGGCACAGCCCATTCTTAGATGGAGGGGGGAGAGAATTGAAGGGTGAGAGACAGGAAGAGAGAAAGAGAGAGAGAGAGAGAGAGAGAGAGAGAGAGAGAGAGAGAGAGAGAGAGAGAGAGAGACAGAGAGAGACAGAGAGAGACATAGAGAGAGAAAAGCCTGTCAGAGTCCCAGTTCCATTGGCAGCTGATTCGTATTTAGCAGGCTCTTTAAAAGAAGAACAACAGCAAAACCAGCCATGGCGGCCATGACAACACAGGTTCTCAAACTTTATTATTTAAGGTATAGTTTTAAAATGTAAGCATAATTTTACTTGTATATTAATTTGTAGCTTTTCTTGTATAATTAAAAACACAAAAAATAATGTTACAAGCCTGTATGACTTAGCCCTTCTTCCCTTTTTGAAGGCACTTATGTTTGTCATGGACACAAAAGAAAATGTTTTGAAGAACTGTTTTTGTCAACACGTTGGCTCACTCCCAACTCGTCACATACTGATGCTTGGTCAGGACCCTTCTGCGTCTACGTCACAGGGTACCCCTTTACCGTCATTTTTCGACGTGCAGGTTACTCCGTTGATTTCAATGAGAAACCTTTGGCGTTATACACGGCTGTGTTGGGCATGGGAATGTTATCATCATGACGAACTTATATATTGGGATATGATTTTGCCATTATGACATGTTGGAGTGTGACTCTAAATTTAACCAGCCAGCATAATTTTATTTACGCTATTTAGACATGTAACCCAACCCCATCCCTAAACTTACCCATTTGTGTATTATATGATATAAAACGCAGGATATAGCAGGCAGATACAACTGCAGGCACAATTTATTCAAAAAGTACAAATATTTCAAGTGTTCGAGGCCAAACGATTGATTTGTAGAAAATACCCAATAGTGATCAGGGAAAGCAAGAATTGACAAAATATAAAATGTGTACCTTGAATGCAATGTAAGTCGCTTTGGATAAAAGCGTCTGCCAAATGCATAAATGTAAATGTAAATGATCAGCGTCCCCATCCGCCAAAGATCATGCACACATTAAAAAATTGCCGCCCAAAGAAACATTAAGGCAACTTTGATAGTAAAATTACATTAGCTCTCATGTCTCGTGACCAACGTCAGCTTTGACTGTAAAATGTAATTGGCTCTTGTGTGTCTCGTGACTGATTGCGTCATGCTAAAGTGTCGGTCTATCTTTTGGGTGCATGCGTTCACGAAGCGGCGGGTTCATAATTTCAGTGATTAAAACATTAAGATCAACTCTGTTTTTTACATAAAGATATTCTATGACTTCAGAAGACTTGGAATGCAACATGAGTTAATACTTTTATACTGTTTTTGGTCAGTGCAATAAATACCTGTCACTGTACTTTTATTTACATATAAACGTTATTTACATTTACGTGTTTTATATTGTTAAAAAAAATTGCTAATAAATCTGTCATTCCTCTATATTATTACATAATATTGGATGCAATCTTTTTGTCAACTTGTTTTCTTTCAATTAGAATAGGTTTTGTTTTTCTTTTTGGATCTGATTGATCCTCCTTTATCTGGACCCAAATTTTTAACCAAAAAAAAAAAAAATGTGTGGGTATTTTTTGCAATATTGAATACAATTTTATAATTTTCTGTACAATTTATCACTGTAGTGTGCTTTAATATTTAACCAGGAAGTCTGTTTTGAAATGCTTTTACTTGTGGTGTTCCCGGTCAAAAATGACTGTCTACAATTTGTTTTTTAGAAATCTCTCGTTATGCAATATTATCACCAAATATTGGATTCATTCTTTTTGTCAGCATGTTTTCTTTCAATTAGGACAGGTTTTGTATTTATTTTTGAAACTGACTGATTGTAGCTTTACTCAGCATCTTAAACGACACTCAAAACGATAACAATTAAAGTTAAAAGTAAAGAAAAGTAAAAAAAAAAAAAAAAAACAATTTTTTATTTAAATAGTAAAATGCATAGTTATTCTTTAAATAATTGAAACATGGCTTGAGGACCAAATGTGTTGAGAATCCTTGACTTGATAAGAGTTCTGTTTCGATGCTCCACGTCTACTCTCAGAAAGCCACCGGTGGACCACCCAGTCACTGTGAACGTGGAGCAGCAGACGTTTTCTGAAGGCACTAATGTTGTCATGGATATATGTGATGAAGCACCATGAAAAGTCGCTTCGAGTTTCGGCTGAAACCAAAGTATGCTAATGAATGTGTAAACAACACCGCTGAGCAAAACAAGAGCTATGGCGCATGTTCGCACCTACGGCAAAGCCGAGCAGACAAGCCTCTTCAAATCACAGTAATAAGCACTGATTTAAACCGCGGTCCACCACACTGGTGAATGCCACATTTAACAAATGTTAAACGACTCATCCCATGAAGAATGTCTTCCCTGTTTGACAAAATGGCATTCATGTAGAGCAGGAGAAAGGGCAGGATCAAATTTCACGCAGAACGCTGAGCGCTGTGAGATAAAGGAAATGAGACAGCACTCAGGGGAAATGACAGGTAAAACACAGATGTTTACACAGCACCGTGCTAGAGAATACGCTTGGCTATTTCATCCTTATCTTTCTCTCCTGGGCAAGGAGCATAATCTGCAAGAGTGGATATACCAGCGGCAGTGGCCTCTTCGGCTGTGTGGGTGAGTATAGATCAGAGACGCAGCGTGGCGGCACATGTATACCTGCAGCGGCGTGGCCTCGTTGTGACATGCACTGCGGAAATTCGCTGAGGTCACAATCCGTGCTGCTCGGGCCTGCGGGCAGCGTTAAACAAACACCGCCTGAGAGGGGGTGACATAACACCACAAAAACACACAGCTGAGATGCCCTATACACAGCTAACGTGGTGTAGCCCTGAGGGGACAACATTTTAGGTGGACAACATGCATTAAAATGAATTATAAAACAATGTTCAGGATGCTGATTGGTCAAGCCAAATAAAATGCATGCTTAACAGCTACTGTATATATCTGTGTGTATATATAAACCTAGAGTGAATTGTTTATAGTTCACAGCATATTAAATGTCTTGACCTTTTCAAATGCATTTAATAATTAAAATCACACAACAACAATTTTTGATGAAACCTGTTTAACTGATATTCAATTCTTTGTAGCAAAAAGCTACAATATTTAATTAATCAAACATGATATTTGACACAGCTACTGTAAAATTTGGGGCCAGATTTACTAACAGCTTGAGCCAGCGCAAAACCCCAGCGTTAAAAAACTAAAAAGAGAAAAATGGCACTGAAAAGGATGCCTTTCAGACGCAACATTAATAGGAGAAGAGTATTTAAATGAATCACGCAATGTGATTTACTAAGATTTGCGCTCGTCAATTTACTGATGTTTACGCCATTATTCACCACCCCAAAAAAGCACATCTTAAACCAGACACTAACTGGTAAATTGCATTGGTCATTTATGGAAATTATCCGGCTGCGTCTGTGCTGTTTTGAGGATTATTTTATGAATTTATGAAATTTATTTAGAATTTTATTGTAATATTATCTGTCTTTACTGACACTTTTGATCAATTGAATTGAGTATTTTATCTAATTTTACTGACCCCATACTTTTGAACCATTTAAGTGTAGCGTATATGTAGACATTTAAAAAAAAAAAAACCATCTAGCTATTTTGCAAGAAAATAAAAGGATCATAGAAAATGTAAACACGTAATATAGTCACTGCACCTTATTGCTAAATAAAACTGTTTTCATATGTTAATGTTAATACAATTGACAAATATGAAAGAGCAAACAGCCACTATGAAGGAATGTCTAAATAAATGATGTACACCACAAATCATGAGCTCATGGCTATTACCGGCTCTGTTTAATCAAACTCTGCTCCCACAAAGCGTTCTGGTCATGTGCAGCTGGACTGAAAAAGAGCTGTGTGTTTGGACAAAGTGCAAAGCGAAACATTACTGGATTATCTAACCAAAAATATTTGTACCAGCCAGTGATGGCCCCCATTCATCCAACAATAACTCAAGAAAAATAACACAGAACATTTGATCTGAGCGAGAGATTTCTTGTAAGCAGTTCTAAGCCTATTATTCAGTTAAAGATTTGTTTATTTGAAGATAAACAAGATTGTTCAAAGAGGCAAGACATGTCGGGTCATTGACCAGTCAAACTTGGCTTTATGTAAATCTGGAAAATACTACACTGGGAAAAATCGATGGGTTATATTCATGAAACAAATCTTTCAGACAGCAGTTGGATTTCTTTCTGCAGTGTTCCCTGTTGCAAACATCTTTGTTAAAGTGTTGACTGAGAACAGTCAACATCACTTTTTGAAATATTTGACATTACAAAAGTAAAATGAACTTCTGAACTGTGTCATACCGGTAGTGCCAATCCCTTTTCAAATTCCTTTAGAGCTAATAGAAAAAAAACAAGGAAGTTGATTAACAGCAAGCTCTACTGGGCATGAACTTCCATGGAATTGTGCATTATGATGATTTGACATCATAATGAGTGATGATTGAGCTCTGAGACGAGTGGTATGCATTGTAATGTTCAATTGTGAGTCGAAAAGGCCATTAAAATGAATAGTCATGTCTTTAAAGCCAGATATTATGTTATAGTGACATGTACAATTGCAGCTCCCAGCAGGCTGTAAAAAACCACATTAATCTTGAGTTAGAATATGAAACCATCACTATATCTCATTTCACAAGACAGGCAAGCAGATGCCTTCAAAATGTGATACTGACGGAAAGCTTGCTAGTCCAAGTCATGACATGGATATCCCTCAGTGTTAAAGAGATTATATGACTAATCAAAGATAGCACAGGTTAGTAAATAAAAACTGGCTGAAGGGAATAAACAAAGACAGACTTGAAAGGTCAAGACGCTTTCTGATAAAAACGGTGTAAACTGACCTGTTAGTGCATTTTTTCTTTATTTTTATTTTTGTAAAATACCTCAAATGTTAATAAAAAAAATTACCTCTGAAGTCAAGTCAAATTACCTTGACACCAGGCCGGATTCTGGTAAATGATTCAATCAATTCCAGATGGGTGAAATAAAGTTGTGTGCTATATCTATATCTTTTTAGGAATGAATAAATACATGACGCGAATTTCATGTTAAAGGATTAAATACTTTTGTTGAAGTAAACTTTTGCTGATAATTTACTCACCCCCATGTCATTCAAGATGTCCATGTCTTTCTTTCTTCAGTCGAAAAGAAATTAAGGTTTTTGATGAAAACATTCCAGGATTCCAGGATTCCAGGACTTCAATGGGCATAAATGATAAATCTATTAGTCTATTAGTAAAAGCACTTTTCTTCTTCAAAACAAAAAGTTGCATTGTGAATGACGCGATCGTGCTCCGGCCCGGTATATTAACTGCAATGTGAGTGCAGGCCCAGGGGGGAGTGGGGTGAGGGGACAATCGCGCTTGGGCACGGTACAAGCCAACAGTGCCTAGTGTGAGTACACGTGCATGTTCAACTTGTAAACACGGACTCGGTACGTAATTGTGTATTACGTGACGTCACGAACGCGCATCACAGAACCGGGCAAGGCGAGCATTTGTGCTTATAAAACGTAAAAATTATTATTTTTTTTTTTAATGACTGATCGTTTCACTAGATAAGACCCTCATTCATCGTCTGGTATCGTTTAAAGCCCTTTGAAGCTGCATTGTAACTGTCATTTGGACATTGAACAGTTTGGAGCCCATTGAAGTCCATTATATGGAGAAAAATCATCAAGAATTCATCAAAAACCTTAATTTCTTTTTGACTGAAGAAAGAAAGACATGAACATCTTGGATGAAATGGGGGTGAGTAAATTATCAGCAAAAGTTTATTTAAAAGTGAACTAATCCTTTAATGTTAAAGATTAAAGAACAGTTAGACCAATTCAATTCCTTATTTTGTGCTCTGAAAATAAAGTGCACAACTTCCCATACTGCACAAATCTGGAAGTAGTATACAGTGAAGGTGGATGTTTACAAGTTCTCGCTGAACTTACAAGAGAATCATATTAGCACAGACAATATTGATCTTCCCTGTGATGTGCAGTTCAAGAGAAGCTGGATGAAAAAAAAAGCCAGCCGCCATTTTGAAATGGTTCCCCCACTGGGCTACAGAGCGTACTCACTCTCAACACCAAAGAGAAGGAGGCCTGTCATGTCTGCCATGATGAGCTCAAAGTCTGGTCATGGCCTGGAGCGCCAGCAAGGCGTCTGGCTCAAAAGCGGCCTGGAAACAAACAGTCTCTCAAGCGCCTGACAGACACACAGAGAGCTCAGACCAGCCCCACACACCAGACAGGTGTCAGCCAGTCCTGACATGAATGACATCCAGGATTGCCCCAAAAACAGCGCTGCAAACTGATGAAAGCAGTCAGAAGCTTCTTTTTTTTTCCCTGATCAGAGAAAACGTCTACGTCTAGTCCATGGCATTATTTTCTTTCTCGTTTTTTCCTGTGATAGCACATGCAACCTTTTAGAAGCACTTCCAAGACGCGTATCAAGTAAGGTTTATTTGAGTGAAAATTAGAAAAACATGAAGCGTTTTGTAGGGACATGTTACCGTTTCCATGTCTGCGGAATGGAGGAGAGCTGTCTGGAAGTCTGATGAGTTATGACAGGATACGGTAAACCTATCTGATTTAACGACCGCGTCTTGCTTTACAGCTGAGAAAAGGGCCAGATCCCTTGTGCTTTTGGAAGAGGTGTGATGAAAGTAGGAGCAGCCCACTTATCACATTACCTTAAACAAGCCCGTCGACTGTTGCTTCCAGCTGGCAAGCAAACACGGCTATTGTGCCACTGGCAGGCTACTGTTCCCTCTGCCAATATCAGGTGATTCAGAGATATTATTTTATCCCGTGTCAGAGCGCAGGGTTACAACTGTGACTTTTATACACTAGGAGAGGAAGAACGCCTCAAGAATGGCTTATTGTTGTCAGTTTGTATCTCAGCATTTGGTTGGCAGCGGAAAACGGAGGCTGGAAAGGAATCCGCACCACCGTAACACCTGCAGAGAGGGCAGACTGGCTCTCATCCACCCTTCTCTCTGTCAACAGAGCAGCGGCGGTGCCGTAACCCTACTCTCTCTTTGCAGTCCCTCAATGCAACCAGCAGTCCAGAAGCGTGCTGATCAAACACAATAACCAGACACATCCTTCTCACGGACGGAGTTGCGGGACACGACTGACACGCATGGAAGCTGAACCGCTGAGTTTCGCTCGCAATGGAGCTTCTACTGCGATTTCACCTCATGACTTCACATCATTTGGAATTTATGGTTTACACAGGGTGAAACTTGATGGCTGCTCGGGGATGTTATCATGCTTGAATAAGTCCAAGTAATGCTTTAATCCTAGCTATTAGCCTTGTCTGTATTATTCAAGGGCCAACGTTTATACGGCAAATTCTGACTTACAGTTCAGCCTGAATTAAAATGTCTGAGGTTTATGGCACCCTGGACCTGTTTCAAGCACTTAAAAATATGTGACAACCTTATTCAGGGCAACAGAGCCATGAATCTGTCAGCTCCACAGTGAATGCCAGCTTCCCGAAGGTCACATGCTGGGTATTAATAGCCAGACACTAATGTCAGAAGTCACAACTGTCCTCAACACCTGTGCAATATACTGTTAATTAAAAAACAAGTTGAAGCCTACTCCAACATTTAACTGGGTAAAGCGTCCTCTCTGGTTACAAACATCAACATGCTAATTTATTACTTCACCAGCATGAGGAAATCCAAGAAATGACTTAAACTTTCAAAATACCAGTCAAGCTTAAAAATAAAATGTGCTATTTGCCATTCATTAATGCCCAGTGCTCATTGACCACATTTTTTTTGTTTTTTTTTTGTTTTACTCGCTGCCCAATGCTATGGTGTTTTGTGTTGCTACGGGGATGCTAGGGTGTTCTGGGTGGTTGCCCAGGCAGTTGCTAAGGTTTACTGTGTGGTTGCTAGGATGTTCTGGATGGTTGTTTGAATGTTGCTATGTGGTTGCTAGGGTGTTTTCGGGGGTTACTTACCAGCCCAAAGCTAACACTGAAATGAATGAATGAATAAATTAATATTTTTTTTTGTTAGTAATTACCATCTTTTTTCCCCAGGTGCAATTATCTACAGAGCATAGATATTAAAACAAGAGATATTTAAGGAGCAAAAACGCATTTTAAGATGATTATTTCATCTTAAAATAATCCAAATTTTGATTGTTGACAAAATTTAAAGTAATATATATATTTTTTTTTAAATAAAAAATAATTAGTATTGTTTCTTTCCTTTTATTTCCAGCACAATTATTTAAACACAAATTTAAAAAGAGAGAAAATTAAGCATATTTCAAGCATAAATCTATCATGACAGGGAAGTTTATTGCTAAAAACTATTAGTTGACAAACCACACACACGGTCAAAAGTTTGGAACATTTAAGATCTTTAAGCTCACCAAGGCTGTAAAACAGTATTGTGAAATATAATCATAGTATAACAATACACATGCTCCTTCAGAACACAACATATCAGGTGATTCAGAGATTTTATATATATATATATGTGTGTGTGTGTGTGTGTGTGTGTGTGTGTGTGTGTGTGTGTGTGTGTGTGTGTGTGTGTGTGTGTGTGTGTGTGTGTGTGTGTGTGTGTGTGTGTGTGTGTGTGTGTGTGTGTGTATATTTCAAAGTGCATTGTATGTTTACATGTTTTGAGACAAAAAAAATTAGACAAAATTACTCATCTGACTCCTCAGCAAGCAGCGCAATTTGATGTATCGTTTATGTACATAGCACTAATGGTGTAGGGTGAGATATGCAGCCAATTTGAATAGATTGGGGTTTGAGGTTTTGAAAGGGGTCTTTCTCTTTCCCTCAATCTCTTTCTCTGTCTCTTCTAAGTAAAGGATGAATGTGGTGTGAGTATCACTTGACCCTGCTGACCTGCGGGCGACCCCAGAGGAACACAGGGTTTGCAGGAGGCCTGTGCTCTGATGGCTCAGAGACTCTCTCCTTTCATAGTGTGAATGAGGAGAATGGGCCTCCCTCTCACAGGCCATTCAACAATGCGGAGGCCTGCTGCATTAAGAATGCTCAGTGAATAATGAACACAATTAACCCTCACAGTCCCAAACATACACACCTGAGATGGTGTTCACACTTTTGTGTGTTTGTGTGTGTTATGTGTCTTTTAGAGCAGTGGTTCCCAAACTCTTTATAGTGGCGTACCCCCTGCATTTAACATCCTTGTACCTACCCCCTCTCTTCCACTTAGACTCCTGTCACACCTTTTCCATTAGGGGACGGTATTTGCTCCCTTAAATTGCTCCCTTAAATTGATTTACATTTTTTTTTTTACTTTATAAAGGCAACATTTTTCTAACCCTATAAAATGTATGTCATGTTTTATGTCAAATTCTTAAAATTCCATTAATTTAATCATTAAAACAATAAATAAAGCAATAAATTAAACTAAATCAATAGTTTCAATTAAATGAAATCTGTATCAACAATAGCCATCTTTGCATTGAAGTGGCACAAGCTGCATCTAGATGTATTCACACACTGTTTAATGCTGCTCAGACGTGGCATGGATGCAATTACAATGACATAAATAATGTTATGGGATAATATTTTAAATAAAAAATGTTCAATAGAGAAATATGAAATGATGGTACCATCGATGTGATACTTTTAGGTATAAAATTAAAACCGCCAGTAGGTGGCAGCTCTGTCCCTGTCTTAATGAGCGAGTCATTCATTCAGTAGCGAAGCAAGTAGCTGTATTTAAGAATGGGCCATTGAATCATTGCCTCTCCCGATTCATTCAGAGCCGCAGATTCATTCACAAATGAATCACTGCTGTGTGTTTCAGAACACTTCTGCTGTGGCTTTCTTTTTAACTATTATTTCACTGAAAAATAGAGCAAACAATACTGACAATAAAAGCAATGTAAAACAATGTCACTTTTGCAATTGTGAGGATATTCAGGAAAAAAAACTAGCCTGGATGCCCACAACATTTGAGTTCGGGAGTTCGGTCTGGATCCGTTGTGGAGCAACTATGCTCTAACCAGAGCTGTTCGAACCAATCAAATTGTCAGGGCAGGCTTTATACGATGATGGACAGATGATCAACAGTAACGTCACCAAAGAGCGCTTGGGTTGAATTAATTTACTAAACGGAGAACTTGTTGGCATAAGCATTCCCCTTTACTATTTCTCTCAAAAATGATGATCGTGTTGGTAAATACTACATGTATCCTTAAATTCTTTTTACAACACCGGCAAATAGGGCTGCACGATTAATCGAAATCGAACCGCAATGGCGATTTGGGTTATGTGCGATTATGAAAGCTCAAAGGCTGCGATTTTAATGAAATAAATACATGTACAGTGTGTTTGTGGTGAGCGGCTCTGTGATCAGTAGTAAACGCTGCTCTGTCTGAAAGACTGCGAGTTGGAGTCGCTTATAATGTGCGTTTGTTAAAACAACAGCCGTCAAACATCTTCCCAAACTAGTAATGTGAAGTATTCATAAACTATTTGTCCAACAAAATACAACGTTTAATAACCGGTTTTAACTCACTTCATACTGTCAGTCAAGCTGATGTGGCTTCTTATCACAGAATGTCAATCAGCACTGCATACTTTATTATTATGAAAATACCAGAGAAGGCTTGAAGAACTCAAATACACCATATCTTGTCGCAGAAGTATTATCTTCATGTTTAATCAGTCAAAGCGTTTCTATCTTCATTTTATTCAGCCTGCAGCGCAAGCTTCACATTAGGGATTTCCTGTAAACTATTACTTCACTGAGGCAAATGTGGAGTTTCTGCTCGAGGGCGCCCACTGGCTTCCAGTATGAATGAAACTTTTGGGTAGAAAAAAAGAAAAATAATACTTCTAAATAAATGTATATGACAATCCGTGTATTTTTCTTCAATGTACGGAGTTTTAATCCCCACAGTGGATGCAAAAGAGGATGTATATTTCATATTAAAGACTTTAAGAAATTGATATCACAGATAAAAAGCACAGATTTGTATAATAATCATTTTTTTACAATAAATTCTTAGACCTTTCTAAAGATTTTTAGTCTTAGGCTGTCTGCATATTAACAGGTAACCCATCATTTATTATGTAAAACAAGTTTTCTGTCAAATATAATAATTATTATTATTATTATACTGTTATATTTATTCTTAAATGCTCTATTTAAAATTTTTTATAATGAAAATGTTATTGTAATAGTAATATTTCTACATACATACTCTGACTAGAATCTGAGTATGACAACGTCTTGCTCATATTTAAACGTTAAAAACAAGAAGAATTCACACAGGGTATGTTTTTGAATCGAAGAAAGTTTGAGTTTTAAATCGATCTCTATGCACATCTGTCTATAGTTGTGTTCATGCTAGTAAGTGCTAAAACCTCACTTTTAGGTACATTTGCATTCACATTTGCATTGTTGATACAAAGCTACATTGTCGAGAATGGCAGTAATGTAACGTGAATTGCTAATGCAGCACATTCTGCACGCAACCTATCATATGCACGCTGCTTGTGTGTTTGCAATCAGGTTTGACAGCAAAATATGAGGTCATTTGATTGGATGTCATGTATTTGACCTTTTATGGCTACCATTATCGTGCTTTTACATTAGATGAGGCATTTTGCAGTTTAGAAACAAATGCTTGGTTTAAAGGCTATTTTAAGGTGGGGTAGAGTAAATGATCTTGTGCCTAAGCTCTGTGACCAACAAGTTTATGATTCTTACATTTTGGTTTTGTTCAACATGATCTTCACAAACGAACACAAGCCTAAATACAATCGGCACAAGTATTGTACCTCACAAGTAAATAAAAACCTCAATTAATTGAACATTTTACCTCGATTACGATTAATGAATGATTAGTTTTCTTTTTTTTTCTTTTTTTTTTGCATAAGGTTTTTACTGTAAATATTTTCTACTATTTAAAGGTGGATTTTTTTTTCTAATGAAAAAGTGCATTTCTTTGTGATTTTAAAGGTCCTGTTCTCCGTGATCCCATTTTTCAAACTTTAGTTAGTGTGTAATGTTGCTGTTAGAGCATATATAATACCTGTAAAATTATAAAGCTCAAAGTTCAATGCCAAGCGAGATATTTTATTTAACAGAAGTTCCCTTTCAAAGCCTACAGCGAACGGCCGGTTAGGACTACATCCTGGTACATCCTGCTTTAATTACGTCAGTAGAGCAGTTTGTCGACTAACATCCGCCCACAAGAGTACGCGAAAAAGGGGGCGTGGTCTTGTTGCTCCCGCGTGGATAAGAGGAAGTGTTGCGTTCGGTTGCGTTTGTATAGTTTGTTTGTCGCCATGTCGTCGAGACGCTGTTATTTTCATCCCGGAGTTAAGTCACCTTTGTTTGGCTTTCCCAGGGACGCTGTACTTAGAGATCATTGAGCGCATGCATCCCCGTTATGGTGAGAGGCGTGACCTTTCCGGTAACGTGCGCTCTGCGTGCGCTAAGCTGCTGTCGAATCACAACACGGGAACCGCTGGCACAATCAGAACTAGTTACGTGTTTCTGAAGGAGGGACTTCATAGAACAGGGAAATCTTTCAAGCCGTTTTGAGGACAGTGAAAACAGCGGTATACAGATAAGTAAATTGTGTGAAAAATACTGTGTTTTTTTACACGCGAAACATGAACACATGTTATATTGCACACTGTAAACACAATCAAAGCTTCAAAAAAACACGAAAAACGGGACCTTTAAAATACTTGAAGGAAACAGTTCACTTTCAGCAGTTATTGTCTATGGGGCAGATTTCTGTTTGTTGTACATCAGATACAGATAAATTAACACAGTAGGCCTACATTACATTTATTTGAATGCATTAATGAGAAAGTGATGGTGTGTGTGAATTAGTCATACCGTCTCTATTCATTATGAAGCTGTGGTTTGTACTTACTTCAAAGGTATTAAAATATATGCCTATAACGGTTGAGTTTCTAAGCTACTTTAGTGACTTTACTTTAGTCACAGGACAGCGTTGACACTGCGTTTCTGTGCTCCTCTCTGTGCACGATCTTCACGTGATCTGCAAGCCTCTGTCTGAGTGTTCGTTTGTCGCAATATATTAGGCATTAGTTCAACATAATACACATCTGATGGTCTAAAATCGCTTTAATGCTCAAACTGGCATGCCTTAAAACACATACAAATGACAAAGCTTTGTGAGGACGCAGGTGAAAGGGTCTGCCTTCAGGGCGTGCGCACATTGTCAGAGACGTGACACGGCTCGGCTTTCTGTGTCACAGAAAAAAGCTGAGCACTGAACGGATAAGTTTTCCGTATTATTGTTTTTAAATAGTGCACAATCGCTTTAAATTTTCAAATTGGCAAGCCTTTAAACTTATTGTTTGCTTATGATACTTATCGTATCATTTACTTGACAAACTTTATGAGGACGAAAGTGAAAGCGATCTGGCTTCAGGGCTTGAGCGCGCCATCTCTGTGTGTGTGTGTGTGTGTGTGGGGCAGCGCGTAGGCTATAAGAGCGGCAATTAACTTACCTGTATAAACTTTGTAAAACATGCAGTTACTATAGTGATTCTGGGCATCTATAAACAAAGATAACTGCTCCTGCATCTCTCTGTGTGCCTGCAAACTGCACTTGATGTGACTGACGGGGCGGAGTCACGTGACTAAAACCGAAATAACCGACATGGGAAAAATACGTCGGTCAGAGGTTCTGAATTTCTGTTTTGATTATTTTTCGATTAATCGTACTGCCCTAATATACAGTAGTTTGTTATTAGCGGAGGACACAGAATGAGCTGCTGCGAGACAAAGTGCATTATCCATTCTGTCCTAAACATGAGACATGCTTTATATTAAGGGCTTATTAATAACTCGTAAAATACAGTTAATGTTTATTGCTTTTTTTTATCCAAATAGAACAATTTAGAAAATACCAAGACATATCACATATCATCATTCAGCCAAGATATGATTTTTTTTATCGCCCAGGTCTACTCTGAGTGAAAAAAGTGTAAGTTATTTTTAAAAGATGTTCGTCACCTTTTAAGAGTAGACCAGCATTAAAATGGCTCCAGAGATTTAGTGAGATTTTAATTCCGATTTTTGTCATGGGATCTTTATTTTTTTATCTGTATTTTAACAGCACAAGTGAAATTGCTGCCTATGTAGAGTTTCAGAGTCTGTTATGAGGATCATTTTCGATCAGAACGCAGCTGCCACAACAAGGCAGTGAACTGATATTTAGAACAGAGTTACATATATAGCAGATAAGCACAACATATATGAACGTCCGACATCCAATAAGAACTGCAGTCTTGCATCAATATGTTAAAGGTTTGTCAGCTCTGACCTAGTGCTGATGAGAACAGAGAACTTTAATGCAGTGCACTTGTCTAGTTAATCTCACGCAGGACTCGGCTGTTTGTTCTCAAACAGAGCAGATCTGAAACCTCACTCCACCCGGTGCTCATGTGTGCACATCTACCTATTAGCACAGGTTTACCCTGCTTGACCCCTCATGACATGAATTATATTCCCATCTGCCTGCTGAGGAGAAAAAGGACTGTAGGCTTCGTCTATCGCCATGCTTCATTCACTCAGCTTTCTCATTAATCTTCTCCATCCAAATGTCTAAATTACTACTTTTATGGACACGTTTAACGTTCACACACTCATTCGGTTTCAGCAGCCCGAGGCTTCTAGTACTCTGTTTCTTCACCACCCACACAGACTGTTTATTTACTGCTAGGCTTGTTAGTAGCCATTAAACTCATCTAAAATAAAAGTCAACATTGTCAAAGCAGTAATACAGTTTATTCGATGGCTTGTCTCGTAAATAGAGAGTATTAATTGACTAATGCAATTACGTCATAGGCAGGGCCGCAGCATGCATACACAGTGCTGAGAGTGATTGATTATTTTATGGCATAGTGAGCAGCTATATTCTTGTTGGGATCTCATAAAGCACTGCTATATCTGGATATAACAATGCCGGGATGACAAGCGGGCTAACCGGAGACGGGGAAATGCGAGCTGTCTGATGGCTAACCATAAAAACAAAACAAAACAACAAATAGGCACTGACGCTAAGAGCACTGAACTTAAGCGCTAGATTACAAAGAATCTGAACGCAATGCCATCAACAGCTGTTGAATTTCCCTCTTCCTCCATAACATAACAGCAGGTCAAACAATATGAAGGTTATCGGCGCCCGTATCAAAATAAATTACGCTCGGGAGTGTCTCTCGCTGTCGCGCGGCGTCTTAATGATGCAAAGTTAACACACACTAAATAACAGTGCCTCCTAGCATTGACAGCCTCAGAAATAATTGACCAATATGTTGCAGGCTGAGATACAGTGGGCTGAGAATCCAATCGTGCAGCTGACAGAATGCATTGAGCATGCCACTAAATTCTGCATTATACACAAAGAACTGGCAGGTCAGGGAGCTGACTCCTGTGAGCCATTATGTGATGCCATCAATGAGGCTAAATTACCTGCCTCTCCACAATATGCTCCAGTTAACTAATTTCCTGACAGCTCACTGTCTCACAAGAAAAGCACCAAATTCGCTAGCTGTCAGGTGCATGATGGACTATTCCTCTTTTTCATTCGCTTCCTCTTTTTGAAATGGCACTCCTCGCAGCAGCCCCTTCAGCAAGAATATGTGGAGATTCAGTGCAAATGCACAAGCAATGAAGTAAACCAGATTATAAACAAAGCCCAGAACGCGTATTAGCTGCTATTAGACGCTATTAGACACAGGCGAACGATGCCGAACGGAAAATGAGAAAGTGCAAATTACTGGTAATTTTGCCAATATTTGAAAAATTTACATAAGAGCTGCGCTATAAATCACGCGATCATTGCGTTTCGGCCCACAGATTTGTCGTTCGCGTTCCCTCCCGACGGGAAAAACAAAAACCCTACAAAAGCTTCGCCTCCACAATGAGGCGGTGGAAACCGAATCCTCAGGTAGACAAAGTCGACTTTTCCCTGCCAGAACACGAGCTCACAATGGCGGTGTCGCTGTCGAAGCCTTCCTTAAAGCGAGCCCGTATTACCAAACAATGCCGCGCGACAAAAAGAGACACCCACCAAGGAGTATAACATTGTCTGCTTAAAGTTCACAATGCATGCCAGCGTTTGTCTGCTTTGCCTTTTCTTCTTCCTCCTTTCTTCTGTGCACTGTGTGTGTATGTTCCTTTACAGAGGTGGGCTATCATTATCTCAGGAATGACAGTAGGTGGAAACGCTATCTTTCATTACACAGAGCATAAATAGTGTAATCTATCAGCTCTGTCAATCAGGATGATTGATTACGGCCTGTCAGAGAGGAGAGTGACATATTAGAAAAGTTTTGTTAACAATGCCTATTGCAAGTGGGGCCTGCCACAGAGGCAAGTGATTAATGTGTTGTCAGGCTGTAATCCCACACCGCTGGCTAATGAGGCAAGAATTTATCATCTTTACAGACTGGCAGATGTCAGAAGGAAAGGAATCCAAAGTGCTGGAAACAATATACTGTTTCTTACCGGGCCTGACGTGTCTGACAAGCTTTAAAAACCACAAAGAGGCCTTGTGTAAGCAAAAACTTGAATAGGGCAACTTTCCTTTTGGCATCCTCCTTGAATTCTGCAAGTCAACAAGTATTGCTCTGAGCGCAGAGTTCCCATAACTTCAGCCCCTTTTGTCGGGCCAGTCAAAGTGCTGCTACAAAGAGCTTTTCAATTACTCGCTCCAACGCAACATGTGAATTTAGGCACCTAGTTCTTGTTCGTGCTTGGAAATCTGCTGTGTGTAATACGGCTCCATGTAAAATAAGAGAAGGGGCGGTGTAATGTGATCTTTGCTAGTTGTTTTCAGTAGCAGCGGATTCAGAAAAGAGTGGGAATCGGGTCTGAAGGCTTGTTTGGGTTCGACCGGCCCCTGTAATAAGAGTTCCTGCTGTCTTCTTGGCTCCAACTCTCCTGCAGGTCTGAGATTCAGGGCCCCAACAGGGAGCCACTGACATGGGGTGAGAAAAGCTCAGAGCCCCCTGGGACAGAAAAACACTCAATCTCTGTCACGGCCACTTTCACTGCTGCCGAGCACTGAATACAATTAGTGCTGCTCTTGCAATATGAAGACGTTTAGGTCAAAGTTTGTTGGAAAAATAAAAACTTTTTTTTAATTAAAAAAAGGAATTTAAATTACATAGTGTAAAATTAAAGAAAAATTATTTACAAATTATATTACCGATATAACAATTTTTGATGGAACAAAATGGAATAGACGATTACATTTCTGAATTATCATTAAAGCAAAACACGACAAAATCTGAAATGTAAATGTTTCATTTAAATTTAAATGTAGCAGTTTGTTATACAATTCTGAGGATCATTTTGTAATAACTTTTGTTTAGGATTCTGTAAAATACGAAACATGTGTTAAAGAGATGATCGTTCACCGAAAAATGAAAATTATCCAATAATTTACTCACCCTCAAGCCATCCTAGACGAATACAATCAGAGTTATTAAAAAATGCCCGAGCTAATCCAAGCATTATAATGGCAGCCCAAAATTTGAAGCCCAAAAAAGTGCATCCATCCATTATAAAAGTACTCCACACGGCTCTGGGGGGTTAATAAAGGCCTTCTGAAGTAAATCGATGAGTTTGTGTAAGATAAATATCCAAATTTAAAACTTTATAAAGTAAAATATCTAGGATATTTTTCCCAACGCTTCGCTTCAAAAGGCCTTTATTAACCCCCCAGAGCCGTGTGGGTTACTTTTATAATGGATGGGCTTTAAATTTTGGGTTGCCATTCACTGCCATTATAAAGCTGGGAAGAGCCAGGACATTTTTTTATATAACTCAGATTGTATTCGTCTGAAAGAAGAATTTCATATACACCTAGGACGACTTGAGGGTGAGTAAATCATGGGGTAATTTTCATTTTTGGGTGAACTAAGCTTTTAAAGGAATAAATAAATAATTGTAATAACTTTTAAATAAATCAATAAAAATAAAAATAAACGATATGAATTATATTAATCCTAGTCATTATCTCATAGTTAGGAATTTGTTGGTATTTGCAGCAGTGTTTCCTTTTAATCAAAGTTAAATACTGAAGCATTCTCCAGAAGTATACAAATGATATCTGGGGTCCTTTAGGGCAGATCAACTGAGCGATAAAGTGCCATCAGTATCTCCTCACCCTAATGAAACACAAATTGCGTGTTACAATTGCAACATTAGCGGCACTGGCTTATTTGCATATGTTTATAAATCACAATGACACAATTAGCATCATATGATACAATCAGACGCAGGATTATTTTATATATGCCTAATGATCTGGCTCTATCTCCTAACACTGGCACGGTCCTGAGCGGCAACACGCACGCATGCTGAGGTCTTTCAGAATAAGCCATCTGTGTTTAATTAGCCTGGCAACATCTTACAATCATCAGAGGAAAACTGAAAAGTTAAACTGTAATTAAACTATGAGTGCTGGCGCTGTGGGACATGCTTGTCTGTGTCTCTGTAATTGCAAAAACATCATTGAATAAGTGTTGGAACTTAAAAAAACAACAGCTCACTAGTAGCGCTAGCAGAACTGCGCTGTCCACTTCCACACTAACAGTGAAAGCAGGGAGGACATCCGTCATCTTTAGTTCATTATTACTCTCTTTTGGCCAGGCCTTGACTAAATAGGGAAAAAAAGAAAGAGACAGTCTGACTGACATTTAGTCACCAACCACAGTTTGTTCTGTTTTAAAGTGCCACAATAGATTATACTACAATAATAGACTGGCCTGAAAAAAATTAAAGCTAGCCAGATCAATAAGCACTGTCAGGTTTTGTGCTCTATAAGGTACATTAGATGAGACTAACTATGACTAAGCAGTATCTAAATTAGTATGTAAATCTAAATCCATTACAGGATAATATCTATGGTTATTACTGTATTTTGCGTATTGGTGTCAATGATAGAGCACATTCTTCCTCTGTTTTGGTTTTGTTTAAAGCGAGGAACAAAGCCCTGAAATCATCTAAGTTCAATACTGTCATTTTTACAACTACATTTAGTCATATCTCATAGCAGTTAAGCAAATGCAAGGGACAGATGGGCCGTTCTCCCTCAATTTCCATTAAGCAATGCAAATGGGAAACATCATTGTGGCTGTTCAAACAAAACTCCTCAAAAACATCTGCTTGTTTTCAGGCCAAAATATGCAATATATCACTCGTGTAATAAGAGTGACGTGACATTGAGGTCATCCACCCCTATCTCTCGGCTTTGTACAGGGTCATAAATCAATCGTGCAGCTATTACTAACAATTAACTGTGCTTTAAAGTTTTACAGTCTGTTTATGATGTGCAATGTCATGTGATTTATGTGGACACTATGAGTCACTCACTCTAATTGCGGCTGTTTTTGCGGACTGTGCCCTCACGGCGACCTCCCAAAAACTCCAGCTGCCAGAGCACTTTCAGCGGCCTTTTCCCGCTGCGGTCCAAACACTTCGCTGCTGGACACCTCGGGCCAGAACGAAAAATCTGTCCCAGCCCTTGTCCCTCAGGAGAGATGAGGGGAAATCCAAACCGTGTTTTCTGACACATGGGGGAGACAGTGTTCTCATAGCTACGCTCTTCCACACAGGAAGTACAGGGATCGTAAAGACGATGATGGACAGAGACTGTGATTTTGATCTGTACTGCTGATCTGTACTACTGTCTTGATGCCATGGTTATATTAATGTTCTTCTTTTATTTCAAACGCACTAAAAAAGAATTTGGGCTGTTATTATTAATATTAATAATATGTATTAATAATAATACTTAATTGGTAGCTATTTTTGTATTTAATGTACTATTATTATAATTATTATGAATCACTGGAAGATACATAATATTTTTATATAATAATAATAATAATAATAATAATAATAATAATAATAATAATAATAATAATAATAATAATAATAATAATAATAACTTTTTATAATATAATAATAAACTTAATGGTATTATTATTATTATTATTATTATTATTATTATTATTATCATCATTATTATTATTATTAATAATAATGACTGGAAGAATATTTATATTTTTATAGTATGATTTTTATAAGAAGAAGAAAATACTCAAATAAACATTAAAGTAGTAAAAAATAACAATAATAACAATAATAATAATAATTTTACATTAAATACAAAAATGGATACCAATGAATTATTATTAAATAACTGGAAGAATATTTTTTACTTTTGATAATATAATTTTATAATATTATAATAAAAAGTACTCAAATAAACTTTATAGTAATAGTAATAATATTAGAACATTTATTATTATTACTATTATTATTATTATTATTAATAATAATACTGACTGGAAGAATATTTATATTTTTATAATGTAATTTGTATAATATTAAAATAAAATAAACATAAACATAATAATAATAATAATAGTGCATATTATTATTATTACTAATAATGACTGATAGAATATATATATTTTTTAATATTTTTATTTTATAATATAATTTTTATAATATTTATTTTAGTACTTTATATTATATATTATTATTATAATTATTATTATTACTGGAAGAATATTTCTATTTTTATAATGTAATTTTTATAATATTAATATAAAATACTAAAATAAACATAATAAGAATAATGATAATAATAATAATAATAAGTGCATATACTATTATTATTATTACTAATAATGACTGATAGAATATTTTTTATAATTTTTATATTTTTATTTTTATAATTTTTATAATATTTATTTTAGAACTTTATTTTATAATACTATTAAAAATATACATAATAAAAAAAAATCTAAATCTTCCAGTCTTGATAGATACATAGACAGACAGATATGTGTGTCCTGTGATCAGAAAACAGTACACATGCCAACAACAAAACAAGCATGCACACTCCAGCTGTACACCTGCATACATGCACAGCTGCAAGTTTGCACAGTTTTGGTTGATTTAATTTCACAAAATGTTGATGACAATGTATGCGCTATGCAATAAAACTGACTGGTATCTTTGTGGATCGGCTAAACTGAATCACACAACTTAAGATACCTGTCACGAGTTCGTTTCAGAGACACATCTGTAAAAAATGGCAGTGATGACTGTTCCTAAACAATCTGTTTGGCCAATTGCACTTCCCATTGCAGTAATATTTTTATAAGTGTCTTCAAGGAAAGATTTATCCATAAAATGATTCAGCAAACACTGAAGGTACATTGGCGCTCAGTTCTGAAACCTGCTGTTTATTATGTTTAAATGCTTTAGGGAAGTCATAATTCTCACATAGAGAGATGAATAAGGCACCATGCCGCAAGAGGGATGACACACAGAGAGAGAAAGAGAAGCATTCTGTCCATCTAGCTTTCTACAGAGCTTACAAACTGAAAAATATAATCATTGCACGCTATCAGGCAGCTTCACCGAGGTGGTCTGTCTTAGTTTGGCTCTTTTATTTCGCTGTCTTGATATGAACTTCTCTGATGAGAGGCAGATTAATATGAAAAATGCAGAGAGGAGATCGACCTCATAACTTTCTTGGCTCTGCCAACATGGATTATGGAGAGCCGAGTTTGTGTGACTAGAACTGATGGGACTGAGCCCCGACTCGAACTCCTCCAGTTGGGCCGTCTGTTTTTCATTACCCAGAAGGAGGATGTGGGAGAAATTGTGTATCGTGGTGAGAAAAGTCATACGCTTCATCCAAACATAATCTAGTTGACATTTCAAAACCATTATATCCTTACGTAGCTACCAAACGATATGTTGTGAAGCAAGCAACAACTTCATCTTCATTAAAAAAGGCCTTCAGTTGCTAATATACCATTGATTAAGATTTTGTTTTTTTTTGTTTTTTTGCTGAGCATTGTACAACAGAGATTCTGAAATAGGTTACAAAAGTTGTCAGTTGTCAAGTTTTGCTAGACATGAAAGATTAACAATGCTATGAAGGGTTTGCTGCACTTCAAGGAGACAAAATTTTACCACAACTTCTGTGTGTGTGTGTGTGTGTGTGTGGTTTCACAGCATCACATTCCATGACCTCTGAGTCCTCAAAAAAAATCATCACATTATGGCATTCCTACACGCCCAATTTCCCAAAAGTACAGCTTAAGGCTTTTCACTTTGCTTCTCTTAACCATGTCTTTGGGAGAGGATGTGGGGAAAAAATCCTAAATACCCTTTCTGAATTTCCTTGTTTACTGCAGGTAGTTGTTTATCCCTTGTTTATCGCTCTCTCTAAGCTGGAAGATCACTCCATTTCACCACTCTAGAAATCCAATAAAACACAGGCCCAATTACGCTGTCCTCATAACTATAGCTCGCAAAACGACCTCCCTCCCTTCCAGCACATATCAGCCATGCAGAGACACCAGACAACAACAGCGAGACAGCTCATTTTCAACCACTTACATTAATATATAGTTGTAGGACCACCAGTGCATGGTCGGAGGGGAAAAAAATCAATGCAGAAGAGAAAGAGATTTGCAACAGGCTGTAATAAATGTCACCTTGGACTAAATTGCAAAGACGCTAAACATTTCAACACATTCAGTAAGTGCAACGTCATTTTGGGAGACAATAAAGTGAAAACTCTTTGAATGTGATAAGAGCAATTTCTGTCCAGCTATTTGTCTTATGCTTTGGGTATAATTTGAGACTCCTGGAAAAGGTGAAAGTTTTACTGTTATGGTATTCGTGTTGAATTCAAACTTTAATAAAAACACTTGTGGTGTATTAGTGTACTACTAATATCATGCTATCGGGATAAAATACAACCTTTAAACATTCAATATTCATTAAAACATTTTAATATGTATTACGTTTATTTTTCTGTGACTCAGATTGTAATTCAAGACAACCGGTCCTGCAATGAACCACACTTTTTTTACTTTCATTGATGGCTCCATGAAGAAGCATTGCTATTTTGAGGCAACTGAAAATGACTGTGCCATTGACCAACAAAAACCTGGTCTAAAGTCAATAGCGCAGTATTTTTTGTAATTAATACTAATATATGCACCTATAGGCGGGTGCACAACGCGCATACACTCTGCTTATTACACACACAGGGACGCGCAGCAGCACACAAACATTTGTAAATATTCAAAATAAAAGGATTCCTCTCTGGAGAACATTTAGTCTTTCCGCTCACAAATTCCACCATGTAAATAGCGAATCCGCCATGGTGCAAGCGCAACTGGCTTTTAAAGGGAATGGGAGCCAAACACTGATTGGTCTATTGGACGTTATGGCCAAAACACACCCATGACTCATTAACCCTTAATCGTCCCTCAAGTAGGGTTTACTTTTGAGTCCCTTGGGGTCAGATAGACCCCAAACTTTTACAGAGCGATTGCATAAGGAAATATAATTTTTTTACATGGAAAACTATATATCATTTTTTTATTTACTCAACTATACATTTATGCTGTGTTTTTATGGGTATTTGGTAGTTTTTGACGTATTTACTGCACAAATACTTAACTATGTCATAAATTGGCTCATTAAAAATTATTTTTTTTATGAAAAAAATCTTAATTAAATATAAATAGTTTTTGGACATTGTTTTATTTTTTTTAATTTTATTTGCCCTTTTCCCTCTCTTTCTCATGATTGTTCCAAGTTGCATTTGTGCAACATTTCATTTATGTATGGAATTTTTTCAGATTTATGCCAGTTTTGTTGATTTTATTTGCCAGTTTCTATAAAAATGCTCTCTGTTGCAGTCACACACATGGGTGTGTTGTGTGTGTGTGTGTGTGTGTGTGTGTGTGTGTGTGTGTGTGTGTGTGTGTGTGTGTGTGTGTGTGTGTGTGTGTGTGTGTGTGTGTGTGTGTGTGTGTGTGTGTATGAGACAGAAAGTTCGTTCCACTTTGTGTTTATGCTCTAGGATCAGATCTTGATATAAATGTAGACATTTTCAGATTTATACTGGATTTAGTAGATTTTTTTTTACAAACAAAGTGGAAAAAAAGCATTTTTTACATTTTCCCATTCATTGCCAAAATCAAAAAAATGCTCCAGACACCTGTGTTTGTTTGTGTGTGTGTGTGTGTGTGTGTGTGTGTGTGTGTGTGTGTGTGTGTGTGTGTGTGTGTGTGTGTGTGTGTGTGTGTGTGTGGGCATGTTTTCGTGAAATATCAGGACACAAATGTGTATAATGACATGGGTATGACACAGGTATTACAAAAGGAGGGTGAAATATGAGGACGTTCCCCATGTCCTCACTTTTCAAAATGCTTATAAATCACACAGAACAAGTTTTTTTTCACAGAAAGTGAACTGCACAGTCTCCTGTGAGGGCTAGGTTTAGGGGCAGGGGCAGTGTAAGGGGATAGAAAATACGGTTTGTACGGTATAAAAACCATTACGCCTATGGAATGTCCTCACATTTCACAAAAACAAACATGTGTGTGTGTGTGTGTGTGTGTGTGTGTGTGAGATAGAAATTTCGTTCTACTTTGTGTTTATGCTCTAGGACCAGACCTTGATATAAATGTAGAAATTTTCAGATTTATACTGGATTAAGTTAATTTTTTTGACAAAAAAAGTGAAACTTTTTTTTACACTTTCCCATTCATTCTCAATGTGGGGTCAATCTGACCCCGAGGGACTTAAACGGTAATTTTTTTTTACAGACATTTAGAACAACCAAATCAAGCCCAGATTTTTGTGCATGTTTAGATAGATTATTTAGGAAAAGTCACAGAGTCTCATGGCCCTGAGATGAAGGGAACACTTTTAAAAAATGGAGGAAAAGTCCAGTGGGGTCAGCTGGACCCCAAGGGCCGATTAAGGGTTAAGAGACTAGGTACAACCCTTTTTGACCATGCCCCATTTTTTTCGTCATTAAACTAGCAAAAGTGGATTCAGACAAGCCAAAAGTGCACCTGCGCTTCAGACCATGCACTTAGATCATTAAAATAGAGCCCTTAATGTTTCGTATTTCTGTGCATGACACTATGCATCTTCTGTGTATATGTACTGTATATAGTATTTACCTCAGCTAGTGGAAAAGCTACGTGTGATGAACTTTGATTCATCATGTGACTTTCCCCTGTGTTATTATGGTGGATGTCACTATAAGTTAAAAGTACAATATATATTCTGCTTGTTTCTAATGGTGTTTCGTTGGAAGAAAATGTAGAGCGGCAGGAGCTACACAGCCAAGAACAGTGCGAGATTTAATGAACTTTAATATATGCTATCATTACTTTTTCTGGTATTTAGGAATAATGTCTATCCAGCTTTCTTATTACTTTGCCATGACTAGGTAGGATTAAGTTTTTACAAATTCTGCTTTTTTTGCAGCTTGATTTCAATAAATGCTCTTTGTGGACTGGGGTTACAATATGTTTTCATAGTATAGCAAGGTTTTGTATGTTTTATATTTTGAAAAGGGAACAAAAATTATTATACGATCCTATTACACATGCAAAGAAACAGAAAGCACATTAAAGGGGTCCTATTATGCCCTTTTACGAAGTCTTGATTTAGTTTTTGGGGTGTACTAAAATGTGCTTTCATGCTTGTTTGTTAAAAAAAAAAAAACATTATTCATAACATTATTCATATCATTACATTATTACAGCTCCTCTCTCCCCAGTCTGACCCGAACATGCCATTAATTTCCTGTTTCGATGAAGCCCCTACTTCCGAAATATGAAATGCGCTGTGATTGGTCAGATGGTCCAGTGTGTTGTGATTGGCACGTGTTCAGGAAATGTGACGTCCCTTACCATAACCGTGAGCTCTACTCAGATGTGTGCAGATATTAAGGATAGCGTCAATTTCAAACTAATTCAAGCCTGATTCAGTTTTAAGAAGGATCGTACAAAACGGATTTCATGCAAGGACTTTGCAAGCACGGATTTCACTTTTTGTGTAATTTTCTTATACATTTTAGAGACAAAGTTATACACCATTTAATCACGATACTTGTTGGAAAACTATGGTAATACAAACAGTAATCGGTCACAAAACATGGTTAATTTTCCTTAGGGGCGGTGAACAGTCTTACAAAAGTGAGAGCTAACAAACGCTACAGTAACCACTACATCAATATTGTAATTGGCAGGTTTACATTTGTTTTTGTAACAACAACATAAAACTTATAACTGGAACTGTTAATAGAAAAACGGAACTAGAAATAATAAAACATACTTACAGGTTATGATCTACAAACAACAGACAAAGTGGGAACCGCTCCATTTCAGGAGAAGCTTTTGTGTGTAGCCTGCATTGTACTCTCTTAGTTTCTGGAAGCCGTTCTCCATAAAATGTGCAGCACACAGATCAACGTTGGGGTTATAATGTTCAGGAACAGCGTTTAAAATACATTTGAACCACTCTAAGTTTGTCAGCCTTAAGAAGGTCAAATGAGTTTTGGAAATGGGGTGGAAAAAAACAACTTCGACATGGCGACAACACTGACTTCTCTAATGCAGCTCAACCAGGCCTCGTCCCCTGTTTTTCCGTATTCCATGCGTGAAGATTATTTAAAAGAGTAACATTGTGACTTAACAAGACATGGAAACTATCGCGTTGCAGGCCAAACAAGCCATTCGTAGTTCTTAGAAAGTGAATTCTGTTAAAATATCTCCCTTTGGAGTACACTAACTATAGTTGAAAAAGTCAAAAAGCATAATAGGTAAAAAAATTTTTTTCATGCATTTAAAAGAAACCCAAACTTCACAAATCTGTATTTATATCAGTGTATCTCGTCGTTTGACACAGTTTAATGTAGTACACGCACGCAGTACTATTAACATGTACTTTATAAATAAATAGAGCATAAATATAATTCCGATTTTTCTTTCTTTCTTCAAACATGCAAAACTAAACAGACACAGAAAACAGCGGGTAAGACCTAGCAGACAGGCATAGATGAGACGTTCAAAGACTACCACAATGGTACTACAGCAAGCTGTCGTGTACAGGGTTGGGTTTGATGGGGAATTTGGAAAGCAGGAAGAGCTAATTACAGTCTGCTGTAACAATGTTAACGCCAGCATGTCTTTAAACGTAAGACACCCCACTGGATGGAGAATAAAAGCAAACACAAATAACTAATTATGCCATCATCTTCTAGCTTGTTGCTGGCGCTCATTAATTGGTGACCTGCACTATTGGTCAGTAGACAATCGGCATGATGATGAAGCCAATTAGAGGCAGAGAGTACACATGCCCCACAGAGCTTGTTATGGCTGCCACATCATGTCTCATCTAAATCAAAACAAATGCTAGGGAAACGTTGGCGTGACAGCTGCGTCAGGCACAGACATGGGACAATAGAGCATGGCCAACTTTCTCCCTCTCACTAGGCCCATACAATAGCAGTTATCATGTAGAGGACAGGGGCCTTACAGCAGAGTCTATTTAATCTGCTTAAGTGTCTGACAGTGGACAGGCCCAAGATATTCTTGTCTTTTTGCTCTAGACTTTCAGACTTTAGAAACTTTAACACTTTACAAGGTTCAACTTGTTAAAGGGACAGTACACCCAAAAATGAAAATTCTGTCATTAATTACTCACCCTCATGTCGTTCCAAACCCGTAAGACTTCCGTTCATCTTCAGAACAAAATTGGGGATATTTTTAATGAAATCGTTTCTGTCCCTCCATAGACAGATACGCAACAACTATTTTGACCTTTCAAAATGTTCATAAAGAGATTATAAAACTAATCCATATGAATTGAACGGTTTAGTCCAAATTTGACTCGATCGCTTTATATGATGAACACATTTAATTTAGGCTTTATATTCACATATAAACATTCATCAAAGCACACAAAAGACATTTCAGCTTCCGCAAGAACCAATGGGGTTTATTCTCATGCGTCAAGCAGATTCGGTTTAGCTTCTCTTTATTTTCGCTAATAAATGTTTATATGTCAATAAAAGTCTCAATTTAAATCTGTTCATCATATAAAGTGATCGAGTATCTTCAGAAAATTTTAACTAAACCGCTCAACTCGTATGGATTTGTTTACGATCTCTTTAGGATTTTTTGAAGCGTCAAAGTGGTAGATGCATAGCTGTCAATGGAGGGACAGAAAGCTCTCAGATATCATCAAAAAGATCTTCATTTGTGTTTCGAAGACGAACAAAAGTCTTACGGGTTGGGAATGACATGAGGGTGCGTAATTAATGACAGAATTTTCATGTTTAGGTGAACTATCTCTTTAACATTAGTTTATACATTAAGTACAATGAACTAACTATGAATGAAACTTCTACACTAAGCTAAGTTAACACATTCTACATATACTAATGCATTTAAGTTGTATAAAGTTGAATTTCAAGTTGGATAAACCTAGAATGATAAATGCTGCATAAGTATTGTTTGTTTATTGTTAGTTCATGATACCTAATATTAACAAACTGAACTTTATTGTAATGTTGACTGAAACTATGTTATGTTATTGCTTCACAATATTTAGCATTTTATGCAAAAACAAAAAGGCATACAAATAATACAATAGCATTAAAAATACAATAAAATACATAACCATGAAAAGTTAGCTATGCATGTAATATCATGACTCAATATTGCTCATGGCTCCAGAAAATGATGCAACGGTTAAGATGCGAGACGTATAATGTTAAAGGTGCTCTAAGCGATCCTGGGTGGAGTAATTTCTTGTTGACGTTCAAAGTGTTGTCAAACAAAACAGAGGCTAGCTAGACCCTCCCTCCTCCTCCTCCCCCTCCCCTCCGTGCTTCCTGAAACAGTCTCTAAAGAGATAGAGATCGAGCGTTAGCTGCTAGAAACATAGACAGTAAAAGAAATGGACACAGCGACCCCATAGACTTCAACGCAGAAAATTGAAGTCATTTAGAAGCACTCACTTCCTGATGACTGAGCGTACTGCGCAGCCTCGGACTGAGCTTGACGATGTACATGTGACGTGAGCAACCTGTCTGACAGTTGTAAGTCTTCTAGTAGTTGTGCAAAGTGCAATCTGAATCACCGAATCTTGTAGAGACAGAGAGAGTGAGCAGGAGCAACTTTTGATGAATGAAGCAGGATTTGCGACATCTCTATCGGCGATTATGCCTCCACGTCCCCCCGATTGCCTCATAGACAGTAAAAGATTGCCTGTGAGCTTCTCCTCGGGTCTATACGGTACAGCGCGACGGAGTCGCGTGGTTATGATGCAATCGTTAGCCTATGTTTTACAAAAACGGCTTCTACGGGGCGATGGTGTAAGATACAAGGCAATGGAGCATTTTATACATTGTCGTGTTTGTTTAGAAATAAACAATGGACAAATAGAGTCTTTAAACGCATCAGATGTAAAGATATTTGCTGTCAAAGTGATGCCATAATGAATGGGAGTCAATGGGATGCTAACAGCTCGATGGCTTGGTTAGCAATGGCTGCCCCTATGGAAGGTACGCTTTCCGGGGGCTGGATTACCCCCTTGGCTAGAAACCTATGTTGTATTCACCAAAGTAAGCCCTGGCTGCATAGTTTTAGCTAATTATATCCTTGTGTTGGTTAGGCGAACATGAACGTCCATTTAGAATAACAAAAAAATGAATAGCAAAAAAAGAGCCACCTGAATGTCGGATTGGAAGCCCTTCTGCCGCCGGAGGTCTCGCCACATTTCGAAGGCTTTACCGATGTAAATTTGGGACTTTGTGCGTTCCTTCTCCTTTTCCCTCTCTTTGGTCGTGTGTCGGCCATATCAAAATCATATAATTCGAACTTCCCTCTTCATGAATCATTATTGTCGGTTATTAGCTGGAGCACTGTTTATTATGTTTCGTTGTCCAGACTGCCCATGTTTGTTTTTGTTGCCGTTTGTGGAGCTTGTGCTGACTATAGAGACCGTGTTTTTTTACAGTGTGTTCAGGGGACAGGCAGCTAGCGGATAGTGAGGAGATGTTTGCTGTATGTGACAAAACATTTTTTGGCCTAAAAAAGGCGTGACATCGCTTAGAGCACCTTTAATTAATGTCACGTGTACGTAACACAATGCCATTTTGAAAGACAGAACGCTTTGTAAAAGATTTACACTGTTTCTAAAATGTTCCAGATCTTTTGGATTAACTTTGCATAACTTCTATAAACACTAACTAAGTCGGTTCCCAGATATTTAAAACAGTTCGCTATGTCAACATTGTGCCCGCTAACTATGCTGAAACTGCTCAATGGTTTGGCTTAAAATGGATCTACTGTGGCATTATGTTACTGTTTTATTTGAAATTGTTTTATTTATTTCACATGTGGTCATTTATTCATCTCAATCACTCTCAAAATGGCATGTCCTGCAATGTCTTGTCTTATTTGAGTAGACAGGTTGCACAACACTTTATTTTCCACTTTACAGTCATCTTTTCTCATTTTCCAACCAACAAAAATTCCTCCAAACTAAAAACATGCCTGAATGAGGCTAACTCATTGCATGGTTTTCACTTTTCCTGTCACATTAATGCTGAAACAAAAAAGGGACTTCACTGTCGTCTAAATGTTGGCTATGATAAACACTCTGTTCTTTCTCTTCTTTTAAACTCTGCATCGAATTAAATCCACATCCATATTTGCTTCACGAACTCACGGCTCTTGGGAAGTAGCAAAGAATAAGACCTGGTTCAACCACAAGCTAAATATTTTATGACTGTACAATTACATGAAATCAAATCTTACTAAAGCCTTTCCTTCATAAACTCTAGAGGAGAAGCGAACGGAGATGTGTTTGAAGATTAGTCCTCCTTCAAACGCAAGCCAGAGAGAGAAATAATTGTGTGTGCGATGGATAATTAAGCGATGGTGACTGTCGTGAACGCGAGCTGTCACTCCGATCGAGAGCGCTGTCACGCAGTGCGAGGCAAGGCCGATCGGACAGGCGCCGTCCACTTTGATCTGGGCTCATGCATACGGAAAGAGGTCAGGTCGTGGTCATTAAAAAGACCCTCCTCTAAACAGCCAGGCGAGATTGAAAGGCCACGTCTTCAAAGAGCTGCGTACAAGTAACCTCTTAAGAGATTCTGACAATTTGCTACGAACAAACAATGGAAGCTAAGGAGTGGGATGGATTAGCTTACGGTGCCTTAGCCTTTTAAGTTCTTATAGTCATCTGCACAGAAAGGGGAGGGCTACACAAATCATTTACAGGGTCAGGGTGTTTAGTTATTCGCCCACATTACATAAGGTAAAGACACTTAACCGGCTACTGAGTTACACACTAAACCACAGACCATTTTAAATGTCTAAATCTGGGATACACAGGCAGTTATCTCGGATTATATTAATTGTTTGTTGATCCTGTACGTGTATGTGTCATATGTCTCGGTCTTTCTCGTTCTAGCAAAGTACTTACTTGGTCATTTTTCGGCTTGACCACCTTCATGAAAGCTCCACGTGCTTCGGCCTCTGACCGCTCCCACTGGGTCACTCTCCTGGTGTCCAGGAACTTCAGATTTTTCAGCTTATGCAGTACAAAGTACCTACAGATAAAAAAATAAATAAATGTAACAATCATACAAAGCAGATTTTACTAACCAGTCAGCATGCCAGATTACAGGTCACAAAAGTAGTATTTTATGCTGTTTTATAGTAGTTAACAGAATTGTATTTTAAACAACAGATTTAACAGTTAAAAGAAAAAAATCATAAGAATGTTTGTTGCAATAAACTGAGCTACATAAACAGTCCCTTTGTGTCCTATGTAGTTGATATAATAATATTTAAATGTGCTAGCATTTTTTTTTTTTTAAGGAGGGAAGCAAATGTTTCTTATATAATCAACTAATTGTAAATATTTTAAAGGGGACATATCATGAAAATCAGACTTTTTCCGCGTTTAAGTGCTATAATCGGGTCCCCGGTGCATCTACCAACCCAGAAAACGTGAAACAGGACAACCCAGTAACTTAGTTTTGGTAAGCCTTTTTCTGCAAGCCTGTGGAAAAAAGAGCCGCTCAGATTTCCCTCCCCTTCTGATGTCGGAAGGGGATCTATTATAATATTACCGACCCTTAATCTGCACGTTTCCACCCACGGCGCTGACAGACTGTTCCGTATTAGCATAGTTTCTGCCCTTAGCCTGTTGTACACTGTCCGCCATTTTCTCCGCGCTCGAGCAGCTAGCGAGTAGTGACAACAATGTCTTGTAAGCAATGCAGCGCCTGAACGAGGGACAATTCAAGGCAGGTTTTGCTAAAAATTTAAAGCCGTGGGGTATTTTGAGCTAAAACTTCACATACACACTTTAGGGACATCATAGACTTATTTTATATGACCCCTTTAAGATAATATTTCAGTCCTTTGTTTTGCCTTTAGTATACTGACAAACAAAGCTAGTAATTCAATTTTAAAATATCATGCATACTATTATTATTTTATTTTATTTTTGTATTTATATATAAGATAAATTATATATATATATAGAAGAAGTAGATCATGAAAATCACCCAACTGTCATTGCGCATCGTATCACCAGTCTAAACTAACGACGGAGCAGAGCCGTTGGAAGAGTTCCTCTCTTGCGATGGAGTTTACAAATGCATTTGAATATTCATAAATAGTGTTATTATTATACAAACTAGAGTATTTATGAATGGTTATGGCAATGACTGTTGCATTCGCATATATATTGTATGAATATGTAAACAAGAAATCATGTTCATGGATGCGATTATTAACGTTACTGTAGTATGAAGTAGAGCAGGACCGAGAGTTATGGAGCTGAGCAAGGCCGCTTGAGCGATTGTTAATAAGATGAGCGCAACACGCGCCTCGCGAGCAGCGGGACTTTTATTATGCCACAATCGCCTGCACCATTCCCGCTTTTCCGGTCATGAGTATGAGGTAACACAGCTCTGTTTATAATATTAAATACATTTGAGGGTTGAAAATGATGTTATAACGTTACTCTGAGTGTTCACTTGGCAGCTGTTATGACACTTGTTGCACACTGCAGTAAGAGTAAAGCGGTATTGCAGTAAGAGTAAAGCGGAAACCAAGGGTAACGCAGATATGACGAAATTGACAGGCGACTCCCTCACACGTCCCGGTACCTTGGTTAAAATAGCAATTTTCTCAAGATTTACAAATAGTTGGAAACATTTAGGATATTGTAAGTACTTAACTGAACAAAATATTTACTGCAAAAACATATTGCAGCTTTAATACTAATCAGCGAGTCCACGAATGACCACAAAAAGCTCCTGCTGTACACATGAAAACATAGTAGCTTTTATATTTTAGAAAGGGGTATTTTGCGTCAAAAAGTTTGAACTGTTTCTTTTCTCTCTCAAGTTTGACTATCCATATCCAGTGCAGTGTCAATAAGTGTACAGCAGATTTAAATGAAGAAAGGAACTATGATTCATATCTACAAGGCAACCACATAAAATAAAACTTAAACGAACATTTCCTTCAAAATGCATTAAATTAACTGTAGCAATATTTGTAAATAGGTAATTAACTTCAAAATATGTATAAAAAAAAAAAAAAAAAATAGGGACAACATATAAACGATAAAAACCCCACATTGACAGAATCTGCCAAGCTGTCATTTCGGTAGCTTCACAGATATCTCTTTACGCTTTCACACACTCTCTGTCTTTCATTCAGGGAGAGAAAATGACGTGAGATAATAGCAGGAATACATAGATGACAACAGATTCTTTCACAGGCTGACTGGAATGGAGGAAGAGGCATGTCAAGACTTCAAACAGAGAGTGAGATAGAAAGAGAGAGAGACAGAGAGAGAGTGAGACAGACAGAGAGAGAGACACTAAGTGGAGGGTGTGAACAGATGTGTATATGGGCAGTGACAGATTCCCAACCGAGCTCTCATGAAAAAGCCAGCAACAAACCCATGATGATGACAATGATGAAGGACGAAGGCGAACCCATGCTACGTGTTTATTCCTGATGGATCATAGAGAGCACAATTGCAGATTGATCCTATTAAGATAAGCCTGGATTAAAAACGTGTGGGGATGTGTTTTCCACTACATCTATTCAGAGTTAAACTCTATTTGCATAAACACTCTAGTGTGTATCTTTTGCATGTGCAAGGCGTTTTTGCTCATTCAAATTTACAATATAGCTCTAGAAAAATCTAGATTTAAAAAAAATATATTTTCAAAATATTTTTTTATTTATTTAACATTGCTATTATACAATGTCTCAAATGTGAAGTTTTAATTGAACAAGAGTCTGGGGATTTAAAGGCTCAATATGTAAGATTTCTGTCATAAAATATCCAAAAACCACTTGCACAGTGTGATATATTTCATGCAGTTGTGTACTTGCACAACTTGAGTACTCCCAAGGATTTGTAAATCCAGAGAATTTCCTATTTTAAATTATGGCTCGTCCCTTGTCATTGTCACCTATAAATGACGTAATATCTGCAGTTTCTGCTAGTAGAAACCATGGCAACACACATGGACAAATGCAGAAGCGTAGATCAACTGAAGCCCCGGGTATCCTTCACTTTCCACAGATGCGCGCGTGTGCCTTTCAAAGTATACTCCTTTGACCGTGAGCGTGGAAAGGCGCGTTCGGCGAATGCACACTATTTAGTGGACTTTTGTTTTCAAGTGCACAATTCACTTGCGCATACGCTGTTGTACAGACACGGACGGTCGAAGTGTACTTTGGCCTTGAGAAAAGCATGCTTTTTGCATTTTATCAAGTCTGGTGACCAAGTCTATGGCAGTGAAATTAAATACAGTATTACAGTGTTGCACAAAAATATTTAGCCATTACTTGCCAATACTGTGGGTCCGTTCAAATGTACTTTTAGTGCGATTGTTTTAAACACTTAAAACTGCGCAGCATTAACGATGACATAAAATAGTGTGATAAAACGTACAGGTAACACAAAAACTAATTAATTTCCTCATCCATGAACATGATTCGTGAATTCCATATATCTCAGGATGGTGAAAACAACATCTCGCATCGTTTCACTCTCCTTCATAAAGTCATCAAAGTTCCCCTTTGTTATTGTTTTGTAAATGCGACCTTTAGCGCGAAAACTTACATATTGTGCCTTTAATGTAGTCCAGGGCCAAAAAAAAATATTTTTTACAAAATGTATGTTTTAGTTAGGTCACGTTAACGTAATATTAATGAAATATGTTTAACAAAATTGTAATACATTTATCAAAATGTATATTACTTTATATTTTACTATTACTTTAGTATACTTTATTCCTATATTGCTTAAATGATTTGTTCATTGTAAATCTATATATACACATACATACACCCACATAAATATACACATACACACATGTACACACAGAAGTGGGTATTAACTGATTACATCTAATCTGGATTATGTTATCAGATTCCAAAAATGAACTCTTTCCCCGTCAGTGTTTTTGAAAAAAGTTGCCAGCCACCACCACCAGTATTTTTTATAATTTTTTACAAAAATTTCATGACCTCCAGAATATTGTGTTGTATGAATATCTGAACATGCAATATATCAAAAGAAAGAACAAAGCCTCTGCTTTAAAAGATGTTTTATTAAAGCTTCAAGCTTTCTTTTTTTTATATCAACACTTGAATGTGGGTACGTTTCATAAAAAAAGTAACATCTTGAAGAAAAATCTGAGGATTTCTTTTCCCAAGGACTACAACATGCATAAGCAATGCTTTTCTCGCTTGTTTCTGCTCTTTTTTCATGTGTTTTAACCTGGAGACTCTCTACTTTCAGACATTGCATAATAGCGCCCCCTACCATATAACAGTGAAAACAAAGAAAGCTGGAAAATTCCATCAATGGCGGGGAAAGAGTTGTGTACTTGTAATTAGATTAAACTAGATTTTAAAATATTCGTAACAGTAACTGCAGTCGCTACAGTAATTTTATATTGATTACATGATTACACATTATTCAAACAATGGCAGTTAAGTATTCACAATTTATTGATTCTCCCGAAGTTCCTTTAGTTTTATGGAATTGCACACACAGAACAGCGACTAGTCAGTTGGCTATAATTACACAGAAAATTTGACCACTGAATTTACACATTAAAATGCACACATTTACGTCATTTCATATTTACACGTAATGCATGAATTCACAAATTTTTTTGTCAGCCGAACATCTTTGACCTAATATATTTACTTGAAGTACCTCCTTAGATTTTAAGCTAAGGTGAGTCACTACAAGCAAAAACTGTTTTTTTTCATGCATCTGTCAATTTTGAGATCTTGGGCTAAAGTGTCATTCAAACTAGAGGAAATAAAACATTGAAAATACACTTTTAAGATTTGGTTTTATTGCACTTTATCTATTTGCATCTGTAGATTTCAATTACAATACAATCTCATTACAGGTCTTTAAAGGCCGTTTTCCAAATGTGCTTTTTCTCCTGCAACAAGTCACAAACTCTGCAGGACAAGTTACCCAATGCTTAAAAAAAACAATTCAAAAAACGAGTTGGACTTATGATGGAGTATTTCTGTGCCAAATACACTCTGTTCGGACAAGTTTGTTTTGAGTGTGGCCCTGTATGTCGTCATAAAGGGTGGAATTCCTTGTATGGGCACTTCTCCCGGATGAGTGCGTGCACACATCAACCAGAGCGAGAGCAAGAGCAGATCAACAAGCTTCGTTCGGGTTACGAGAGCCGTCACCAGCGCTGTCATTTTGTTTTAGACCACAAAATCAACAATGTCACTAAAGAAGTGTGTTTTTGGTTGTGAGGGAAAGATAACCTTGTTCGGCTTCCTAAAGAATCCAGCATTAAGGAAACAGTGGATGCAGTTTTTTTTTCCAGAGCAGCAATGGAGTTCTGCAAGTGTGTTTGTTTGTTCCCAGTCATGAGTCGAAACCGTATGCAAGTAAAATAGTGCCAAATGTTTTTGAAACAAAAAGCTTGTTGAATTGCACAACTTTAAAAAATATGCATTGCATTAACCGTGCTTGCGTTTTAATGCATTGTATTTTTACGGTTTGCATTTTTATGGCCTGAAATTCAACATGGTTGTATATTTAAGCTGTGAATATTTAAATTCAAAACATTTCACACACATTTTCATTATTAAAAATTCACTTCCAAAATATAAATTCTGTTTAAAAATACAATCTATAATATTCGACGGGCAATTTTCGGTCCATTTAACTTCGCTTTACAAATTCGCTTCCACAAATTCAGTGGTTCAAATTCGACAGAAAATTAAACAGTTCACATCCGGGAACTGCAGTAACAGCAGTAGATTACAGAGCATAATCTCCATCTGCTGTTAGTCAACCTCACCAGCAGGTGGTGCAAGCGGCTGTTGACGAAGACCAGAGCAACATGTAGAGAGTCATTCATTCATTCATTCATTCATTCATTCATTCACTGGATTTACAGAAAGGAGCAAGCTGTGCTTATTTGGGATGATTATCAGGGCCAGTATATATATGGAAAAGCTGATAAAGACACAAAAGCTGTGTTTATAAGTCTTCATCTTTACTTTTGTACATGTAAGCAGCTTTCTCTACCGTGAATGAGATTATAAATGTTATTCCCTAATGCTGATACAGATCAAACGTTACATCTGAGGTAGACTTATATTTCTCTCAGTTTAGTTTCCTTAACTTTATATCGCGGCACTGTGCTACAGTACTGGGGGTTCCCTCAATACATCATACTCCAGGATTCCCCTGGCATTGGATATAAAAGACCAAACTCGCACCTTATTGGGGATGTAGGCTATACTGCAGTAGAGAATAGGCCAAGTATAGCAATAAATTAATAGATGTTATTAAAATCTTAGACTACAGGCAAGCAGGTGGACTCAGAATATGAACGTAACGCATTTACGTAACGTTTCACGCTAAGTGTTTCCCAGTGATAAACTGGCATAAAGTTGGCTTGAATTTGTGGAAGCGATTTTGTAAAGCGAAATAAAATGGACCGAAAATTGCCTGTCGAATATTATAGGTTGTATTTTAAAAAAGAATTAATATTTTGGAAGTGAAATTTGAATTTTTAATAATGAAAATGTGTGTGAAATTTTTGAACTGAAATATTCACAGCTTAAATATACAACAATGTTGAATTTCAGCCCATAAAAATGCAAACCGTACAAAATTCAATGCATTAAATTGTAACCACGGTTAATGCAATGCATATTTTTTTCAAGTACTGCAATTCAACAAGCTTTTTTGTTTCAAAAACATTTGGCATTATTTTACTTCCATAAAACCGCAGGTGGTGAGTGAAACTGCATCAAATGTCTGTGTTTTGTTAGCAATTGGCGCGCAAGTGAAACAACACAAACGTATAGTGAATCAAAAGTTATCCAGGGATAATGCCATGATATATTTTGTGTATGTGCTCGTGACTCTTTAGCTCTGCCCACTGCACGCCTCCATGAGCTCGGCTATTTTCGGAAAGAATCTCGTCTTTTATAAATACGATAAAACTAAGACACTTCGGACATATGAAGGATGCAAAACTACTCTATAGGTACTAGCATAGATTGGCAGAAACTGTGTGTTATGTACCCTTTAAGAGTTATTTTGTTTGTTTAAATCCCTAACTCTAAATATGTGCAACAGTAACAGTTATACTTGCCTTAGGAAAACAACTAATAACTTTAAGTAACAAATTCCTCTTGAGTGACTATGATTAGTGTGGTGTGGTTATGCTTTGTTTACTGTTATGATTCAATTACAAATAAACATAACAGCAACTGTTAGTGGGAAATATGCAGGTGTTTTCCTGATGATTGTGAAATTGTTTGTGCTGATCTAACAGATGGTTGGAGCAGATCTGCAGCAAGTGTTGTTTAAAGCACCCCAGGCAAAACTGGCCCTAAACTTTCTGATCTTCAGCAAACACAGATATTTAAGCCCACACACACGTCATGATGTCAAGAGACAAACATGCAATCACAGACAGCATGGGCTGGAGAGCATTCCAGAGAGACAGGACATACATCCTTTACCGCAGATGGCTGTCGCTGTGTCGAGCGCTGAACTACTTTAGCTAAAGGGAGGGGAAAAAACTCCACAAGCCCCAGAAGTAAACAATGATGAACGAGCCGAGCGACTGCTGTAAAATACAGCCGAGCGTACTTACGCCTGTTCATTTCATTTGACTAATTGAAAGAGCGCATAGAGCCGTGCGATATTTCACCGCGTTATGAAGCAATCTTTTTTTTGTGTTGTTGTTCTCAGGACGCAGTCTGAGAAGTGCATAGCCCAAGGCCAGTCCTGCCATGACCCGAGCGCTCGCCTAACCATGTCAGACATAAAATCTGCATTATGCTCAAATTGATGTATTACTATGTGACACATTATGAATATTACATCACAAACACACAGCTGCTGTCAGTCAGGGAAAGAATGGTCGTCCTCTGCACCAAGTGAAGCATGGGAGACATTGCGCGAGAGTGGCGCCTATTGGGTTCATCTGTATAGTAAATGATTCATACTGAACAGTGTCAAGAAAAAGGCACTTAGGTCTAAGGTAGACAAAAAGAATGTGTTTCTCCCTCCCTTCTTCCCACCGCTAGGTTTCATGTTGAAAACCTGACAAATGGTGGTAACATAGCGTGGCATTGCACTCCCATAGGCCTGGGCTTGATAATGAATGCATCGTTTCATCTTGTAGGGAAGGATAGCAAACACTCATTTGTGGTTATCACAATTCACACCTGAAATCGATTTTGCAAGTCTACAAAAAGAAAAAGAAAGGAGGTGAGTAGCTTTAAGAGGAGTGTGGTTATAGCCTAAAGTATCAGTCTTTGCTTGTGCAATGTGATTTATGGTGTTGTGCAACAGCCATTCATCCAAATAAAAGATTACTGAAAGTTGCCAAACTACACACTCCTGGGGTATTTCTCTTTTTTCCAGAAGAAATAAAAGCACATCAGCAAAACAAAATAAATTCATGAGTACCTAAAAAAATAAAACAGATTTCTTGCTTCAGGATACCAGATATTTCATATAAAGTTGAGGTCAAGACCACTAGTGAAAATATTAAAAGAGGGAAGAAAAAAAAACTGTGTGTGTGTGTGTGTGGTCCCTAAAAGGATGGCAGTGCCAGAAATCTTTGATCTTTTGGGGACATTTTTGGTCCCCATGAGGAAAACAGCTTATAAAACATACTAAGTTAAGTTAGACCAAAAAAACTATTCTGTGAGGGTTGTATTTAGGGGTAGGGGATAGAATATAAAGTTTGTACAGTATAAAAATCATTATGTCTAAAACATCATCATGCATAAAACATGGAAACCCAACAGTTTATTTAAAAATGTAAAAAATGCAGAACGATTTCTATGATGGGTTTAGGGGTAGGGTTAGTGTAAGGGTATAGTATATACGGTTTGTACAGTATGAAAAAAAACAAAAAACATTACATCTATGGAGAGTCCCCATAAAGATAGTAAACCAGACGTGTGTGTGTGTGTGTGTGTGTGTGTGTGTGTGTGTGTGTGTGTGTGTGTGTGTACAGTATCTCACCATTCAAAAGTATGGCGTCGGTAAGATTTTTTTTTTAATGTTAAGTCTCTTATGCTCACCAAGACTGCATTTATTTGATCAAAAATACAGTAAAAACAGTAATATTGTGAAATATGATTACAATTTAAAAATAACCGTTTTCAATTTTAATATAGTCTAAAATGTAATTTATTCCTGCGATGGCAAAGCTGAATGTCAATCAATTTTGAAAACAGTTGTGCTGCTTAATATTTTGAAAATTGTGATACCCTTTTTTACACAATTTTTTCAAAAGAACAAAAAACTTTTGAACAGTAGTGTATATATTGCAGAACCTGAAACATTCCTAATTTATTTGCCACATGACTTTTCTTTGTTTATTTATTTTATTTTTTCAATTTTCCCAACATTATCAATGTCCCAAAATCCCACATTTTCAATGTGGTTTCATACGTTTGCATTCCACTGTATTGTACAGATATTGCAAAGATGAAAATCTTAAATTCAATATGACTACTGTGCATGTTCATCAGTATGACAGTGTTCTGACCTGTATCTCTGATAGTCGTCTTCATCTTTATCCATGCTGACCAGCTGGTTGGGACAGGCCTCATTTCCCAGAAGGCTCAGGTATTCCAGGGCCGGCGTCACTTCCACCAAATGCTCCAGCAGGGCCTCGATGTCGGTGAAGTGTCACGAGGCAGAGGTCAAGGAATCCAGGCTGTTAATTACATTAGCATTTACTCTGTGCTCTCCCCTGGCCTAGCCAACCAGCACAACTCTGTCAAATTTACCCAAACCTTTTGAAGGAGCTCAATAGGCATTATGCTTGAGAATACAAAGAGCGGGTAAATTTAAGGGCGAGATTTTGGCATTTGCTGCGAGTTTGGCTGTTCTCTTCCCTTGTTCCTCTTCCCATTTCCTGGGTGGCTTGGTGCAGAACATTAAAAACATTGACAAAATGATGGATGCCTTGTGGTAAAAACAGTTAGTGACTCCCTAAGCCATGGACACCCCCTCCCCTTCACCCAGCACAGGGAAACAAACAGCCACTTCACAGCAAATTCATCACTAATACATTCACTTCATTGGAAAATGGTGCCCGTAACGTGTCAAAATACAACCACACTAATGCAGCACTTGAATTTCAATGGCAGCAGGCCACTACAGGATGTAAATAATTGGCCCATTAGCATGTGCAGACCACTTCACAGCAGAATTCGGGTCTGAGCTGCTGACACTCTGTCGGAGGAGAGCTGTTTGGAGAACAGAGGGTGAGGCTGCGTCATTATTATGTAGATGGATAGCATCCAGCGACAAACAGCAGAGCATAAATTTTCGTCAGGCTAGCACACTTACTTTTGCCATTTATTTCTCTTTGCATCTCATCACACAAACCAAATGTAACGTGTAGTAGTGATGTAATTGCTGAATGTCAACAGCCCGAAAACTTGACATTTCCAGTTTGACTTCAAAGATTTACTTTTGGCATGGGGTAGCTGGTACGTTACTCTGTTCGTTTTTTAAACATCTAATGCTACACTGGAACATGTATTGGTTAATAAACCGTTTGCTCTGCTTTCTGGTCATGTGACTCTATGCTATGATACGGGTCATTATGATATGATCTGTTTCTTAGAAATGGTCTAATGGGGCTTTATCTTTCAAGTCATGGGACTGTGCTGGATATTTTGTTTTGCCTCTCCTCCACTAGAGGTCACCATGGCACAAACTCAAGTGAGTTTATCAAGCAAACCCATTAGACAGGAGCTCAATTTAACAAAATAACATCATTTAAAGAGACAAAGTGTGGCACAAGGAGATCATACACTGTATCGCACAGAAACTCACAGCATTTCCTGTCATTTTGTTCGAGCATGAACTGAAAAACAAAGCTTGAGAAAGGATATTTGGTTCTTATTGAGCGTTAGGGTATGGAGCCGTGGTAACCTGGGCAACCGGAGGTCATTTCCGAGAAGATTGTTGTCCACAATCAGCTCTTCCAGTTGGCTGAACGCTTTCAGGCCTGTCAGTGACCTGCAATGATAAGGCAAGAGAGGAAAAATGATATGGCCCTAAATCTGGGCAGCCATTATGTGCAGAAATAAATATTTCAGGCTGGCCCTTTCACGGGCCGGAATAGTTTGGGCTTGGGACTGTCAGGAGAGTGAATGATAAGAATTAGTGGCGCTAAGATCCCCTGGCATGGTGCGGCATCCTTCACACGCTGGCAGTGTGAGTGATGAGGGTCACTCGTGAGTAGCCAGGATTCAAAACAAAAGGGCTTCAGAAATGCAGTGCGCGGGATGAATTTGTCAATGTCTTGTGCCTTCAGGCACCCAGCTTTGCCTGACCCTAACCCTCCATTCCCAAGATAAATAACTCTGTCACAGTTCACCTTCACTCCCCCAACACAAATTTAACTCATCATCCATCATTTTCCCAGCGCAACTCTAATGCCTAGCCACAAACGGAATGAGTACAACTTCTGCAACTTCTCAGAAGAGCCGCTTACAGTTAAAAACAACTGCTTTTAGGGTGGAAAAGTTGGACGTTTCTCCCTCTATTCCCCATTGTGACACCTAATCCCCACAGACGCGCACGCACACCGTCCCCAAGGACTTTCTCTCTGTCTGGGTCTTTTCCTCGCCCCGTGCTGGCATAAACATGATGGAGGCTGGAGCTCAGGGTAATGTCGGGGCCTTGCAAAGTTCATGGCGTGGATGGTGCATAAAAGCCGGGGTGTGTGTTTCTAATCCCTCAAAAGGCAGAGGCTGACAACCTACAATGTTAATGTGTCCACCCTTAGTTAATTGACATTTAGGTCTGTCAGCCTCCTTGAACAAAGAACAATTCTATGCAACTAGATGCTAGTCTTCGGCGCTCTTGGGGCAAAACGGAAAAATAACACCTGCATTTCATAATCTTATGAATTTGTTGACGTGAGACCTTTTGTGGTACAGTTTACATGGAA
This sequence comes from Gobio gobio, assembly GCF_949357685.1. Lineage (NCBI taxonomy): Eukaryota > Metazoa > Chordata > Actinopteri > Cypriniformes > Gobionidae > Gobio > Gobio gobio. The sequence continues at coordinate 39,012,374 of NC_137111.1, read as the reverse complement.
AATCCCATGGCAATCTGCAAAGCGCTCACAGGAGTAAAAAATGTTGATATCTAGCCAGGTGAAGTCTGTCTTTGGATGACACCCAAATATTGTAAATCGGTTCTGCCATCAGTCTCATAAAACTCTCTGTTGTGTTATGCAAATACCTCGCTCTTATCGTGTAGAACATGGCTGATGAAATTTTATGGGCGTACAAGAGAAAGAAAGCAAACATACAAGCAGAGAGCCAAGAACTCCAACCACAAGAGTAATACATTCTATTTGTGTAGTGAAATCGCACAAAACTCCGCACATACTCGATAAATGAAAGCTGTTCTGCGAGCCCCCTCCACCTGTTTGCCTCAGCTGTATCTGGGCGGGTGTAATGTTATTAGCCGCTTAGTTAAGAGGCATCCACGCGTCACAGGGGGGTTGCTTATTAATTGTTGTTTTCGTGTCACTACTGCTGTGTGCAAAAGGTGATTTAATCAGTTAAATTCACAACCAAGGGAGCGGCCAAATCACATTCACAACAACAAACAGGGATTCAACCCTAATTTACCCACCACACATTGTGTGCCTAAACATTTGTGCTGCCATTATATACAACATCTGTACAGTGCAGAAGTGGAAAACTTTCTAAATATGTTGCTAACTGAATGATTAATTGCCAAGTGCGTTTAAAAGATTGGTTCACCCGAAAATTAATATTCTGTTATTTTCTCACTCCTTATTTCTTTCCCATGGAAGCCCAATTCTGCCTTAGAGTAAAAATAAAAGGTAATTGAGAAATTACAATTTATTTATATATTTATATATTTATATATTATATATATATATATATATATATATATATATATATATATATATATATATATATATATATATATATATATATATATATATATATATATATATATATATATATATATATGTATATATATATATGTATATATATATATATATATATATATATATATATATATATATATATATATATATATATATATATATATATATATATATATATATATATATATATATATATATATATATATATATATATATTTATATTTATATATATATATACACACATACATACATACTTGAAGTGTCCCAATCACCCTGAATTCATCCTATATATATAAGTGCTGTCAAATCGATTAATCGCATCCAAAATAAGTTTGTTTACATAATATGTTTGTGTACTGTGTATAATTATTATGTATATATATAAACACACACACACACACACGCATGTATATATTTAAGAAAAATGTGTTACATTTATATATAAAATATTTATATTTATAATATATAATATCAATTATATGTACAGTATACACATGCAAATATTTCTTAAATATATACATGAATGAGTGTGTATTTATATATACATAAATATTATACACAGTACACAAACATATATTATGTAAACAAACTTTTATTTTGGATGCGATTAATCGATTTGACAGCACAGAAACAGCTTCGATACCGTTCAAACCCCATATTCTTCTATTTTGTTCATGAAAAAAAGGAAAAATCTTCATGCAGCTCTTTTTCACATGACAACAGCTCATAGTTCATATTCTATAAATTAAAGTGTTATATTACAAGACTAAAACGTTGTGTTTATTTATGTTTACACTTTATTGGTGTCCTTGTTTAATTGTACATCTTTGTACTAAGTAATGTTTATTAACAAAAATTTATAGGGTTAGGGTTGAGAATAGCGTTTTGTTTAAGGTTAGTTGCATGTAATTATGCATAATATACGGTTATTACTAAAGTAAGAACAAAAAAGTACAAAATAAAGTTACCTTATTAACTGTTACCGTATTTATAGATAATGTTGCATTCTGCATATTCAAATGAACATGCAAAATCTGGCTACATCACACTTCAAAATTCTTTGAATATACTGCACAAATGGTGATGATATTTTATGCCAGTCAGAAAAAAAAAAAAATTCATTAGTCACTTTGATCTTTGTTCTACAGAAGAAAAACAAAAGTGTATTCCACTGAAGAAAAAACAACACGAGGTTGAGTAAATCTCTATGTCAATACACAAGCAATCTAAAACTCAATCACCCACAAAACACTCTCAGGTAGGAACCTCTCTGACTCACACCTCGTCCCCAAGGGGAATCCAAAACTGACTGCACATTTTCACCACCATCTTCAAAGTCACACAACAATGACAGAATAGCACAATGCAGAGAGCGCCGTCTGATCTAAGGCGAGAAGGAAAGAGATGGACAGGAAGACACGAGAGTGGGAAAGAGAGATAGATTTAACGAGCCACGCCAATGAACCCACTCCTTGTTAAGATAATTATGATCAAGCTCATTGTCACAGTGAATATCTCAACGCGTTTGCCAGTGCAGCGTGTCTGGCTCTATCTTGCCTGAGTTAGCACAAGGCTCGCAGACCCAGCTGCTAAACAACTGCTGCAGGAAAAACACATGATTACGCATCATAAATAAGGTGACCAAATGATCACGATACAAATTTAGGACAGATCAGAGATGGCTTGGTGGATAATGTGGACACCACAATGTGTCGGTGACCCCTTTTTAAACAGCAATGATATTTAAGAAAAATACCTTTTTATATTAAAATAGCTTGGATAAATCTGATCTTTGGACACATTAATCACATGATTTGGGCGATTGAGCGGCGACCAGTGTCCAAAATTGAAACTCGGCAAGCACCAAGTGTGCTAGTGAGTAAATACAATTTAATTTAGTGTGAAACTTTATAAGGAACCAAAGCATAATACATTAAGACAAACTGTAAGAACGATGGCCAAGCCCTTGCTGATGTAATAGACACAAACAATCAAATCAAAAACACGACTAATGATGTTCTCTCCTAACAAATAATACCTCCATGAAAATAGTACTACCAAACTTTATCTAGGGTATTTTTTTAATAACTCTACTTGGCAACACATTTCTGGAAATCTTCCCCTCATTAAGCCACCAAAATAAAAAAAGGGAACATCATCACTGTGTTTTTTCACATTTTTGTGACATGGTTAGTTTTACTGAGATACAGAGACTAGCTTGTGATGTGGCTAATTATTCGGACAAATAACATCCTGACGGTAAATCTTGCTCGTAAAATTGGGATGTCTTGTAATCCCATTATTAAACATAATGCCTAGTGGAATGAGGAGGAAAAAATACTGACAGAGAAGGTCGATAGAATTAAAGGAAGGTCAAACGATTCGATTATTACCAAAGGTTATGTTAAAGAAAAAATCCTGTGTGGATGGTGACAGTTTGCTGACATGTGAAACAAGCGCTCGCTGAGAACGTCTGCTTCCACGCCTTTTCAAACGGCCGCAATGTAAATGCTGTTAGTCAACCTTTCAAAGCCAGGGCCTGTAAAACAAATTACTATGCAGACTATCCTCAAAAGAAACCAAACAAGAGGACAAGAGCTCAGACAATGACACAGAGATGGCTTGACAGAGATGGATGGATCGATAGACAAATACTAATGCGGACATGCTGATTGATAAACTGCTGCTGACAACAGGGGAAAAAAACACTCTGTGATTATTGGTTGAAATGTCAGTCACTGCAGCCATTAGTCAGCCAGCTTTTGCAGGTCACATGTCCAGGGAGGGAGAGACAGAGCGAGAAAGAGTAAAGAGAATTCAGATACACCTGCTGAGTTGATACAAGCGAGTTAGCAAATAGCGCTAACCGCAAATAACATTTTCTCAGACACAGCACTCATGCTGCCTTTGTATTCCGAGTCTGCGTTCCAACGGTGATCCCATTCAGCAAAAGCCTCCTTCTGTATGATACTCCCAGCTTTGATATTTCCCTTTGCTATGGCCAATAATTCCCTTGTTTGCTCGGCGGTTTTAAAAGGCCTTTCTCTTCTCTGCTCTCTTTTTTGAGTCCCCAGTGTGCCTGTTCTTGACAGAGCAGCTCTGATCATCCTTTGATATTAGTCTCTCTCATATCCTCGGCTCCACGGTGTCACCCATGTGTCTGGAGCCAAAACTGGGTCCCAGAACAGCCACGGGTGATCTAGACCACGTATACCAGCTGATCTGCAACCGGCACCACAGCTCGGTCTCAAAGTACGGTCAAGAGCGAACGGCTGCCCGGATACCATTGTTTGGGATCTTTCTCTGTGTGAGAATTGAAATCTGACTTCAGGCCTTGTTTTAAAGTTAAAGAGGGGAGATTTAACATCAAAGCGGTCTCCGGTGCGGGAAAAGTAATGTTTTTATTCCGAAGAGGCTACGAAGACTTGGGAGTGACAGGCAAATTGACACGCTGTTCACAGGGCAAAAGATAAATGTTTGATGAATTGGCCAATCCGGTTGGAGTGATGGGCTTCATATGTGCATAATGGACTGGCTGCCTGGCAGTTCTGATTGCCTGCCAAGATAAGAAACTATAATGAATGAAAGAGGGAAGCGGGGCTGTAAAAACAGGGATTGGACTGGTTTTAATAAATGTAAAAAAAACATGAAGAAAGAAAAAATGCACATGACACTGCAAAGCTGTCCATCGGAGGACATAAACTTCTCATCGCACAGGGAAAATAAGTGAATCAACTATTTCTCAGAGGATGATATGCAGTTGTGATAAACGTGAGGTAGAATGCCACATCTGCCTATTGTGTCGAGTTTTTTTAATCAACCTTACAACCTTGAATATGATCTTGACACCAGCTTCATGCAGAATATATGTGCCAAAAGAGCTTAGATGCACTCCTGCCTTCAACCTGCATGCAATTCTGTTTTCAATCTTCAAAAACATGATGCTTCGGATGCAGCGGCTCTATAAATCTTCAGTTTGGCAGTATTAGGCAACCATTATCTGGCTTAATCTCAGCCCCTCCACCCCGCCTGACATCAAACATGTCACCAGCCCTAGGGTGGCAGCAATTTACAGATCACATGTGTAAGGAAATGGGCTTGAGATATGTTGCAATTTACATGTGTTAAAGGCTTATGGAGCAGCCATCCTGCAGTTTTAATGGGGACACCCACTGGTTGGGTGATTTTCTTCCAATATATAATGTACATTTTGGTTTGTTATTTACGTGGATATTCACAAACCTGCAGTGCATAATTTGGCTGCATTTAACAAAACTATCATTACAGTACTGCCCATTACACATATAAATAACAAATCGTTATATAAAGAGCCAGTAGTGTTTAGGAGATAAAGAAGGAAAAAAAACACATGGGGTTCCATGAATAAATCAACATGAACAAAAAGTCTTAAATAGTGGATTATAAGAGGAGATAACAAAAGGTCACTTAAAGGAATAGTGCGGCCCAAAAAAATATTGGAATTTACTCATCCTCATATTTTATTTCAGCTTTTTATAAAAAAAAATTTCTTGAGCAATCTGCTTAAGCTTCTGTTTTACAAACAAGGAAAGTATATGCTGGTGATTTATACTATTATACTGTTGTCTGAGGTCAACTTATGATGTTCGCGCGGTTTTTACATTCAGAAACATCATAATGAATAAGTAATAGGCTATATTCTGCCTTGGTTTTGAGGCTCTCTGAAAAACGCTCGGTTTTGATGACCGTGCTGCACTGAAGACTTGGAAATAAACACCCACGGCTAGGATTGGATAAGATTTACATATTTAAAGAGCTTCAGCTCCACTGTCAGTACACGTGAGGAAATGTTTTGAAAGCGTGTGGGAAAACGCTCACAGGGCTCGAAAAAATATCTTTATCAAACAAACACAATGATTCATGTCTTATCCACCCACGATTGATTGGAATGTTATTTCTGTATTACTTGGCTCGCCCAATCATCAGTGAATATAACCGCGAACCGTACACACACACACACACACTCCCGCAAGAAAGGAATGTTATTTCACTACAGCCCGTCGGCAGGCCAGTGATAGCCCATCTGAAAAACACATAGCCCCGGGGCGAGCTGGCGTTACAAGTCCGAATAACAATGCAATACTAACACATATAAAAAAACATGTTTTACTCACATAAGTGTGTTGCACCATTCCTGTCAGATCCAATATAGAAGGCACAGCATTGTGTTTTAATCTCAATATGTCTGCAAATTCAGTCTCGACCTGTATCTTGTTTACAATCAATTCCGCAGTGAAATGAAGCGAACAAACGCAATGTCTTACGCACGTGAGCTGGAACCGGCATCGTTTAGCTCCACGTGTCGGTGGGTGGGCTTGAGGCGGTACTTCTGTGTCCTATTACGTCAGTGGTCGACATATTGTGAGATCTCTCATTTTCTGGGCCTGGTGTCTATAAAAGCTTTTCTTTGACTAACAAAGACGTTTTCAGCCCTGAAACTTACACGATATTCTTATATCACGATGAACTTGTATATAGCAAAGGCTCAAAGGAAAGTTGTATTTCACAGAAAAAGGAAAGTAATAAATGGTTAGAAGTACGTAAGGCCCTGTTTACACCAGGTTTTAAGATACACTTGGTCGCTCGGATCACAAGTGGACTATTCTAAATACAGGTGTAAACGGGGTCTAAAATATTTTGAGCTTGTCCACTTTCGACCACTTCCAGAGGTAGTCGGAAACAAATTTGACCGGATTGCTTTCGTAGTGTAAACGCTCATGTGGTCGAATGCGTTCAAACAGCCATGACCGTCTACTGACTTAATGCGCAACCATTATGGGAAGCGCGCTAGCCAGACGGGATATAAAATTTGTACCGGTAGTCTGTTTGGTTTGAAAACAAAAAACGTACCAAGCTCAATGTTCTCTCACCATTCCTGATTTCTAACACGCACTCATCATGTTCGGCGTGGTCTTGCGGCTGTCAGAGTAGAAATGAAAGCTGCTGCTCTCCGTTTGTTTTTCTGTCATCTCCAGGCAAGTTCATATGTAAAATACCAGGTGTAAACGGGAATGTCTCCCTCGTCTACTTCCAATCGACCAAAACTAAATACCAAGTATAAACAGGGCTTAAATGTGAGCCCGGACCACAAAATCAGTCATAAGTCGCACGGGTATAGTTGTGGCAATAGCCAACAATACATTGTATGGGCCAGAATTATCGATTTTTCTTTTATGCCAAAAATCATTAGGAAATTAAGTAAAGACCATGTTCCATGAAGATATTTAGTACATTTCCTATCGTAAATATATCAAAAATGTATTATTAGTAGTAATATGCATTGCTAAGGACTTAATTTGGACAACTTTAAAGGCGATTTTCTCAATATTTAGACCATTTAGACCACAAACCATACATCAATCAATCAAAGTTTATTTCTATAGCGCCTTACAACAACCAAAAGGAGCACAAGGCGCTTTCCAGTAAAACATCAATAGACAACAGAATATAACAACATAACTGTACATAAAATAGATGGATTAAACATCAATGGATTTATTCAGCTTTCAGGTGATGTATAAATTATAAAAAAATGACCCTTATGACTGGTTTTGTGGTCCAGGGTCACAAATGACAAAATGTTTTGGTCAAATATACTGTATATTTGAAGAAAATTAAAAATATATATATTACGACCATTTACTCACCCTCATGTGATCATTGACCTTAACTGCGTGGGGGGGGGGGGGGGGGGGGTAGGCATTTCTCAATATATCAACAAAATATATAAAGTCATGCAGATTTGGAACAAAATGAGGGTGAGTAAATAATGACAGTTGATTTTCAATTTTGGGTGAACTATTCCTTTGCGGCAGCCTCTGACTGGACCAGGCAGTGGTATGCTGGGTTAGGGTGGGGTTGAGTCGGGTCGGGCGGGGGTTCGACCAGAAGAAGGACTGAGGCTAGGGATGAAACGCCTGGTGAATTATAGACTGCCTCTCAAGATTCACAGCTCTCAGTGGTAGGAGGTTAATATTCTCACATGTCATTAGGTCCGCTGGCTCGGCTGACGGCTCATTGAATCAGGCAGCAAATGATTTCCTCATGCGGCAAAGGACAGCACACTTCAAAGGGAGAAGGGGCTGAGGTCAGAGCCGCTCCGCTGTGATTAATAGCCCTGGATCAGTCGAGGTTGGCCGTAAGGTAAGAATGTGTCTGAGGCTTTTGACAGGGCTGACTCTTTAAGCTGGGTTTGACCCCCGGCCCTGGCAAACTTTGTTTCCAGTGCCAAGTCTGACTGACCTGATGGGCCCTGTCAGGGGCAACCTGGACTTCATGAGCTGAGCTGCAATGTGCACAAATCACCTTGTGTTACAGAGTACCGAGGGTGTCTGTCCAATCGCTGTCTAATCACTTACCCTCGCTTCAGTCATGCAAAAGGCACAACCTGTACTTCAAAAGACAGCTTCTGGAACAAGCTTGTGTGTTCTTTGGGTCAAATACACACAAATTGCAGTTGTCTAAACTGAGTGGCAAATCATTTGAACGGACAATACCAAAATCTAAAGCCGTGCTATTCAACAAGCGGTCCTCAAGACATTTTTTTTGGTCATCATCATCATGGATATGGCAACATTCAAATTGATGGATATGTTTTCTTATGAGGGCTGCCAGTATATACAGTAAGACTGTGTCAATTATACAGTCACTGCAACGAATATACTACCACAGGTAGTTAAGGTATGGGAAATGGTAAGGGAAAGTATTGACTGGTGCAGATGTGTGCTTCCAATATAGACAGCTTCTTTGATTATAATGGGACTGGTTTAGTTTTGACGCATCTTAACATTCTGCTTGTGTCCCGCGTAAATAGGGTGTAAATAAAGGTTGGGTTACACTTTATTTTAAGGTGTCCATATTACTGTGTAATTATGCATTTAAGTACTGTATAATAATAATTAACTACATGTACTTACAATAGAGTTAGGTGCATGTAATTATGCATAATTTATAGTTATTACTTCAGTACCTACATGTAACGTGTAACAAGGACACTGGAAAATACTGTTGCCAAGCAACATTGCAATGTGGTGCATTAAAGGGATAGTTCACCCTGAAATGAAAATAAAGCCATCTTTTACTCACCCTGCTCTTGTTCTAATGCCCTATGTCCTTCTATCTTTTTCGGACCTCAAAAGCAAAAAAAAAAAAAAACATCCTGCAAGCGGTCCTTCCTATAATGGCAGTGAATAGCGACCAGGCTATAACTTTACAAAAAGGATACAAAAGTATCACGCAATGATACAGTGAGACGCGCTCACACATGGAAAGTGTTTAGGAGGCTTACTTTAAGGTTTTGCGAGAAAGAAACCTTATTATTCAGTGAAAATACAGAGCTCGGCCGTTACTCTGTGCGCATTCCTGTGAGTGCGAGCGAGCCGTCAGCACCCGCACTGTTGTCATGGCACCCAGGATAAGCACACACACGCACCATTTTTAGAAATCAGGCTCAATAGAAACAAACGCGACTCTCGTTTCTTCTATAATGTAAATAATAAGAAATAATACAATAATACTAATAATAAGGTACACCTCCTGAAGTGAATATTGTTTACCGGTTGTCATGACAACATTGCATGAGGGGCTGCTGACGGCTCACACGCACTCACAGGAACGCGCACAGAGTAACGTCCAAGCTCAGTATTTTGACTGAATAATAAGGTTTCTTTCTCGCAAAACTTTATAGTGAACACTTTCCATATATGGCGCACATCTCCCTATCATTTTGTGATACTTTTGTATCCGTTTTGTAAAGTTTTAGCCTGGTCGCTATTCACTGCCATTATATGGAGTAGCGTGTGCAGGATGGTTTTTAAAATTTCTGCTTTTGAGGTCTGAAAAAGATAGAAGGACATAGGGCATTAGAACAAAAGCAGGCTGAGTAAAATATGGCTTTATTTTCATTTCAGGGTGAACTATCCCTTTAATATTGTATTCAACTATGTGCAATTACATTGGCAATTTTAAAATAGTTTCAAACACAACTCATCCAATCATAAAATGTATTACTGTTTTTAATTTATCTCAAGCTGTAATGTGAAACAGCGGTTTACATGCAGTTGTCACATTTTTTTATTATTAGTAATCTTATCCTTTGGTTTGTGTTAATGAATTTCCAGAAGAAAAAAAAGTACCTTATATTTGTACAGTATTTAAATTAATCATGGATATTTCACAAACATTTATGCATTGCATTTCCAACAAAAATTTGGAGTAAAATTACTCCACTAATTTACTAAAATACTCAAATCACTAATATGTAAAACTAGGGGGTTAGCCTGCTTTGAGGCCTAAACTTTCCAATGCGAAGACCCCACAACAAACGTACTAGACCAAAACCATTAACATTATGTAAAACCTAGATGTTATCCTTAAGATTAAAGTAAAAACAGAGCCAGCCACTTTATTTCGGAAGCACTGCAGCGTAACTTTATATGGGTCTCCTGGTAGAGAAATGGTCGACACCATTTCTCTTCATGCCTCATGGCCTCCCTGTCTCTGGTGCAACCCAGTTTCTTTTAAACGACACCACTGACTGATTATACCTCTCCTCGCAAAACAAATGCATTCTCCCTTTCGTGCCGCTGCCCTGAAAATCAATTCTATTCTTTACAGATGGCACCGCAGTCATCTGCCATCAATGTTTATCTGCGAGGGAAATGAATCTTAAGGCACTTTGCATTTAGATAAATACCAAAAAGTAAAATCAATGACTTTGAAAATGATGCAGTAGCTGGGGGAAAATATCATCAATGGCTAAAATATACAGAATGCCAAGCTACATGTAACCATTAGGCATTTGCAGCAGAGGAATTACTATGAGTAAAAGTAAAAGTTCAGTCTTTTTTATCTGAAAAAAAAAGAAAGATGTTTACATATTTCAGCATGATAATCGATACACATCTTCTTTTGTGGAAATACAGTATATGCTTGATTTTGCAATTTATTCCAATTTAATTGTAATTTTATTTCATTAATTCTACCTAGTAACTTAATCAATACATTAACTGTAATTGATGCCCTTGTCAACAGCACCCAACTGTAACATGTTATCTGCAATGCTCATTTCTTTTAATGCTCTAAAAAATAATAATTATTATTTTTATTAAAAATATTCATAATTACTACTGGTAACCATAATTAGTTTTATTTCTGTTAAAAAGAGTCATTTGCCAGCTGTCTAAAAATCATAATTAGGGTTGGGTACCGAACTCTGTACTTTTAAGGGCACTGACTGAATTACGTTGAAATACGTACCAAATTTCGGTACCTGAGATAGACTAGTGTCTGTGAATATTAAACCGTAAAAAGACTATTTAAATACAAATCCTGCGTGTGTCTGTGCGAATGAATGCCGTAGAAACACGATTTACCACACACACACACACACACACACACACACACACACACACACACACACACTCACTATCGCGCTCACTATCACTATGACGGTCGCGTGTTTCCATTTCTGCCGTCTCATATGAGGACATGAACGCACGTACGTCATCTCCAGAACCACTGAGAGTCACGTTATGAGCATTTTACCGTTTCATTTGAGAAAAACTACCGTCATATCATAAACACAGAAACGCAAAGGTCTTCACGGCAACACATCAAAATAAAAGTCTGGTTTATCTTGACAAAAAATACATCACTGTTGTACAATAGAATTTAGATATGTCTCAATTAATAATACTAACACTAATGTAATAATAATAATCAAAACTTTATTTTTTAAGTAATTTATTAAAAAAATTCAGTTTTAATGTTTTAATTTGAACCATATAAAGCTCAGTTGTGCAGCACTATGTTTGACAAAAAAGTTTAATTAAATTAAAAGATAAATTAAATGAATGTCTTATATTTTCATTTGATTACCAGAAAATACACAACACATAATTTGTAGGAAATCTTTTCACAGAAATTAAATTAAAAAGAAAAAAATAATATGGTTGTTTTTGTTAATTCAATTTAAGTAGCTAGTAGCCTACTATTTACTAGTAAATATTACAGAATACAAACATCACAGACAATGGCAGACAGAGACCAGGGTAGCTCTGGCATAATATCAGTAACACTTCTATAAATTACTTACAGGTTATTTATAGTTATTGATGTAAACATCCCTAAAAAGGTACCGTTGGGTACCAGTACCACCGGTTAAAATGTGAATGGTACCCAACCCTATCATAATACAGTTTAATCAGGATTATCACATTTACATGGCACATTCATAACTGGAATACAAAAAAAGAGCTATAATTCAATATTTTATGTGCATAAACATGTCCACTGTTCCTAAAGAGCAAGCATTTGACTGGGATACACAAAGCACAGATATCTGGGGCTGAGGCTGTTGTACTGTCAAGCTGCAGCCTGTATGCTTGAGCATCTATCTAATAGCAAATAATCACTACCTTGCTGTCACTTCATGGCAAATGATCAATGACACTTGATGGATGACCCTGTCAGGGGCCTGCCCGTGGTCTGCATCACTCCCATCCCCTCTCACAACCACATGAGACAGCCATGATTCCGTGCCTTATGGCCAACCACACATTCCTCCAAAAAAGCTTTCATTTCACTTTCTCAAAGCCATAAATGAGAGAGAGGGAGAGAGAGGGAGAAAAATGAAGGAAAACCAGTCTTTATCCAACCGATGGCCACTGAGAAAAGAAATCGTAATTTTTCAATATTACAGGGAAATTAAATCATCTGATGATCTAATTGGGAGGATTACGGTCCCCCACCTGTGCTGTCACTCTCTGGGGCCCCATTACAAGGCCCTTATTAGTTTTTACTTGGCAGATTAAAATGCGAGCGCCGCAATCTTTGATCTCTCACTTGCTGACACAAATCCTTTCAAGCCCCAACATTTTCTGCTGGGTAATTAATGCTAATTAAAAGGTTTCAAGCAGTCAGTGAGCGCCGCTCTTCTCCCGTCCAAATTGCCATCAACTTCCCCTATCTACGGATCTGCATGTCATGCACATTTCCTCATCATGCACAGTTTTATCGCAGCGGCTATGCAAACAACAAATTATAAACTAAATGTAGGCAACCTGCCAGAGTGATATCTTTTAACTGAGCATTTGCAAAATATAGAAGCACAATCCTTAATACTAAAATAAACAAAAATACAGCCGCACCACATATAACTTGTGGATTTCCAGTCAATTCGCCAATCTCTAATTCACGAGCAAAACGCAGGAATGCTGTTAGACAGCTTAATGTATGTTTTAAACACTTTGAAGCTATAAAAGGATTTGTTTATATAGCTGTCACATGTAAATGCTGCCTGTCTACAATTTATGTATACATTGAAAATGGGTTAACAGAATTAAAGAGTTAAGAATTGTACCTCAGCCAATTTAGAAACTCAGCTTCTCCACATACAAATAACCAGTACAGATATTGCCGTTACATATAGGCTAGTCTGTTCATTTCTGTTAAGTAAAAGTATACGCAAATAAATCTGGTTGTAATTAAATGAAGAGTGGTTTGATTTAATTGCAAGTCTCTCTACATTGGCAGTGCTTTGCAACCACTTAAATATATGAGGCATATCCACCCTGACTCCATCATCACTCACTTATTATGTTGTAATTAGCTGTCGCTCCGCCATATCATTATGTAGCTCAGTAAAGTGTCAGGTATGAAGATGTCTCCTCCTGACGAGCAAAAGGCAATATCATTATACAATGCTACAAAATGATAATTACATTACTTCTGCATCAGTACCAACCCTATGTGATAATTAGACGCATATTCAAAGCAATTAAACTCCTGATGCAGCCTGTTTTTCCCCTATCAAACATACAGTTTGACTTCTCCAACGCCCTGTCACGAATATATCACATAAAATGTTTCTGCGACTCAGAATAACCTGTGCACGTAAAGAGGAAAAAAGGAAGGTGAACAGCAATCATCGCCATTTTATGGTGTGAATATAAATTTGAGGTAATTATGAACATTACATAATCCCTATAAATCAACAGATAACTTGTTCATCCAAAAAAATCCAGAAATTCTGTCATAATTTACTCACCTTCAAATCATCCCAAACCTATAGGACTTTCTTTTCATATAGGAAAGATAAAAGGAGTAATTTAGCCGTTATGTCCAAGCCAGTTCTGGTGCCATGGGCTAGTGCCCGCTAGTACCCGGCCTGGACGAGCCTCCCTTTACCAACTCCACGTCATGCCCCACCAACCACCAGTCCTTGCTTGTTTACAAATTTCAACCCTCTACAATGCGAGTAAATCACTCACATATGCGACTAAATCTTCACTCTGGGCGACTAAATGATATCTATTATTAGCCATTGGCTAATAAATTCTTAGATTTTACTCGCATGTGTGTGTTAGCTAAGAATGTGTTAGCTAAGAAAGTTTAGCATAGATATATTTTCACTCGCTGAGCACTAACTGAGTACTTGAGAGTTTCACTCTCGTCAAGCGATCTGTACGATTTCAATTAATCTCAATGGATGCGAGCGTACCTGTATTTGACCGTACCGTAAACACTCGTGTGAAGGAGCACGACTTACCGTCGCGTTGCTGAGAGCGTGTTTCTCACACACACACAAAAAAAGAGAGAGAGCGTGAGATTCTTACAAACAACGCAAAAACGACGCGCTACATGTAAACAATATTCTTTGGTAATTTGACAGGAATATACAAAAAGTAAATTTAGAATCATTCAGCTTTTTTAAAAGGAACATGCCACTATTTTTGAAAATAGGCTCCTTTTCCAACTCCCCTAGAGTTAAACCGTTTAGTTTTACCGTTTTCGAATCCATTCATTCGATCACTTGGTCCGGCGGTAGCACTTTTAGCATAGCTTAGCATAGATCATTGAATCTGATTAGGCCGTTAGCATCTCGCTCAAAAAATGACATTTTGTTTTGTCCTAAATTGACTCTTCTGTAGTTACATCGTGTACTAAGACGGATGGAAAATTAAAAGATGCGATTTTCTTGGCCGATATGGCTAGGAACTATACTCCCATTCCTGCGTAATAATCAAGGAACTTTGCTGCCGTACCATGGGTGCAGCAGGCGCAATGGTATTAGGCAACGCCGGAAAATAGGCTAACTTCCGTCAACATAACCAACGTGACAACCTAATCTTCAGTGTATTCCAGTTCAAATAGATACAGTTCAGGATCTCCACCAAAGTAAATATCTTATGAATCGTCTCTCAGAAATGCCTCGATGGTTACAAGGCACGCTCTCTGTGCAAGCAGGTTGTCACATTGGTTATGTTGACGGAAGTTAGCCTATTTTCAGGCGCTGCGTAATATCATTGCGCCTCTGCACCCATGGTAAGTCAGCGAAAGTTCCTTCATTGCACGTTCCTGGTCCAAGCTGCTCTTTTCAGTAATACTGAATGGGGACCAGGGACAGCTGTGCTCATTATTAACTTTCATTGTATGGAAAAGAGCAGCTCAGACATTCTGTTCAACATCTTTTGTGTTTTACACCAGATAGAAAAGTCATACCGGTTTGTAAAGACATCTTTCATTTTTTTTTACCAAAAAAATCTTCCACACTAAACCAGCAGGTGCGAGTGTCAGTCATTAGCATGCCAGTCTACAGTGGTCGTCTTGAACAACAAAGGGGATTATTGAAGATATTACGGTCAAAAACTGTAGAAAAACTTCAAAAAACTAATTGCACAAGAACCATCATGTATTTTAAAAATGTCCATTGCACATGAAACATGTTATTCCTATTGTTAAAGCCCTTTTTCTTTTTACGTCTAGCCATCATAGACATTGATCTATTCCTACATCACTCAGATCTAAGAGGAAATAGGAAGGCCTCTTTTTCATTTTCAGATGCCCTCTCTAATACACAGGCATGCCACTTTAAAAGAGAGGCACGTGATGGACGATTTATGCAATTTTAACTGAAGTTCAGTTTGATGTAAGATTATTCTTGTTCTCTCTGCCAATGCTTCATTACCTTAGAAAAGGCAGGAATCATTAAAAGAGGCAAGTCCAGTCAAATCTCGGCATAATTCTATAGAGTTGAACTGCTGTCAACATCATTAACCATCATTTCTCCAACTCGCTTCATGACTTATGAAGTGTTCTTTATTGTGTAATGATCCAAATCTCTTACAAAATCACCCACTTCAAAGGCCCCCGGGACGTACCACCCATGCAGCCTGCCGACATGTCAGAGGCAAAGATCAAATGAAGCTCAGTAATTAGGCACTTTTCTTTATCTTACTGTTTACTTCTATATTCAGGTGATAGTCACGTAGCTGTAACGCGAGCGTAAACAATGAGTGTGCGTTAACAAGCAGAGGAATAAGGTAAAATGCCTTTGATGTCTTTTGTAGTTCAGAAGCATTACTGGGTTATTGTCTCAGACAGCTGAGCTTGAAGAATGTAATGTAAACACTGGCCATGTGAAGGTTTAGAGGGTCACCAAAACAGCTCATGGACAAACCTGCTGTAATACTTTAAAGTAGTGGTTGGGATTCAGGATTTTGGTGACAAAACACTGTTAACAAAATTTACCATAAAAAAGTGAATAATAAAAAAATAAAAAAAAATAAAAAAAAAACACTAAAAGAAATGCTTGCATAAAATACATGAAATTGGATGGACAAAAATGAGTAGCATCACCAAACATGATTGAAAAAATAATGTATGTTTTACCGAACCCTATGACTGCCATGGGTGTAAAATGTATAAAAATATCCTATAATATAAGTAATATAATATATAATCATATTATACTTAACACACACACACACACACACACACACACACACACACACACACACACACACACACACACACATACACTCACCTAAAGGATTATTAGGAACACCTGTTCAATTTCTCATTAATGCAATTATCTAATCAACCAATGACATGGCAGTTGCTTCAATGCATTTAGGGGTGTGGTCCTGCTCAAGACAATCTCCTGAACTCCAAACTGAATGTCAGAATGGGAAAGAAAGGTGATTTAAGCAATTTTGAGCGTGGCATGGTTGTTGGTGCCAGACGGGCCGGTCTGAGCATTTCACAATCTGCTCAGTTACTGGGATTTTCACGCACAACCATTTCTAGGGTTTACAAAGAATGGTGTGAAAAGGGAAAAACATCCAGTATGCGGCAGTCCTGTGGGCGAAAATGCCTTGTTGATGCTAGAGGTCAGAGGAGAATGGGCCGACTGATTCAAGCTGATAGAAGAGCAACTTTGAATGAAATAACCACTCGTTACAACCGAGGTATGCAGCAAAGCATTGTGAAGCCACAACACGCACAACCTTGAGGCGGATGGGCTACAACAGCAGAAGACCCCACCGGGTACCACTCATCTCCACTACAAATAGGAAAAAGAGGCTACAATTTCCACAAGCTCACCAAAATTGGACAGTTGAAGACTGGAAAAATGTTGCCTGGTCTGATGAGTCTCAATTTCTGTTGAGACATTCAGATGGTAGAGTCAGAATTTGGCGTAAACAGAATGAGAACATGGATCCATCATGCCTTGTTACCACTGTGCAGGCTGCTGGTGGTGGTGGTGTAATGGTGTGGGGGATGTTTTCTTGGCACACTTTAGGCCCCTTAGTGCCAATTGGGCATCGTTTAAATGCCACGGCCTACCTGAGCATTGTTTCTGACCATGTCCATCCCTTTATGACCACCATGTACCCATCCTCTGATGGCTACTTCCAGCAGGATAATGCACCATGTCACAAAGCTCGAATCATTTCAAATTGGTTTCTTGAACATGACAATGAGTTCACTGTACTAAAATGGCCCCCACAGTCACCAGATCTCAACCCAATAGAGCATCTTTGGGATGTGGTGGAACGGGAGCTGCGTGCCCTGGATGTGCATCCCACAAATCTCCATCAACTGCACGATGCTATCCTATCAATATGGGCCAACATTTCTAAAGAATGCTTTCAGCACCTTGTTGAATCAATGCCACGTATAATTAAGGCAGTTCTGAAGGCAAAAGGGGGTCAAACACAGTATTAGTATGGTGTTCCTAATAATCCTTTAGGTGAGTGTATATATATATATATAAATCATAGTATATAGTAACATTAAGTCTAAGGAAGATGAAGATAGTTTCAATAAACAACCAGGTTTATTAAACACAGCACAATGATAATTCAGAAGGGAGCAAATATAAATGAAAATTAGTTTTAAATTGTCTAATTCACAAACAATACTGGACAAAGACAAAGATTATCAAAGATAATTGAGGAGGAACTTCAACTTAGACATGGTGATGAACTCATTACAGACAAGTGTGAATTTTAATGAATGTCCAGTCATGGTGACAAATGATGGGAAACTAGAACAAAGGAAACATGTGACTGAAGACACCCTAATGTCCATGAAAATTAAACTAAAGCGGGTTTCCACTGCAGGAACTTTCCTCAGGAACTAGGAACTTTGGGGTGGTACTCTGTGTGTTTGACCTTAGGAACCAGGGTCTAAATGAAGTTATGGGTAAAAATGTCCCCCTCAGTAAGCCCCTGCTTGCGAGGTAGTACTTTATCAAAGTTCAGGAAGGTTTGGGGAGTGGGACTAGGGTGCTGAACATGCTGATTGGTTGAGTTCACGCAGCATTTTGATTGGTTGACCACGCTAGGGGTTGAATGACTTCAAATTTTTTAAAGTCGACATTTATGTGATGAAAGTGGAGTCGATGTCGACTAGTCGCTGATGACGTCATTAATTAACAAATAAGCCTGTACATGGGCAGTCCACAAGGTTATTGCTCCTACATAACAGCTTTTTATCAGTTCTTTTGTCTTTGGGTCTGTATATTTCTCACCGATTTCTGCTCGTTCTGAATCAGATACAGAGAAATGAGCACAATAAAGATTTCATCTATATGAATGCAGTGAGAGAGAGAGAGAGAGAGAGAGAGAGAGAGAGAGAGAGAGAGAGAGAGAGAGAGAGAGAGAGAGAGAGAGAGAGAGAGAGTGATTGTGTGTAAATTAATTCTACCAGTCAGCGTCTCTCTACTAATGGCGAAGCTGTGAGTTTTAGTTATCAAGAAATGTATGCTAGAAATTTTCAGTTTCTAACCTATTTTATTGATAAATCACAGAAACAGTGTTGACAATACAATTCTGCACTACTGAATGATTCTGTGCACTCACGAAAAAAAGTTTTCTTTTTTTCTAACAAACGATATGGGAAGCGATTGCTCCTGCCTTTTCAGCATTGATAAGCCTAGTTAATAACCACTAGTTTTGAGTATCTCAGCCGATTCTACATGTACTGTATGAGTAATGATTGAATGATTCCTTATATACATGCTATGCATGAAGCCATGACAAATTAGCCTGGGAGATTGTCACACTGAAAGATACTCGCTGTATTTTGGCTCACTTTGTGTGTGTGTGCGTGCACCTTTATCTGTCAGTGATGTGTGTGTAGCCTCATGCTCCGCAGGGGCGTCGAGGCAGTGCCACAGGGGTGATGCTTCTCAGGGGCCTGAGGACCTACAGTAAATCTTCAAACAATTTAGACAAACAAAAGGCCACTGCGGCAGGAAAAAAGACAAGGAAAAACAGATGAATAAGCAACATCAATTACCGACAGGGTTGACCTGTGAGCCCCCACACCACGGCTGGCCCCTCACACCCAGGGGTGGCAGATTGAAGCTGACATGCCTGGAGTGAGAACAGTACGGCCTCACAAGGCCTTTCCTCTGAGTGCGGACAGAACGAGAGAGAGAGAGAGTGCCAGCAGTGGGAGCTATGAATGAAAAATCACGCATAATAGGTCCCCGCTTTAGTTTAAAGTGAAACAAAATGGCTCAATTTGAGCACTTAGCCTGTGGAAAATTGGCGGCGCTGAGATAGGACAGGAACATGCGAGGGGACAAGCGAATCAACCCTCTGATAAGTAGACTATAAGGGGAACAAAGCTGAATGTCCAACAGGCTTACCAGTGAACTCAAGTGCGATTGGGCCCCTCGAATGGCCGCTTCAGTCTCCGCTTGCCCTATGAAAAAGACCTCCTCTCCCCTCAGGAGCTTTGTGCTCGACCAGTAGTTAAATAAATACAGCGCTCATATTTGTTCAACACTCCACGCTTTGTATCGTATCATTGGACATTTGTGTAGGGATGAGAACAGGGTAAATAAGCAAAGAATGAACTACAAAGGTATTATGTTCTTCTAAAAATCACATAGATTGGCGGAGTGTTTGCGACAGGGAATCGGTATAATTGTTTATGTGAGCAAACTGAGTGTACGTAATAGCACAGTACGTCTTATCATGCTTGATCAGACAAAAAAAAAAAAAAAATTATCACATCTTAAATAAGTTTTAAAAAAGTGTTGAATGACCACAAAGAGTTTGATGTGCGTCATTTCTTAAAGTGACAGCAGCCTAATTTACCTGCTGCTGGCTGTCATTAATGTTAACTGAAGATCAAAAGAAGCAAAAAATAAATAAATGTTATAGGTTTAATAAGGATTAATCAATATTTCATACAGTACATATTTATTACATGAATACTACTGTTAGACCTACCTAAAAAATTTAAAACATTGTTTATTTCATTTATATCAGTTCTATGGTATTTATTTGTGCTATTGTTTGTAATTTGTTTATTTGTTCTTTATTTATTATGGACTGTTTGTCTTTAAAAATGTTTGAACTTTATATTAGTTAGGCTAGTAGTTTTTGTTGTCGTACAGTATACAATTTAGAATCGAGAATTGTGAATTATTAATAAATATATAGTTTTTTCCCCCCGACCAGGAAACATGACATTTCTTATAATGGGTTTACGTGAAGATAATAGTTGCTATAGTTTCTTAAGCCTATTAAATATAAAATGATGTCTTTAAATTATGCTGTAATGTTAAATGGCTATAATTATTCATTTCATCCCTCGAAAAATAGAAAAAAAAAACTGTAGCACTACTCGTATTGATCTGGCATGCATTCATAGTACTTAGTAAAAAGATGTCAATATAAAAATACATTCAAAACTTTCATGTTCGGTGTGATTAAACATGATTAATTAAAGAAACATGTCAAATCAGCATATTATAATGATTTCTGAAGGATCATGTACACAGAAAACTGGAGTAATGATGCTGAAAATGTAGCTTTTCAGTTTCAGTATTTCAAAATAGTAATAACAACTGCAATTATTATACATGATAAAATTGCACCTATTCACGGTTATATCTCCAAAGGTACACCAAAATAGCAAAGAAACACTAAAACGTGCTGCACAACACAATGCTCCATGTGCATGCTTTAGTGCTATACGTGCGCAATCTGATCTGTGTTTTATTGACCAACCTCAGACACAGTCTCTATAGTAACAACACACACAAGGGTGTACAGGGACGTTTAGGAACATTGCCCGGGGGACTGTTTAATACAATGGAGGGAACAATAACAACAACCTACACAATAGACACCAAAACCAGTGAAAGCAAGCTATTTCTGCCATCTGATTAACAGGCATATCAGGCATATTTACTCGTTCATACTAAACATGCCTGCTAATCAAAGCTCTAATAATATATTTGCAATGCACAGCTAAACAAGATAGACAGCTTAGGTGCCAAACTGTAGTTCAAAGAAGTCAAATGATAATTTAAGTGATTTTATGTTTTGGTGTATACTTGATGTCATTGAATTTCATCGTGTACTTGAGGCATTTACACCGCACATTAGCTGTTATTTCAAAAAGCACAAAATAGGGATCTGGGTGATTCATGTTCACAGACATTGACAGCAGTCTCAGATCCTGCTGTATTCTGTAAATCAGACGTTAGTCATAGCGGAAGGTGTCATTTAAGAGAAGAAGAAAAAAAAAACTCTTTGTTATTAAATAAGATGGAAGCAGAGCAGTCATGAAATATTTGACCTTGCTAAGAACTCTGCACACCTCTCTAATCTGACTGGCTCCTTTTTCAAACAATAGAGCTCTTTAAATCGCTGCAGCTATCAGCACAGCTCAAATAGGTCTATAATAGAGCCCTATCTTCTTTGCAAATGGAAATCCAGTCAAGGGAGGAGATGGGAATCATTTTCATCTCGTTGACATGCAGTACAACTGAGAGTTTTGTGGAGGAGACACGAGCCTACAGGTCAATTTCCATGTCAGTGCTGTCTGTTTTTTTGGAAATGCGCAGCTTTGAAGTTCAATTTTATGCAGCGCTGAGGTGAAAGGATTCATTAGGGGTACTTTAAGCTCATGAGGTCTCGATAAACACATTAAATGTACAATACAGAAATGTATTGGTTATTAACATGAATTATCATAATAAAATATATCAACAAAACGATAAAGACAACACGAAACACTTGTGAAATGCATGTTATTTCATAATGAATATGACAATTAATGCTATCAAATATATGAAAGTACGAAGACAAAGTATATACACTACACACAGTTTAAGTTCAGATAATCGTCTTCTCCAAGATTGCACTTATTTGATGATCAAAACACAGTCGAAAACAGTAATATTGGGAAATATTATTATAACAACAATTATTTTCAATTTTAATTTACTGTCATTTTGGTCAATTCAAAACATCAACTGGTGAATAAAAAGTACCAAATACAAAAAAAAGAGAAAAAGACAATTATATATATATAAAATGGAGGGATAGACTTGATTGAGTGAACATATTTAGCGCAACTTTGCTGCACAACTCTGGATCTCCAATTCCAAGTGCATTCAACATGTTTATATCTGCAAGGTTAAGATCATCTGAATTAATTAATTTGCAGTTGCATTTAGTAAATGATATTAGCCACACAAAAGTAACTGTGTATACAGTACATCTCCATGGCCAAGCCCCTCACTGCGCTTGCTCAATACTCGACTCTGCTTATCTACTTTAAAGCTTTGACTAAATAGAAAAAGCACAGATCTTTCCCAAGCCGCTTTTACGATTCCTCCTAAAATGGATTCTGCAGAGAAAGGGGGAGAAGGGTAAAATCTGAAGTGACACAAGACAAGAAATCTATTTCCCCCCTCAGCCCCTTCCTCTCTCACATCCTCCAAAATGTAAATGCATTCTTGCTCAGTTCAAGCCATAAAATACTGCCCTTGAAATATTGAGTGACAGAAGGAATTATGGGTTATTGTACTGTCAAAATGCAAGACAGCTGTATGATGGGATACTGTGTTATTTAGACAATCAGAAACTTAAGAGGCAAAGTGACACATAAACCCCCCCACCCCACCCCACCACCACCACCACCACCTCACTCTCTCTCTCTCAAACACACACACACACACACAGGCACATACACAGGCGCGCACACACACACACACACTTGTGATCACTTCCAGACAGAGAAAGCACTTGAAACAGAGAGAAGACCAATAGCAGGAAAGATAAATATACTCTTCTTCCATATGTAACACGTCCAGTTGACACACTGCTACTGTTGCTTGCCAGAGAGATGTATTAACTTCCCATAGGAAAAGTTTCCTCTACTGTGAAGTAAAAGAGGTAAATTGGGGCAACAAGTTGGGTCAACATAGATTTTGTCTACAATTTTGTCTCACTGTGTACACAGATCAAGTGAGATCAAATTTAAGGCTTTTTATGGACTATATACAGACACATTTACCCCATGTACACCCGGTATTAAAATCTGTTATAGGCGAATCACAAGTGGGTGGCGCTAAATGCAAGTTTCAACAAGGCATAAACTGTTGTATGATCCTATCACTGAAATCACACAGAGGTATACTGTAAACCCTAACGCTCAAAATAATTAATTGGTTTGAGAAGAGCCAACTCAAATTAAACAAATTAGTTCAATCAAATGAACTTTTATGAGTATTTATAACTTTCTTTTTCCTTTGAGTTCACAAAACTGACACATTTTAAGGGCCCGTCCACACGGAGACGCGCATCACTGTATCGTATTGGCGTTTGGTCCGCACGGATCCGGCGTTTTGGGAGACTGAAACCGCTATTTTTTGAAACCGGGTCCTAAAGTGGATAAATCTGAAAACGACACCCTTGCGGTTTCGTGTATACAGCCAATCCGTATATTTTGTGAAACGGTGATGCCATCACACCACGTCCTGCGCGGGGAAGACTTGAAGGAATACAACTACGGGCACTGGGCATGCGCACATCAATACTGCGTTGTTTAATTACTGTATTTGCATTATAGTAAGGGTATGTTTAGGGTTGGGGTAGGTGTATACGTTAATAAAACACATCTGGTAAGTAGCAAATTTATTTATTGTTATTTTATTGTGAGATTTTCCCTCACCTCCTACTGTTGCCGTACCCCTTCTAGCCACAACTCTTCTTCTCCGTTTTTAGTGTATTTCTGTGGCAGAATTACAGTGCTAATATAATTAAGTGTTATATAATTTTTTTGTGTGTGCAATATTAATGTTAAGGTGGAGATTTAGTAGTGTTTAAAGTTTTACTATTTTAGTTTAGAAGAGTTTCTGTTGGTGACAAGTGGAGCATGAGCTTAGTTTGAGAACAAATATACAGTATGTTAAATGTTCTATATTGCTGTACTCATTCGGCAAGTGCTATGCTATGCTAATGCTATCAACGCATTGTGTTACCAATTAGCAAGGTAGCATTTATTGAATTAGCTAGTTAAAGCCAGCCAAGTTTTCACTACCAAAAATATTTAAGTTGATCATTTTAATTTAAAAGTATGAATTAGCTTACTCAAATATTTAATGTTAAGAGCAATTAAAATGTATGTGTACAAAATAAAAATCTGCAAACTCAGCTAACTTAAACTTCCTTGGCCACATTGCATTTGTAGTGTCAACGCTAATCTGTCCGGATGTGTCCTGAAGAACAGTGGAGTACCATTTATTCACCTGTCAATCATCCACTGTGCTAAAATGTGGGCTTTGAATTTTGTCAGTTACATGCAGATTTATTGGAAAACAGCTAACCAGTCAAAAAAATTAAAATCAACACGCGCAAGACTTTACTAAGTACTTTTAATTATATATATATATATATATATATATATATATATATATATATATATATATATATATATATATATATATATATATATATATATATATATATATATATATATATATATATATATATATATATATATACATATATATATATATATATGTATTTAAGAGCAACAGTATTTTTTATTTTTGATGTGATGTATGGAGTCACACAAAAAACCTCCTCAGGGATATCGTATCACAAGTGGTCCCAAGAGATGAATCTAAAAGGCATGTAAATTCCAGATGCATTGTGACTGACCACCCGAGACGGATGTTAATACCACATGTAAACGACCACTGTCACAATGAAATGAAGCACACATTTACTATGAAACCTCTCTAAATACACTGAAGATGCCTCTCGCTCTCTTTAAATGTATGCATTCATTTATTTTGCAACCAATTAGCTGAGCTGCCATCCCAGCAAACAACCAACATGCAGAGTATAAGATAATGACACATCCATTTCTCCACATGTAAAATAAAGAAACAAATGAATAAACCCATTTATCATCTTGATAATTGAATTCAATAAAAGTAACATTGTCTGATTTGTCACATTTCAAACCCACTGACAAGTAATTATCATAATTTGTTGAAAAGACATTCATTACTACAATAAGAATCAGTAGGCTCTGTAAATAATGAAAAGAAGTGCTGCCATTTACTTGGATTTGCAAGCAATTGTGTTTTTGTTTTTTTGTTCAGCATTTTTTTTTCTTTGTACAGAAGCTTGTATAAACAATATGCCCACACTACATTATACAACCATAACCTTAGTTATAGCTTGAAGGGATAGCTCACCTAAAAATTATTATATACCATCCTACACTGTTAGAATGTTTTAAAGAAGGCACTTACAACTACAGCACATACTGACCACATCTGTCAAAAAAGAATGCCATAAAGAATCAAAAGCATACAATTAGTTCATAGAATATTCAGAGGACTTAACACATATAACACATAAGTCACATGGGCTACTTTTATGGTGCTTATTTGTCCTTTTGTAGCAAGACTGAAATGGACACAATGGGGAATAAAAATATAAATTCTTAATAAAAAAAAAAAAAAGATCCACATCTACTATCCACAACTGCAATTCATCTTTACTAGTTGACTAGTGTGATGGGTGTAAATCTGAACTAATTCATTTGCAGCAGTATTTACTAGGGCTGGGCATTATTGACACAAATTTCACTATTCGATTCGATATCGATTATTGTGGATGTATATCAGATACAGTACATAGCAAATTTTCTTGAGGAAAAATAATCTCTGTTGGTAATACAGTACAATAATATTGAAGGTTAAAATTAACTGATTTAAATACAAACATAAATTACACTCAAGGATTTTTTAAAATAATAAACAAAGTTATAATACAAACTTTACAATTAGATAATCATTTCTACTCCCATTAGTTTTTTTTAAATATAAACATTTAAATGGTGTCAGTCATAAAATCTTGACGGATTTATTCAAACGTGCATTAATATTGAAGAACTTAAAAAAAGTATAATGAATATGTAATGTGGTTCATATATTTATCAGTTCATTTTTCTAGCTGACTAACGAGTTTATGGACACTGAATTGTTTTCCTAAGGTAAATGTGACGTGACATTGTTTACAAGCTGTTTTATTAACGTCTTTCCGGGGTTGAAACACTGATTGAGTGATTACATGAGACATGATATGGATTTTGGTCAGTTGTACTCTATCTTTTAACATACCTTCAGATGTTCATTCGTGATTATTTTGTGCTGTAGCTGATAATAAAGCGGAGGAGATGATCAGTTCACATGAGCTCTGCGCTGCGCTACAGCGATCTGTCACACTTAAACAGTATTTTCTTTTTTAATATTGTAAAAAAATGGACGTAATTTGAAATCGGAGACTTTGTTTCATATCAAAAGTAACAAAGCACAAAGATTATTGCAATTTATTGGATGGGAGAGGCTCTACAAAGTTCCGTTCATCAACTGAAAACAGGATGACTAATCTATTCTTGGGATTAAAGAATCGATATCGGTTCGTAATGAGAAAGAATCAATATTTTTTACCCAGTCCTAGTATTTAGTCTCATGGGCTACATTTATGGTGGTGCTTTGTCCTTTTCTAGCATGACAGACAAGGACACAATGAACTATCATTGTATGCAAGAGATTCTTCGAAATTTCAGTATATTGTTTTTTTGTTTTGTTTTTTGGTGTGAACTATTCCTTTAACTCCTTTTATTGCCTCCAGTACACTTACAGTATTTCAAACCTCATCAACCAAAAAGCATGCCTATGAAGTGGGAAAGTAGGGCAATCTCTCCCAATTCATGAAATATGTTCCTCAACTTAATTTCCGTTGACTGCTGAGTGATGTTAAACACACAGAGTGGGTGTTGTGGAGGTTTGAAGCAGTGAAGCTGGGCTGTGCGAAGATTAAAACAGGCAGTTTTCCACCATTCGCAGGAAGTTGCTGATGAGTTTGATGAGAGAGTGATCGCAGGTTGGCGCTAGCTATAAACACCAGCGCTGCACTGGACGGCCCCTTTGCTCTTCGACACCCATCAATACATGTGGCCTACAGGAAGTGCTGTGCTATTCGACCTCAGCGAGTGGACTGCATCCATTTATGCACTAAGCAAACAGCCTTTGGCAAGATAAGGCCTTAAAACAACACTTTCCTTATTCAGCTTGGATTTATTTACTGCTCATATTTATTTAGGAAAAAAAAGTTTAAAGGGTAACTAAACCCTAAACAAACTTTTTTTAGTTAATGATCTGTAATACTGGGGCTTTATTAATGCTGTTCATTGATTCGAGTAAATGTTTTGACATTTGAGTATAAAGTGTTTTAATTGTATAAAATATGGTGTAAAACCGCCAAAGTGCTGCCCTCTTAAGGTTGAACGGTGGCTACTGCCGTTGAATTTTCCTATTGGACGTTGTGGTACATCGTGACGTAGGATGGTACCTCCAACGGCTCACTATCCGCGCCCCTGGCACGAGCTCACCACGCCCTCAGAAATGTTTCCCCCAATCACATGATGAGAACGGCTTCACTCCAGTATGAACTGTCATGTTACATGAAGTAAACATTATGAATGAAACTGACTTGACACTTGCTTTAACATTGTATTGAAGAAAATACGGTTAAATAATGCAGTTGTCAGTACACGTCCGGCTTTTCTTGCGATATTATTGCCGCCCGTCATGTGTACAGATAATTTTCATACATGAGACGCGCTTTCAAACCCTGACACGCAAGTGGTTGCCGCGGACGCAGATAGATTAGGTCAGTTCTCTTGCGCGGCTGCTTCACTAGCATCGTCGGCATCGGGAGTTAACGCAGTTTGAGCTGCGGCTCGCATTGATAAGGCTCCGGGTTTGTGTCTGTTACAGACAATCCACCTTTCTCCACTTCAGGTGAAGGTAGGAGAAATGACCGCTCTGTTGCAAAGCTGGCGTCACTCCAGTCATTCTCCATCTTTGCGACTCGCGAGTCTGACAGCTGTCAATCAACCCGTTACTGCGGGTCTCAGGTGCACACCCTCCGCTCAGCTCCGCCCTCGGTTCGTCTCCTCTGTGTCCGCCGGGCTCTGCCCACTTTTCCAGCATTTTTTGAAAATTGCCAGTGGGTGGAGTTAAGCTCTGAGCAGGGGTTTAGTTACCCTTTAAGAAAGTGGAAATAATCCTGGCCTTGAAACCAATGACATTGATCTATTGCTCTAGAACACCATGCTATGATTTAATTGGCTTAATATCAACAGTAATACATATAATTTAGAACAAAGGTTTTCCGACCATTATTCTGCATATCAATATGCACCGTGGATGATCCAACAGCTCGGTCCTGTTGAAAAATATGTTTTATGGCTGTGTACACACACAAATCGATTATAGCTGCTGGGTCTGACATACAAACTGTGGGAAATCAAGATTGCAGGTCATTCCCCATTAGATCTTGGCAAGGAGAGCTCCTCTACTCCAATTGATGGATTTACTGCATTTGAAAATGACCTGTAGAAAATGGCTGGGAGGTCGAACAAAGGGGCCGATATCAACCATACAAACCTAAATCAGTATTTGGTGGTCACAATTATTGGGTATGTATAGCTTAAGGAACTGCTACATATCATTGGTCACTTTGTAAAGTCAATTTCAGAATTAACATTAAACTTTTTTTACAAAATGATCTAAACCACATTAGAACATTTATTTAATACATTATTACCTCACCAAATGTATTTTGGAGAAAAAAAGGCTGTCATGTGAAGGTTAGAGGATCTCAGTTTTTATTTCACCCAGGAACTAACTGGTAATAGCATGGAGCAAAAGTTAAACACCCTCCATTGTTTTAAAGGGAACCATATTTGTACTCTGTGAAGGCAAAGATTAAAAGCACAGTCACAGTTGAAAAAAAGAGGAGGAAAATCTGTCCCAGGGTGAAAGCTGTGGTAAAAAGTGCAGGTAGGTAAAGCCCTGGGTGCTGCACAGCTAGCGTCTCTCTCTCTTTCTCTCTTTCTCTCTTTCTCTCTCCCTCTCCCTCTCCCCCCCTTTTTTCCCCCCTCCCTACGTTCTGCAGTGCTGTGTCCTGACCTTGCTGCTTCCATGCCCCATCCATCTTGGGCTGCTTAGCCATTTCGCTGGCTTCATACTGCGCAGATTAACACAATTCATCACCACAATCATCCTCGATTCATCACCCTTTCCAATGAATGTTTTGACATCCAGTTAATTTTCTGCTGATGATTTATCAAATTATAATTACCATGCTCTGAAGGGCTCATTTATTATGTTGATACATGATAATGACGCCAAAGTGGATTGAATTTTAAGTAAGTTCTTTGCGATTATAACATATGCGTTATTGTGAATAATGTTATGCGATTTCGTTTCCTACAGCCTGGAAACTCCTGGGACTTTCCTAATGTTATAATAAGCAATGCAAGAAAAAAAAAGCTGGTTGTTAATTCAATTTTTTTTTCTGAACAAATTGTTTGGCTGGGTGAGCAGAGGCCATGAAAAAGTTCAATTAAATTCAAAGCTCCCATCTAAGATGCTCAGTAATTAAAGAGCCTACTAATTCAATCAGGGGGTCTGAGTGGAGCCCAGTGCGTTAGACTGTTTCTTAATAGGTTATAGGTTATTTTGCACATACTGCCCACATAGGCACTTCATTAGCCTCCTCCTTACAATTCACTCCACTCTTACCCTCATTATTATCCCACTTTATTAAAATCCAATGGCCAGCTATCTGTTTCTATTACCGAAAAGCCCTGCTGCTTAACGTGCTGTGTTACTTTTAAGGGCATTTCCCCAACCTGTGTGCAAGTAGAGATGGTCATCCATGTAAAACTTTCATTTGTAACTGCCGTACTAATATGGGCTATACAGTTATGACCTACAATGTGTTAGCCAAAACAGAAAAATGTACACTAAATATTAGGATTTAAAAAAATTAAAAATTAAATGTATAATCTGACGAATTTATCCATCTAACCATTTGTTTTCCTGGTAAATCTTTATGAACTGTGCGCTCCCCGAAAGCAGGAAATAGTGTAGGTGCTTGAATGCAGCCGCTAAATTCAAGATATTATTGAAGACCCGAGGCCAAGTTTGCCTCTCAGACCAATATTTGACTACATCACGCTTAATCAAATAATCATGCCTCATTTGAACAAACGTTGCCTTGCAACAAAATCTCTGTGCAGTGTTTTGACATAGCAGCTGTATCAGCCGCTGTGTAGAGCTGCTAACCTTTGAAGCGGTAACAATCTGAGGTCCACATGCTGAAGCATCCTACCGCTACTCTGGGATCCGAGTAGGTGTGAAAGGTTATTGAATGCAGAAGAATTCTCCTGGCGGCGTGAGGCATTGTTTACAGCTATCTATTTTTTTTTTTTTTTTGACTCTTTGCCCTTGGGCTGGGGCCCATAAACAGCACTATCCCCGCGCCCTGGCGGCTTCTCGCCTTGTAATTGTGAGTCCCTCTTGGACGTCCCAAAAGTGAAAGATGTGTCTGGTAAGTGAGAGAGGTCAAACATGAGCATGGAAATTTATTACATGCACTGCAACCAGATGGAGGCAGCCCATCCATCAAGCTGAGCTGTCACCCCGGTCACAAACGTTTCCCATAAAGAGGCTCCCTCTCTCGCTCTGGAAGCGGGAAGTCCACTTGCTCGTGCCCGGGTGTTTACAGAAACGAAGCCCTCAGAAGCACAACAGCGCCCTTGTTTAATCATCTCTGCAGCTCTCCGGCTCTCCTCTCGTTGCTGAGGCTATTTTTAAACTTTACTTTTATCAATACTTTGGCGGCAGCTCCGGGAGATATTAAAAGCGTTGCAGGGAGCAGGGGAAGGGCGTTTCTGACACTTGCTCCCTCATTCGTCAGAACCTCATAGGCCCGTCGGTGACAATGAAAAGATTTCACAATACTGCACGGCAGAAACTCATTCTCCCCCTCATCCATCATGCTCAACCCGCTAGCCGTTCCACTGACCTAATCTGTAATGCCTGGCTGCTCGCTAGAGACTTCTTAAAGGCACCCTTCATTAATGGTGCTAACCCAACCGCAGGCCCCCGCAGGAAGCGCAGGGACAGCTTGCTGTCTGAGACTACCGCTGCTCTAAATGCTTCAAATGTGCCTCAAAGATGAAGGACTGAATTCAAGCATGCAATGAGTTAATACTGCTACCTAGAGAAAGACAGCAAGGGAAAGTTGCCTGCAACGATAACCAGACTGGGTCCAAACTCTGTTTTCGTTCTAGATATGGAGACAATGTCAAAATGTTAAATGACTAACTCCAACATAAAAGTAGCCCGACATGACATTAACTCAACCATTCACATGAGTTTGGGGAAACATTACACCCTCGTGTCATTCCAAACATGACTGACATTCTTTAAAGTAAGATCAAATAAAATATATTATTATTATTTTATCTGTAGATATTTTATTTTCCAATGTTCCAATGTTGTTTTAGGCCCGACTGACTTTCATTTCATTCTTCAAAATATCTTTTGCATTTTGCAGAAGAAAGTTATACAGGTTTTTGGGTGAACTATTCCTTTCAGTCATGAGATACTGAAGAATAATACCTCAAAAACAATTCAAAACAGCGGCACATTCCAACAGTCAAAAGATAGACGCATCTTGCGTTTGTGCTGATGAGTGCACGTTTAAGGTTAAGAGGTGAGATGTTAGTGCATCTCGGCTCTAATTTTGCTCGTCTCTGGTCATTGGCACTGGGACTGGTGACTGTTAGTTAACACACAGAAGGACAGAAGCAGCTAGCGCTCTCTGACCCAGGACCAGCTATTATAGAGTCGTATTCCCCAATCCCCAGACCAGTTCTGGCTGCCAGATTTCCCACTCTCTAACTGCACTGTCTCTACATCTGTTCAGGCTGCCTAATGTGACCTGTCTCTTTAGCCAGTCTCTGCAGGCTGGCAAACCGGGGGGAAACATAATCCTGTTGTTTCAATTCATCAATCATTTTTAGACAAATACTGTAGAGAATTAGAGGTCATTGAATAGTTGATGTGAATGTCTTTTATGATATTAAAGTACCTTTTGAGACATTCAAAACATTGCCTGTTTGTTTAAATAGCCCAACAAGTCAACTTCTGGCTTGACCAATGGCATGCGTTTGAGGCAAGACTAGCAGTTTATGCGAGCGACCATAAACCAAAGTACTGGCATGTAACTTGTTTGGCACTATGGTTGCAACGGAAATTAAATATTTCTTTGTGAAAGAAAATTGATTTAAAACAGTCCTAATAGGCTAGCATTGTAAGAGGAACACAAGCCATATCCAGGGCCTAGTTGTTTAACGGGATAGTTCACACACACAACTCATTTACTCACCTTCAAGCTGTTCCAAACCTGTATGAATTTCTTTCTTCTGCTGAACACAAAAGAAGATATTTTTAAGGAGCATGGGAAACCAAACAGTTGATGGGCCCCATTGACTTCCATAGTGCCCATCAACTGTTTGGTTCCCAACATTCTTCAAAATATCTTCTTTTGTGTTCAGTGTTTGGTTTGGTACTGCAAGCAAACAGAAATGACACACTGCAGTTTTAGCGTATACGCTATGCCGCCAACCAGTCCTTTTGTTCTGTGTTACACACAAGTATAGTCATTTGAAAATCTATACTAGCAAAAAACTCGCTTTGGAATAATCTATTATAAGACAGACGAGGTGAAATGTGTTTACACTGATTAAAACACTCACGACCGTGTCTCTTCCCACCAACTGCTGATTGAGCAGGCTTCTCTCCTCGGACCCTGTGTTTCCAGTGAGTATTGATTATTGCATCATTCACTGAGTCCACACAAGAGCGAGCTGAGGTTATCAAGGGTTCAGCAAACAGCCAGTGGACAGGAGCAACACCAGAAACCGCTCTCTTAAGATTGCGGAGCGTGGCCTGTACCCTGCTCTTCTCGAAGAGAGCCACAGCGGACCTCCTTCTGCCCAGCAAACAGCCACAGGCTCAGCGCACTTGGCTACAAACGGCCCAAGTGGTTGCCAATATGCCGGAGGCTCCTTACCACCCACGCTTTAGCACAGACCCCAATGCTGACCATACACACAGTGCAGCACAGCCGCCCATTCTAAGAAACAGACCACACACTAATGGAATAAAGCTTCTCTGGGCAAGATCTGCCAGTATTCCATTCAACTGGTAAGATTTCAACAAAACATCTCTGGCACTGGATGGAAAAAGCATCTTTCAATAACTGTATTTAAGGAACATCAACAAATATAATTCAGTCTTTAACTGGAGAAAACAAGTGCCATAGTCCGCACAGATGGTGACATTTTCAAAATTTCCTCCAATTTACATGTGGAAGACTTTTATGGAGCAATATCAAGCATGAAGGGAGTCCTTCAGTGATTTCTGACAATTTAACTGCTCCCCGTGACACATTAAATGGCGGCAATGACAACTTAACTGCCCTGCCAATCAATATCTTCTATTACTCTCATTGTCACAGGCAAAATATAATGCAGGGTCAAATGAGATTGGCGGCACTTTTCTTCAAACTGAATCGCCTGTCAGGGATAAAATGAGGATTCATTGCATTGTTGGTAAATAATTACACATTTCTGTACAGATGAAAAACTATATGTTTTTTGTAATATCTCCAAGGCATATCTGGTCATTGTTCGGTTTTTAAATAAAAAGGAAATATTTGAGAAAATCTAATCGTGCAATTAAAGCTGAAGTGTGTCATTTTCTAAATGATAACATATTTTTCTTCTAGCCCAGTTATCAAGAAATAATAGTAAGAAAGATTCTCAGAACATACAGCAATTTTCAATAATAAATAAGAATGAATCCAATCTGATTTCAGATTCTGAAATTTCTCCTTATAAGAACCCTAAACTTTTCAATATGATTCCCATATTTATTTACATGTGCATTACATGTATTCTGAATAAAATTCAGCATATGCGCAGTTCCCAGTCGACATGTTCAAAACAGGAGAAAGCCACCATGATAATTAAAGGTAATTTACATGTCAGAAAAGTTTTTAATGACATATCTAAAATTAAGGGTAACATACATGTCAGAAAAGGTTTTTTAAGCAAATATTTTGTAAATATTTTCTCCTACACTAACCAGTTCATTGGACATAAATAAACGTACATACGTGTACACAGCATTTTTTAATCTGATTGAAAAAAATAGTCATATTAATAGTCATACCGAGGACCCCACCCCAACCGCTCAGAGCCATTATAAGAGGCCGCAGGAAATATCTGTATTCATGTCGCTTTTATATGGTTCTTAAACATTTTTTAGATTTTCAACAAAAGGTTAAATGACTCTAAAAGGGTAATGTTGCATAACCATCAAGTAAAAATTAAATACTTTTATACTTACACCATGAATACATGAGTATACAATCATTACATAAAAAAGTTTTGGCCCCACTTTATATTAGGTGGCCTTAACTACCATGTACTTAAATAAAAAAATAAGTACAATGAACTTATTGTGTTCATATTGTATTGCAAAACACTTTTGCTGATATTGAGGTGGGATACGGGTAAAGTTAGAGACAGGTGTGGTGGGATGGGTAAGGTTTGGTGTAAGGGAAGTGTCAACAGAGTAATTATAAATGTAACTACAGAAATTAATTACAGATGTAATTAAAAAAAAATGCAAGTACAATGTAAAAACATGTATGTACACAATAAGTGCATTGGCTTAATTTGTTTCTCTGTTTGTTTCTGATTGACTGAGGTATTTGCATTAATGTTTTTAGTCATGTTTTTAATTGTGATAACAAATGATTTGGTTGCAAATAAATTAGCTTTAAAACCAACGTGAAATGACACGTGTAACCCCTTTATTTCCATAATTTGACAGTATGGAATTTTTTTTTAGAAAAATCTATCAAATAAATAAAAAAAAACCTTGGGGGCGGAGTTTGATTTAATCCAGCAAAAATTGATTGGATGGTGAAAAGTAGGTGTTACCAGAACAAATATATTTTGTACTTTTTCTTTTAATAGCAAGCACTGATGAACTAAGTATAGTAAAAAAAAAGTAAACAAGGTCAAATGGTGTCAGTTTCCATGTTGGCCTGCCATCTAAGCAGTCCTTGAAAAGATTCCACACACAGCCAAAAGCAAATGTCTTTGTCTATAGAGTTGTGTTTTTAACCTCCGCTGTTACAAGCTGTTGAAATGTAAGGAGGGGTGGACAATTAAATGGAGGCTTAACCTGTCAATCACTCTCTTTCGGCCCATCACATCACAGGCTCCGTTCCGCCTCTTCTTTAACTCCTCCTGTGATATGCCGCTAGCAGCTCGGACAGCTGATTGACAACCATCCTGATCCGAGCACAAGATGGTATCCTTAGCTCAGATGGGCCGGTTAGGAAAGACAGGTGAAGGTCTGCTGTATAGAGAACTGGGGGATGAAGCTGTGAAATAGGGCCAGTAATTTAGGCGTTTTAGCCGAATTAAGGCTAGAGGTGAGAGCGGGGGGCTGTCTTGGATGTCCTAACACTTGTCTTTCCGAGGGGTAATTTAGGATTTAATCTCCACTGCGACCATTGGCCTATTAAAAGTCTCATTCATCCTGGAAGGAGGTGAGGTTAAGCAGGTAATATTGCAGAGAAAGAGGCTTTTTCAGAGAGCTCGTGAAAAGCCATAGTGTATTTCCTATTACTCGCTACCAAAACCCTTTGGATTCCACACAGTTCTGTTAACCATCAGCAATTATCTCCCTGTCAAAGCGAAAGGTAACAAATTTCCCCATATCCAGCCAGGCAGCAGCTTCAGCTGGACATGAGCATCATCTGACAGAAAGTAAATCACCGTGCCAGCCAGCACTTCTGACAGACAAATGCACTACCTTGGAAAACCTGGGCCTATCACTCTGAACAGCACAGAGAAAAAAAATGGATGAGCTTCTCCCTGTTGACCTTACTTTTTTCTCCTATCTCCCTGGTCCTCGTATTTTTTTCTTCTTCAAATAAGATTAAATGCCTCTGGTTCTGTAAGCACTGAGCAGTTCCAAAATATGAGCATTATTAATGGTCTCTACAGCGAGCTGTTTAATCTTGT
Source organism: Gobio gobio (assembly GCF_949357685.1). Taxonomy (NCBI): domain Eukaryota; kingdom Metazoa; phylum Chordata; class Actinopteri; order Cypriniformes; family Gobionidae; genus Gobio; species Gobio gobio. Next base: position 38,975,915 of record NC_137111.1, on the reverse strand, counting down.
GCCAGGCCGCAGCCATCATCTTAGCTCACCTTCCCTTTCCCCTCCTAGACAGACACAGGAAGCAGGAAGTAAGCTGCGCAGACATGCTTGATCTTACTAGCCGTGTCCTCCTGTGAAGTTTTAAACAGTTTGATGTGTACACAGTTTGAAGTGGAACACGAGCAGTTAACAAAATCTGAGTCAGCGCACAGGAAAATATGTTTTCCAACGGTTATTAGCCTAGACAATGCCAAAGTTCATCAGGGGTTGGGTTAAAATGATAGCTTTCAAAAGAAAATCTCAACCTTGACAGTAACCAAGGGGGTCCAAATTTGGATGGTTAGCATTGCCCCTGCTGGAAAATTTCATAATTACACCATATATAACATACAAATGCTAATATTTCGTTATAACCTGAACATTATATCAAAAACATTCACGATTGTTATAGGCAAAGATTGTTCAGGAGATCCTGCACCAGGTCGGCCTTGAGAACAAAATGCTAACAAGCATTTAGCATCATGACAAATGTTGCAGCAAGGATTCTTTTTTCTAAACTAAATAAAACAACAAAATAAGAATTTGAAACAAGCTCTTTCTATCCAGACAAGTTTTCAGGATGTAATATCTGGTTTAAACCAAGCAGATTAGATGCTATGTTTGCTTGACATTATCAGTATATGGCTAGCTTGTATAACATGTGTCCAAAGAATGTGATGATGAGTGCATGGGACAGACAGGTGGGGAGGAGAAGACCAGGTGACTGAGACTGAAACAGACATGACCTTTTCTATTTGTCAAACACGCTCAGGCTTCATTTCCTCAGCACGTCACAGCAGCTTTCCAAATTACTCCTCAAACCATTTCCCTCATGAAATAGGCACACAGAGGCCTTAGTCAAGGAGAGAGGGCTAAGTTTCCATCTAATGAAAAGCTACATCCCGTCGCATTAACATATTCATTCTGGAACAGGACGTGGGCTGTCACTGATGCCCAACACCACTGGTTGCTGTGAAGGCAGGGAGCACTTCCTGCCACCAGCTTGTCAAGCCAGATAGGAAATATGCGACGATAAGCTGTCTGACTAGATCACACATAGTCCGACTGGCCATATGAGTAACAAAGTCTGAAGTTTAAAAGCAAAAGTTCCTATGTATTGGGTGTGCTTTGATATGTGATTGAGCCATGGTTTATCCCGTCACACAGTTACGGTAGAATATTTGCAAACAAGAATAGGGTTCTGGGTACCTGTCACTCATTGGTTGCATAAACAAACTGTCCTGCCACAAACTAATACCACTGATTGAGCCAATGTTGCTGTTTTGGCCTGATCTACGTAGAAAATAGTCTTGCATAGACAGATCTTCAGACTGACGGCAAAAGGCTAACGTTGAACTTCACATACTTTTGAAAATCCAGCGTTTAGTTGATCCTGGTAAGCGCTCATTGTCACAGTTGTAAACACGATGGCGTTCTTTTTTGATTAGGGAGTTCGGCGTCGGGGCATTTGTTTCCAGGCGGGCCATTAAAGAACGCAACACACACGTCTCACAGACATCCTGTAGAATTCAACCAATCAATAACGACTTCGAAACTCCTGAAGTATTTCCCGAAAAGTATGCCATATGCATCAGACGTTCAGCCAATGGTCCGTGGGTGTGATGTCTGAGGCTGAGACTACGTAGGAAATGGCTTTCCAGGGCGTTTCCAAGATGGCCACCGAGTGAAGGGATTTTGTTTTAAAGGGATAGTTCCCATCAAAAATAATTTTCTTTTGTGTTCCACAGAAGAGTCAGTCATACATGCTTGGGACGACATGAGGGTGAGTAAATGAACATCAGATTTTTGGCTGTACCCTTCTTTTAAAACAGGGTGTCCAGTCCTGCTCCCGAAGGGCCACTTTTTTGCAGAGTTTAGCTCCAACCCCAATTAAACACACCTGAACTAAGGTAATCAAGGTCTCCAGGATTACTAGAAATTTCCAGGCAGGGACACCCTGTTTTAAAAGAAGGGTGATGAAAATAATCTGAAGATCATTTACTCACCCTCACGTCGTCCCAAACATGTATGACTGACTCTCCAGGGCCCTCCAGAAAGGAAGAGACACCCTTTCTGGACCTAAACTAGAAAGCATTTTAACACAGGAAAAAATAACATGCATCACTTTTACTCTGAAATAACCCAAAATGATCTTCAGGATACCAGACAGGGAAAGGGACCAGACAGTGGGTGGCAGGACGACCCACTTGATGTCATGACGACAGGGCCCCACGCAGCATGCTACTTTGACTAAAGTAATTGAAGCTGCGCGGGTAACGACATCTCCCTCCCCTCCTCCAGCCGCTGGGCTGGATCAATATTTGTTGGGATTGCACCTTGTTCCAACAATGCCAGATTTACAGCAACCGTTTGGATTTACACTTTGTCTTCCAGCGCAACTCATCAGTGCAACCCAATTACTAACCCCAGACAGACAGCATTAACATGAGCCCTACTGCTGCTTTATTGCCCTTCAACCACCCCGTCTCATTTCAGGGTCTTCAGGCAATGCCACCGTAACGGATACTACACTTAAAATGTGCTTGCAGGAATAAATTCTCAGTCTTTCATTACTCCTACCTTGATTTACTTCATATCATCTGGCCGCTATAGACAAAGATAACACGTTGTAAATTACCCCCATCCAGTCTGCTTGTTTCAGTGCTGGGCAGGGGGGAGGCAGGGGGGTGCGTGAGTGCAGAGCTCCAAGTCACATTAGCTTGTTTTCTCAAAACTGCTGTGCCACAGGTGCACGGTTCACACTCCTGTGCGAGATTGTTGGCTTACTTTGTCATCGTGGTGCCAACTTTCTCCATTTGTGCACTGGGTGTAAATTACTAAACGAAATATCAAAGAACAAAACACTGTGACCCTTGGAGCACCCTCTGAAAGACATATCGACAAAACATAGATGTTTAATCGCCAGAAAGACATGACGTCCGTCCTGCACTGTCGAGGCCATAAACGGTCAATAATTTCAAGAGCATTAATCATCGTCCGTTATGATAAACCCCATGACTCAAGTGTGTGCTGTGTAATGACAACGGAACATGTGGGCCTTGATTTGTTTTGGTCAGTCACTGCCAGTTTGTGCCCTGGGGCGGTTGTCACTGCACTGTGATTAATATTGCGTCCAGCGCTGTCAGTCTGGTGTGACTTTGGAAGGAAGATGCTAGCAGCACGTGTCCTTTTTAACACGCACAGTCACGGCCAAGTGCTGTATTTCATACCCACAGCCTTCTGAAGACTGTCAATCATCCTTTTTGATGAAGCACTGGCGCTCTGACCTTGAAATCGAAGCATAAACCGCATAAGCTAGATACTCCAACATATGATCCCACGAGCGCACCCTCTCACCTCTTTTTCTGGAAAGCAAAAAGAGCTGATAGCATCTATCAAGTTAAATGTAGCCTGGCCTAAAAAAGTAAAAAATAATGTATATTTCATGGTGAATACAATGCTGTGTACGTACAAAAAGCTGCAGGTTAGACTAAACATGGTGGCAACTGCTAAAAGTCAACACTGTATTTCTGAAAAAATAACTTTCCCAACAAAGTACGACAAGCCAACTATTGGTTAACCTGGATAACACTGACATCAAGGAAATCAAAGAGTACTATCATCAATATGCCAAATACACCCCAGATGAGGACGTTCATGTGACAAAGAAAAGAGAGACTCCTGACACAGATGTCAAGTAGAGGTGCACTTGTGATAATCCATTTGCCACTTAAAGGAACATGCAGACTTTTTAGGACTTTAGCTTATTCACCGTATCCCCATGTATAGTTATAGTCCATACATACCATTCTCATCTCTGTGCGTGCCATGACTCTGTCTGACGCACCCACAGCTAGCCTAGCTTAGCACAAAAACTGGAGGTAAACGTAATAATCAAGGAACTTTGCTGCCGTACCATGGGTGTAGCAGGCGCAATGATATTACACAGCGCATGAAAATAGTCCCCACTACGCTCTCTGTGCAAGCAGGTTGTCACGTTGGTTATGTTGACGGAAGTTAGCCTATTTTCAGGTGCTGCGTAATATCATTGCGCCTGCTGCACCCATGGAACGGCAGCAAAGTTCCTTGATTGTTACGCAGGAATGAGAGAATAGTTCCTAGCCATAGCGGTCTAGAACATCGCAACTTTTCATTTTCCGCCAGGTCTTAAGACTTGATGTAACTATACACATCACAACATGTAAATAGGAAAATGTTGGCATTATTTTGTCACTTATTGAGCAGTCAGCTAGATGGACCCGTTTACCTCCAGTATTTGTGCTAAGATAGGCTAGCGGTGGGTGTGTCAGACAGAGTTATGGAACGCACGGAGATGAGAATGGGATGTATGGACTTATCAAACAAAACGGTGGAAGGATACGGTGAATAAGCTACAGTCCCAAAAATTTGGCGTGTTCCTTTAAACATTTAAACAAAATTGTTACAGGATTGCAGGGAAGTCCAGAATATCAATATAGCAAGGCTAAACATTTTGAAATTGAAAATATCTGGACTTTTTATGTACCAGCAACCACCTGCAGTTTATTTCAAAAGCTAAAAAACAAAAACAAAAAACAGTTTTGAAATGAACAGTATCTGCATTTGAACCTCATTTACTTAACAACAATGTGGATTGTAATGTTCCAGTCATGCATAAATACTTTTCCCAACATTTCCCCAAAAAACAGTTCCTTTTCGCATAAACACTGGCCACACTTCGTCACAGACGAGGTACACAACGCCGTCCACTCCAGGAGAGCAACTAGTATTAGTCTGTTATAATCTTGACAACATCAAAACTGTCTGAAAGTGTAAAGGGTACACCTCGGAAAATGCACAGAGAAGATGGAAAAACCACTGATGATGTCTACGCAAATGTTGAAGATACAAGAGGTACATTTGGAAGAGAAGCAGGCTCCAGCACAATGAGTGATTCTGTCAAGATCAGAAGCTACAGAGTAGCTACAGGGTTTTTGGTGCTGCTGTGTGTTCTTCTGCTGACTGCAGTCATAGTTCTGTGTGTCCACATGAATATACAGAGCAAAAGCTACACAGACAAGATACACCAGCTAGGAACCAAGATTACAGACCTCACAGAAGAGAGACACCAGTTGCTAACCAACAACACCAGCCTAATTCAACTAAACGAACAGTTGGTGAATGAACTGTGGAACTTTACCCAAGATGTATGGATTTTCTATCAATTTAGTTTTTACTATATTTCCACTGAGATGAAGAGCTGGAATGAGAGCAGAAGAAACTGTACGGAGAGAGGAGCAGATCTGCTGAAGATAAATACCATAGAGGAACAGGACTTTGCTAGGAAAATGTCCCCCGGCTATTTATTCTGGATTGGTCTGACTGACAATGATGAAGAGGGCACATGGAAATGGGTTGATGGCAGCACACTCACATCTGGGTTCTGGACCGTAGGACAACCCAATGGAAAAAGAGTACAGAACTGTGTTGCGTCTTATTTAACATGGGGTGATGCTCCATGTAATACCAGTTATAAATGGATCTGTGAGAAGAGTATTTTACCCGTTGCACTGCCCTAGGAACATCCCACACCTTTTGTGTCCTTGAGCCATATTTAACATTACAAAAATGTCATGCATCACTCATTAGCATCTAAAATCACGGTTTAGATTTAAATGCATTTAATTTGTAAATACTTCTGTAGACCCATTTAGTACTTTAAAATCTTTGCCTGTTAAAGACTTTTGTTCATTTTTTAAGCATTTCTGATTATTTGAAAAAATGCTTTGTTAATTTATAATAAATGTATCACAAATCTTTTCTCAGCTTGACTGTGTGAACAGTGCAGTGCTGCATTAGTCAGGATACTCGGTCGCTGAAAATGGCCCCCGCTGTTGGCTGTGCGCAGCCCCCTCGTCCTCTGTGTAATTTCCTCTACCTTCCATTCTATTTCAGTGGCTGATAACTAAGAACATTAGTTTTATGCCACTTGCCAGGCTCAAATGAAAAGAGAGCTAACTTTAATGACACCGCAATTAATCGCCCCAATAGACAGACAGCTAAAAGACAAGATATTGACTTCATTAAGGATAATGTATTATGCCATTAAGTCAGCAGGGTCACCTTGTGTATCATACACGCCGGGCTAATATATTGGCATTTTCCTCAAATAAGATAAATTCTGATATGAGTGATAAAGCTGATTAGAAAATGCCTCATCCAGCGAGGCAGAGAGGAGGAGGCAGTCCTCCTCCAGCAAGAACACACAGCCCCATTACTGATCACTGCTTATCACACAGGCACATTGATTTGCGCAGGCAATTTAATCATTATTGTTTCAGTCCAATCTACAAAGAGAAATGTTTCTCCTTCAATGGGTGTGCTGAGAGCTACGAAATGTATGGTGTTAGATATGTTTTTGCCTGTACCATTCAGAAAACATATACAGTGTGTACTGTAAAATGTGTGCCACACCTGAACTTGGCAAACTAAAACACTATATTTTACAATGTCATTTATTCCTGTTGGTGGCAAAGTGGTCATAAGATTCTTCAGAAATCATCCTGATATGCTGATTTGGCACTCAAGGAACATGTATTTGCTGTTACTTTTGAATTTAATGTTTCCTTGCAAAATAAAAGTATTCATTAAAAAAAAATACTGACCAAAAACTTCCATATTTCCTACATGGGATGGTTTTTTTTCCCCCTTCTATGCCATTTTAATCTAGGTATAAATATAAACAATATGCTATAATAATATAGTGGACATATATAATCACACAAACCTCACAAATGATTTATCAAAAGATTAGCTGTGTCAAAGTAAAGTTTGTAGGCAAATATTATGAACTACATTCAAATATTCTGAATACTAAACTGGCATTTAAAAAAAAAATTATATTCACACTCGCCAAATAACAACAGCAGAAGTGTTGTGTATTTTGCCACACACTTAAAAATGCACTTTACACAGCTTTATCAAAGTAAATAAATAATAAAATAAATAATGAAGTGAACAAGTCATCCATTGTTTTAAAAGTTCTGTCTTTGATGCAAGTTCCAATCCACATGTAACAGGAACACAAACACTTTCTGTTACAAGTATCTGAGTGAATTTAGACAATGTAAGCCGTATATAGTTGCACTTTAAAAGTTCAGTTCAACATTTATTTCCATTTGTATGTAAATGGCTCCCTGCTCATGTAAAAAAAATGAAACGACAATCAAGCTTGTAAAAATTCTCAATGGCCCACTCTCGATTTTCCAAGACAAGTACAAAACAAACTGCGATAGAAACATGCAAACAGATGAAGAACACATTCACTTCTCTGACGTAAAGGTCAATGGAGACTTGAGATAACAGGCCAAGTAACATTTGAGCGGGATCACTGATTGAACGGCCATTCATTTGACAGGTTCTCTTTTCTGTCTCTCTGTGCAGTCCAGAGCACACAGACACAACGTGCCCTATTCCAGCGACCTTGGGCTTCCTTTTTGGGCTGGAATTATTGACATTTTCCCCCACCATCCTGTGGCCCTTCCTCTCATTTGTCATGATTATTGCTGAATTCTCAGCTGTCATTTGCGGCTGTAGATCAATGGCTGTCCACTCCCCCTGTGTCGTATTGGCAGAGCAAACAGCCTTCCTCTTCTAAATGAGGCCCTCTCTCTCTCTCTCTCTCTCTCTCTCTCTCTCTCCATCCATTAGAGCCGTCCGGCTCCTGTGAGCACTCAGTTCTTTGTTAGGTCAGTCTATACATCACAGCACACACATCAGAAGTGCGCTCACTTTCCCTGCTAGCTTCCCAGCACAGATATGTGTGTGTCAAAAAGCACCGTGTTCTATTATCATTCCAGAAATGTGTGGAGAAACCTTGATCCGCAAGAATATTACACTTCTCATTCTCATTACAGTTGTGTTATGTTAGTCTCGCAGAGACGGTATGTGTGCGAGTGTGGTGGGTGTGAGGTTTTGTCTGTGTGTGTGAGCTAGAGATAAGGCCTTGCTTGTCATCAGAATCAGTCACATCTTCTGTGCAGGAATCACCTTGTCGGTGTACTTGAAAGTGGCAAGACACAGTAGCAACACAATGTTTTAAACAAGACAGTGCCCATAATATTCTCATTAGGAGCAGTTTCCATAGCAATTGCTTTTTAAGTATGCTGTGCCAGCAATGAACAAAAAAAGTTCATGAGTGTACATGTCATTATATTATCATTTGTAATGACAACTCTTCTGAATAGCTCATTTTCATGATGTGAATGTTTAGTGGCCCCTTAAATCTCAGGGTTTATATTTGTGGGAAATGAAAAGATAATTCAACTTTCAAAGAAACTACAGAGGACTTTAATTATCCTTTTTTAATGGAGAATGAATTATGCCAGGCCTAATTGCTTATGAATGTGAGGACACAGATCATGGGTTTTGATCCATCACACATAAAGCAGACAAAGAAAATGATTTCATGGAGGTTTTGAAAGAATACACTCCAATTAGTGTGAAGAACTCATCAATTAAAGCTCACATCCTATATTGGCTTATGATTTACTGTAATATAACTGACTAAACCAAACAATAAATGCCAGATTATATAATAATAATAATAATAATACTACATGATTGATTAATCGTGATTTATAGGATCCAAAAAAGCTTGTGTTTACATAATATATGTTTGCACTGTGTATAATTATTATGTATATATAAATACACACTTATTCATTTACATATTTAAGAAATCTTGGCATGTGTGCCTACATACATATACATATATATGCGATCAGTCACGATTAATCAATTTGACAGAACTATAATAAATTAATATTACAAATTTAACTCTTTATTTTTATTATTTTGCTATTGATTTGTGTCCCAGATCTCACCTTACCCTGGTGAAAATCACAGTAACACATCCTTGAGTGGTGTAGGTCTTTATTAGACAGCTATTCTCAGGTGACGTAATGCTGTAGGTAATATTTATGGTGATATTGTTGTATTTTAATAATTTTAAGTGAAGTTTGCAATGTCTGTCACACTGACGGCACTACAAAGAAATGGCAAACTTAATGATAGTCTTTCAAAAACTCCTGTCTGCCATCTTTTGGGCATTGTGTAGACCAGTTCTAAACTCGTACCATTGTTTGAGCCAATGCTGTCATATCTGGTCTGGTCGGGCAGCTAAAACGAATAGATTGTAATTGCATTTGGTGAAATTACACACTTCATCTGATCTAATGAGCACACAAAGAACAACAGCTGGAATGTTGTAACAATTTTGATCCTTTTATTTGTACGTGGATTATGAGAGAGACTACCTTTTGTATCCTCTTTCCTGTTTTCATTATACTGCACAATCGATGAGTTACAAATGGCACAGCTGAAAAAATAAGAAGGGCGAGGTGCATTTATCATCTGCCATCCATCTCACACTCGATGCTTAATCTATAAGTTCTTACGATAACACTATGCCTATTTGATGCTGCCAGTCCATTATATCAGACATCTTAAAATATTTAATACATTACCCATAACTTCAAAGGCTTGTGATTTGAAACCACATTAGGTTTGTACATCCGATTAAACTAAATGAGTCACAATACTGTAACACAATACCTCCGTAACCCCACCCACTTTGAATTTTTGGGATGACGACAGAGCTGCGGTAATAAGGGCTAGTTTTAACACGAGCGTGTCGGCGTGGCCTTGTGTACCAGAGAGCGCATATTCCGCTCAGGTACAATCAACGCATCAGCCCTTCAGCAGCTGCACCCTGATGAATTAGTCTGGAGTGCCTTTCACCCAAGGTCAAGGCTATGTAGACAAGCATTATTGAATTTATTCCGCCAATTCATGTAAATGCCTTAGGAAGCTCAGCTATATAATTGTAAAGCTGTCCCCTGCTGTAATGAGCCGTCCTGCGGGATCAGAACATTCAAAATGACACTCCTTTGCGTCGTCCTGCATTCTCCTTTCATCTCGGGACACCGAAGAAAAGGACGAGGGGTAAGAAGGATACAGGAGGAGTACAGTCGTGCTGCCTGTCTCATCAGCGACTTCTCAACATCCACTTAAAAGTCCACAAGGACCGGACAGGCTGATGAATCCGACATAATGGAGCGGACCGACGGGGACCGCGTCCTATGCAACGCACGCCCTTGCTTTTCTTCTCGACGTGCTCGCTTGCACGCCCAGCTACTCCGTTTTTCTTGACACACACACCTACGCTCCCTGCAGTAGTACTGTTGCCTGTTTTTTTCAGTCTACCTTTTCCCGCCGTTTTTCCTCTCCCTGTTTCGGCTCGGTTGAGCAGGGCTGACAGGCGGATTCCTTTGCTTTTCGCCGTATTAAAGCCACTTTCCCGCCCTGACAGCCTGTTCTATTCTGCCACCTTATAGCTAGGGCTTCACACTTCTCTGGGCAGCCACTGCTTCTTGACAGACCACTGTCACTTCCCATCATCCTCTCTGTATATTCGGCGCTCCCCCCTCCCCGGCACGCAGCCCCACTTTCCTACCAGTGCAATTATTTTTTTTGACAAGCCATCCATCAGCCTTAACTTTAAAAGCACTTTCCGCTGATATCCATTGTTAAAGCCCCAGCCTTTTTTTCCCAGCTTCCCCGAGAGCTCGCATGAGAGAATATGATATCAGACATCCAACCTACCAAACCATGTAAATTTACTTTGTTCTCGGCTATGTTTCCAATTTCACGTCCAATTTTTCGGTACATTATGCGGAGTTGTTGTGCCTAATATGATGTTGTCAAATCCCATTAAAGTTCACTGTCTTGCATGGCTTTAAAAACAGGTTACAATTTGTATTCCATAAAGTGGGGAAGGAGAGCAGTCGAAAGTCAAGCTGAATCTTATTAAAATTATCTGTTCAATTGTGACGTCTGTGGAGGGAGTAATTTAGAGGCATTAGCGCAGGCACATATGAATATGTCAGCGCGGCCAATAACGACAGCCAAAGCGAAGGCGGCGCATCTCTGCGAGTCAATAAAGCTCTTCTGCTGGTGACACAAATGTGATGATAATCTAAGGAAATGAATAAGGAACCTTCCTGTTTGAGGATGAATTCTGCTGTGCCGCTGAATAATTTGGAGCATCTCCAATTGGCCTACATCTCTGCATCATGCGGGAAAAGCAGGGCACATCGTCTTGGCATCCTCCAATCATGTCTGTCTGGTGCGCTCAAATTGCACGAATTACATGAGCGTAACAAACTATTTACCTTACGCCGCCCAAATGACATTGTCTCCAATTTGACCACTGAATCCATTAGAACAATATGCAGCTAAGAGCGCTCTGAGCTGTCACTGAAAGCCCTCGTAAACTACACGCTTCCATACTAGACTAAATACATATTACTAGAGAGTCATATATGAACATGCTGATGATTCATGCACGGAGGTTCAGTGATACACTCAACCCTCTACAGACAGCTATAAACCACAAACACAGAGTACAGAACCTATACAGGGCCTCAACAGTATATAAATGGCAGTTATGTAGCATCATAAATTGCGTAATCACATAACTGCATGGGTAATACACTAATGTAGAGGAATGCTTTCATTTCTAATAATAATTCAGTCTGGAATAAAGCTATCAATCAATTATAAAACGGATTATGATATAATTAATAAATAAACAATCAATTGTACAAAATTAAACAACTGTTTAAAGGCACAGTGTGTAAGATTTTTGGATTCATATATCCAAAAACCACTAGAACAATGTTATATATTTGTTGACTTGTGTACTTACATTGTCCCAAATGTTTCCAAGAATGTTTAAATCCAGAGAAATAAGCTATTTTAACCTGGACATGGACCAAGTCCGTGCGTCGCCTATCAATGACATCATTACCCTCGATTTACAGTTTTATTTTGTAGAAACCATGGAAACACCAAATAAGCTTTAATATATTATGTGTTTTATTAGACAGGTGAGCAACTGTTTGGATACATTCAACAGAAAACAAATCACTGTTATATAGCTCAACACAGTTAGACTTACGGTTTAAATCTCGTTTTCTTGATTTACCGTGAGTAGCATGTTTTAACATGCCTAATATCGATCTAGCTTACTGCAGTGTGCAACAAGTGTCTCATAGTAGCCGCCGAGTGAACGCACAGAGTAGCATTATAACATAACTTTCAACACACTCAAATGTATCTAATATGATAAAACAGCGCTGCGTTACCCCATACACGCATGACCGGAAGCGCTCGTCTGCGGTATAACAAAAGCTCCACTGCTCTCGTGCCGTGTGTCGCGCTTGTTTATCATTAACAATCACTCCAGGGGCCTCGTTCCGCTCCACCCTGCTTCATGCTACAGTAATGTTAATAAATCTTTAATACATTAGCTCATCCATGAATATGATTTCTGCCCGAGTCCCATCAGATTCTAATCCACCGGCCGTAGAGGTGAAGACAACAACTCCCATGAATCCGTGAAATCAAGGCGTTATCAAGCTACGCCTTTGTTTTGAATGAGCGACCTCTAGTGGTGAAAATTACATATTGTGCCTTTAACTATAACTTTAGTTTAAAACTAATAACCCAATTCAAGTGCAAGTCACTTTTGTTTACAGAATCAAAAATCTCTTTAAAATGCCGTTTTCCTGCACAGCAACATGCCAGTATTATCAAATGTGTTCCCAAGCTTCAGGCCCTTCAAGAAAAGGAAGCACAATTAACAAGCTGGTCTCGCCATGTGTCTGGCTGAGCTAATGAATATCAAATTACACTCAAATCTTTATAAATCATCATTACGGAGGATTCTAATTGATCCAGCAATTAAACATGACAAATGTTATATGCACCAAAACTTCATTTTAGTCTTCCAAATAACAAACTATTCATCTTGGTGTTGTGGCTTCTTAGTTAATTTCATATTGTGTATACAGCAAATTAACAAGGACAGACAGGCATTATAGCGAGGATCATTTCTTTTGTGCACCACAGGGTTCCGTATGTTTGATTTGTCTTGTTCAGGCTCTGTGGTACTCTGCTGTCTCTAGTGTCTTCCAACCTTTCAACAAAGATGCAGTTTAAAGTTTGAACCAGCCATGAATATGAATAGGATTATCTTCCCATGCTGTGGTAATAGAGTGTAAGGTATTACACCGAAGAGTGCTTTTCATGCAAATACAGTACAAAAGCCACAGAAAGGTGTTTGCATGCGTGTGTTTACTCGTGAATCTGTCGAAGGCGGGGATCACACAGTGAAGACACCTGCCTGTCTCTGGGCCTCTGACAGCTCAACCAGGAGCTAAGTGTCAACATATGGTTATCAATGATCCAGATGGCTTCTTCATGTCTGGAGACAGACAACTTTGCTCCTCTATTATCAAACAGTAGTAATTAACCATAATCAAGTAGGTGTTAATTAAGCATAATGAAACAATTTCTACCCAGCCTGAGCCTACTATCAGCAACTTACGGCTAATTATAAGCACTAAGCACTCTGGGTAATCTCTAGACTGCGGACGGGTAGGGGTGCGGTATTTGTTCAGCTGATGATGACTATGTTTTGTCTGTGAGTTTGGCAGATTTAAGCCTGGAAAACTCCTGATTTGCCAGGCTGTCACAGCTGTTGAGGAGGAACAAAAGGGACCGGACTCCCGATGACAACGTTTCAGGGGTTTGTCATTCCCTGTGAAAGGACGGCCATTAATCAGAGTGACCCCTGCCTACAGCCACACCACCACAACACCTGCAGCCTGGGCATGTTTCAGGGGAAATTAAAGCCGTAAATTTTCTAACACCACGTGTGCGTGCACATGGGCACCGAGGACCCCACCCCAACCGCTCAGAGCCATTTTAAGAGGCCGCAGGAAATATCTGTATTCATGTCGCTTTTATATGGTTCTTAAACATTTTTTGGATTTTCAACAAAAGGTTAAATGACTCTAAAAGGGTCATGTTGCATAACCATCAAGTAAAAATGTCATACTTTTATACTTACACCATAAAGACATGAGTATACAATCATTACATAAAAAAGTTTTGGCCCCATATTTTCCTGTTTAACACTGTGAAGCTGCTTTGAAACAATTTGCATAGTAAAAAATCCTATATAAATAAAGTTGATTGTATCAAATGATTCATTAAAATGTTAGTACATAGTAGTTAAGGCCACCTAATATAAAGTGGGTCCAAGGGTTTTAATATATTTTTAAACATAATAATAGCAATTAATCAAAATAAAACTAAAAGAGTGATATAACGTAGTGCAATCATCAAATCACAAAGGCTGTGGTTTAATTATATAAATGCTGTGTGTTTCAGCTCATGTTTTCTGTGTCTCAGAGTGGCTCGGTTCACAGTAAACACTGCTCCACACGAATTGGGTGCTTATTACATGCATTTGGAAGCACAACATACATCAACCATCTTTCCAAACTTGTGATGAGAATTACATAGAAGCGCTTGGATTAACGTTTGAAAATGAAGAAATAAGTGTTGGGGAAAGTTGCTTTTGCAACTAATGCGTTGCAATATTGTGTTTCTCCCTAAAAACTTAACTAATTGCGTTAGTTACTTTTTATGGAAAGTAATGTGTTACTTTACTTTTGCACTACTTTTTCTCATATGGGCCGGGCTTGCGTGTTTGTTTTTTAATAACAGAAATTGAAAAAAAAAACCTGTACAGTAGAGGGTGCAAATCAGACAAGAAAGTTCAGCACTCTTCAACAATAAAAAAATGAAAAGTTTATCTAGTCATTTTTGCTTATTCGTATGGATGAACTGGATCATCGAAGGTCAGCAGCAAAGAAATTGATTAATAAAGTGGGATTAAATACATAAAGTAAATACGCAAAATAAACATGAATGAACATCTGAATGTGTTATACAGTACAACTTACCAAAACCTGTATCATGTCACATTGAATCACTCGATCAGTGTTTCAAACGCGGAAAGGCGTCAGTAAAACAGCTTGTAAACAATGTCATGTAACGTCACATTTACCTCAGAAAAAAACATATCCAGTGTCCATAAACTCATTCAGCAAGAAAAATTTACTCTAGGGAGGAGCATTTTGCTAAATATATGCACCCATATTCCATATTCATTGTAATTTTTAATGTTCTTCAATATTTAATGCATGTTTGAATTAATCTGGCAAGTTTTTATGACCGCCACCACTTACATGTTTATATTTAAAAAAATATGTATATGATTATGTAATTTGTAAAGTTAATATTATAACTTTATTATTATTAAAAAATTATGTAATTTAGTGTAATTTAAGTGTTTGTACAAATAAGTTCATGTTTACATTTAATATTATAGTACAACTGAGTCCCATAGTTTACAGCATTAGTTAAGATATTTGACAAAAACAAAATAGTTTTTCAGTTATCACAACTGTTCTAACACTGGTTATTCAATAAACAGATATTACTGTTACTAAACTATTTAATTCCAAATTGATCCATATCGTGATACGTATCGTATCGTGACTTTAGTATCGTATTGTGACATTGTTGGTGATACACAGCCCTACTCAGCTCTGCTCAGCTCTTCTTGTGATGAAGGAAATCTGACTCCCGCTGCGTTTGTATCGTGACTTTCGTTCAGCTCACTCACACGTTATTGAAAAGACACGTTCAGTTTTTAATTGTAGTGTCTATTCTCTAACTGAACTAAATTATTTTATTACTATGAAAATCAAAACGACGGTGGGGTGGAGCCGCGGTGGGCAAGTGATATAACCAGTAGCCGTGGCTTTGGGAGTGGCCTCGTTGGGCAGCGAAGCAAGTGCATTCTGGGAGTTGTTGTCTTTCATCCACATGAGACAAAAATTTATTTTTCTGTCTTTTCTCAGTCTAGAAGGCACCAAATTCAAAAATAATTTCACATTTCTACTACATAAATGACCCAGTTTAAATACACATTCATCTTCCGAGCGCTGAAGTACCCCTTTAAGGAATACTAAATCTGTTTTTGTACAAGCGAGATGATTAAATGCATGCTCACATTTAGAACTACAATAACGCTCACAACTCCTCTGCACTTACTCTTGATTTCTCTCAACATGGGAAAAGGAGAGCTGTCAGTCAATACATGGGAAAACAAAGTAACGCGTTACTTATTTGAAAAAGTAACTCAGATATTTTGTTGTAAATTTAAAAGTAATGCGTTACTTTACTAGTTACTTGGGAAAAAGTAATCTGATTATGTAACTCACATTTTTTGGAAAACAATCATCATTTTTGGTGACGCTAGTGAGGCATAAATTACACACTTCAGCTCACCAAGGATAGTCACCATACATTCACTCAAAAAGCCTAGCAAATAATATTGAGCATTGTATTAGCATGTCAGAATATTTTCCGTACGTTAGCAGACGTTGCGCCGAGACTGGCAGCTTCATTAGAAAGAGAGCAAGGAAAATGTCAGTTCGCATCGCGTTTAAACTACAAAATCTCAACTCAAAGACAAGCCATGCCATGATACTACGGGACAGCGCTTTGTAATTCTATATCAGATAAAACCACATCTACGCAGACAGGATATGACACTCCTGTTATTATTTGCCTGATAAAGGAACATGGTCTTTCTCCTCTCCTCATCAAATGGTAAAATAATTGCATTTCCCCCGAGGCTAGCGTCAGGAGGTTCTGTAGTTTCTCACAGTGTCAGCTTCTGAGTCAAACTTCTGTGAGAGAGACGCTATCTCACGCCGAGACAAGATGAATTAGAAAAATCAATGCTTCAACT
The DNA here is from genome assembly GCF_949357685.1 of Gobio gobio. Classification (NCBI taxonomy): domain Eukaryota; kingdom Metazoa; phylum Chordata; class Actinopteri; order Cypriniformes; family Gobionidae; genus Gobio; species Gobio gobio. The sequence goes on along the minus strand of NC_137111.1, from coordinate 38,959,180 downwards.
CTTATTTGACAAACCCGGAGATATTGCACGGCGCACCTCTTCTCTCACACATATTTTCCGCGCCGTGACAGGGTGAGACTGCCAGCACAGATTCATCAGGAAACAAATAGGACAGCAGAAATAATTGGTTCATGTGCACTTTTTTAATGACTACAGCCTGTGAAAATAAAGAAGAGAAATGGGGGACGAGAATAAAGCCTTTAAAGTCACGTTTTTTTGGACTTCCTGTGAATTGTTTACAATCTGTACCCTGCCTCGATGTTAACGACAGTCAAATCTGTTTACTGTCAGGGTGCGTGTGTGTGTGTAAAGTCTTTATAAGGTGTATTGTTTATTTCGCACTCCCCATTGACACTTTGACACCTTATATGTGAAACTCACCACTCATCCTCACTGGCTGTGCCACCTATTGTGACATTTGGTGACGGTGACATTTTTCGCTCAGATGCATGAGTGACCATTCTCTTCTTCTGCACTTCATCACTGGCTGACGCAGAAGGCTAAATGCAGTCTGACTGGCCGTGTCACTCTGGATGAGAGAGCTTGCTGACAGTGTGTAAATGTAAATGAGTGGCCTGGTCTCGGCCCCGACTCTGAGTGCAGTTGTGAGTAACGCTGGCCATGTCATCCATCCACTCTCACTGTAAATCAGGGTGTCACCCGAATGGGCCCAATTAAAAGGGGTCAGTACGGAAAATTAGGGGCTTTATGTACAGTCAGTAATTTCTGCAGGAAGATGCATCAAGCAGCCAAAGGAGTAAATCACTGTGAGAGTGAGGCGATAATTACAAGGATCATGGTCCTTCCCTGGCCCTCGGCTGGGTTAGATCAGCCTGGTTTAATCAACACCACATCATCTACACTTAGCTGGGAAACTATTCATTCAGCCTTTAAAACAACAGCGCTGGACGCCAGGGCCGTGAGTTACGATTTCCTCTGAGATATTTAAATGACTCATGCAACTGGCAGTAAGCAGGATCGGTGTTGGGGAGTGACTAACTAAATGTAGCGGCACAACTAACTCAACTACATTTTTCAGTAGCGTGACAGTAGCTCAGATATTTTCAAAAGAGCAGCTCAAGTACAACTGAGAAAATAATCACATGCTTTAAACGTCGCCCTCCTCTCGTTTGTAGTGCTGGAAAGTCCACTGATTCGTGTAAAAGGAGAAAAAAAAGATTCTGCACAGAATCAACATATTCAACATATACATATACAACATATATAAACAAATGAAACAACATCTTATTTTTGCAAATGTTGCCAGTATAAAGCAGTGATCAACAGTACAGATCAACATGGCGTCCTCAGACAATAAAATTAGTGTGAAATGTGAAATTAGTGTTTTTTCTGACAGATTAATATGACTCTGTTTGTAAAAATGAATATAACCTAAACATCATCTGTTTTTAAAGTGCCCCTATTATGCTTTTTCTAATTTAGCCGAATAGAATTCTGTTGCATTATTTTCCTGTTTAACACCGTGATGCTGCTTTGAAACAATCTGCATTGTTAAAAGCGCTATATAAATAAAGTTGACTTGACATGACATAAAAGGTCTGCACAGTTTGAAAGATGAAAGTGCCTGACAATTAAAGTTATTGTCTCCTAAAAGAAAGAATCGATTCTGAACTGCAGAAACGAGTCACCAGCAATTCCAGTCTGACTTCCTGTTACATACATATGTAACAATTTAACAAATTTGCATAATCTACTTATCAAACAAACTATTTTTAGTTATTTTTGGAAAATTATGTGATGTGCAATGTATATTATGAGAAAATGAGAATTATGAGAATTTTTTTACCTTGGATGCATGTTAAAGGATTAGTTCATTTAAAATGAAAATTACTCCATGATTTATTCACCCTCAAGCGATGCGTTTGTGTAAGAAAAATATCCATATTTAACACATTATTAAGTAAAATATCTAGCTTCTGCCAGACCGCCTTCCGTATTCAACTTACACAGAAAGTGTAATGCCTCTCGCAATTCAAAGCGCTTGCGCTACGTTCTAGTGATATGTCATGCCAGTTACGCTTATTTATTTCAAAAGTTGAATACAGAAGGCGGTCTGGCGGAAGCTAGATATTTTACTTTACAAAGTTTTAAATATGGATATTTTGCTTCAGAAGGCCTTTATTAACCCCCCGGAGCCGTGTGGAGTACGTTTAAGATGGTTGGATGCACTTTTTTTGAACTTCAAAGTCAAACTCAATGGACCCCTTCAATGCCATTGTAAAGCTTGGAAGAGCCAGGATATTTATTAATATAACTCTGATTGTGTTCATCAGAAAGAAGAAATTCATATACAACTAATAACTAGCATAATAGGGGCATTTGAAAAGAATTTTACCTTAAATTTAGAGTAGCTTTAGAAGCTACAATTTCAAAGTAGCTTCTCCAACACTTAACAGCATTTATATATCATATTACTTTTATATTTATATATTTATATATATATATATATATATATATATATTTATATATATATATATATATATATATATATATATATTTATATTTATATATATATATATATATATATATATATATATATATATATATATATATATATATATATATATATATATATATATATATATATATATATATATATATATATATATATATATATATATATATATATATATATATATATATATATATATATATATATATATATATATATATATGTATGTGTAACATGATACAGCACACTGTATTTGGTGAATGTAATATGGCATGGAGCGAGTGTCAGTACTGTGTGTGCGCTTCTGTCAGGATGTGAGATGCTGTTGACTATGAGCCCTGAGAGGATATTTTAAGTGAAACTGCAGGTGGAGATGAAGACACACCAGTGTCAGCGCTGTGATCCAGAGGAAAGCCCATCAGTGCCCTGGATGTGTATTGACAAGGCTGAGAGGGAGAGGAAAGGGCCTGGAGTCAGTCACCTTGGCCGAGGCACAATGTCAGCCTGGCCCTGGCCATCACTCTTTACCACTGTCCAGGGTATTATTTAAAGGCAAACAAATATCAGGCCCGAATGTCACGGCAAGGACGCAGAGTCTGCCTCTCATCTCAACTAATCAGTGTCCAGGTTTAAAATCACCCTTTCCCCTGCCCTCCCCTCCGAATCCATCTTCACCCGTCCACCCCTCTGACAACAACATCAGAGTTACACCCCCTAAAGCCCCCACACCAGATTTACTGTCACCTCTCGCTGCTGCTGCACAATTTATCGACATTACTTGTCAGCTTTCTTTTCAGAAAAGAGCACAACGGAAAAATTTTAACTGCATCCTAATGTTAAATATTCTGGAAACTGCAATGAGATGCCCTGAAAAGATTTTTTTCTTCTCCTTTTTATGGCTAGAGATTATAATTTAATAACCAGGAGCTTGTAACGACTTCATCACACCCATTAATTACTGATGCTTTATACTGAAGAATGATCTCCGGCCATTATGTAATGCATCAAAAGTTTAAGTAATTTAATTTGATTGTTTTTATTACCTAATTACATCCAAGAAATTGAGTCTTGCAAAAGAGAGATCTCAGGATGATATATCTCAATATGCAATTTTATGAACTTGATCATTTACCAAATTGCATCATTCTAACATGAAATCAAGAACTGCTTAGTCCCGGTTATGTGAGTATATAGATAAACATATACATCATAATCAGTTACCAGCGAGAAATATATATTTGTAAGTGTTATTTCTGCACTACCAGCATCATCAAACACTGCCCCATCTGCCATTGGCTGGTCAAACAGATAGTCCCGCCCCAAACTCACACCATTGGTTGCACTAATGTCAGGCTGGTCAGGATGCTCAACCAAACAGTTTCACAGTGTTCACTCTTATTGGGTGAATCAAGCTGCAAATTGTTTACATATACAGTCAAACCCAAAATTATTCAGACACCTTCTAACATGATCACAGTTTATTCGCTATAGTTTACAAAATGGTAATAAAATATGACAAGAACTCAGAGTTAAACAGTGTCAGAACAAATTCATCTTGATAATGTCAGATAAGATAGGTTGATAGAAAGGTATGTAATGGATTACAATCAACCAATCAGCTGTCAGTTATTACATTTAAGTACACAATTCGATAATACCAATTTAGGTCAACCAATTACCAAGTAATGCTTAATTTAGTTCAGTCTATGGTTAAGTTTGCATTAGTAATTAAAGAAAAAAACACTTAAGCAAAACATGGTTAGGTCAAAGTGTCTGAATAATTATGGTCCCACATTTTTTATACATTTTACTGGTAGTCCACTGTATGAAGATTTGGGTATAATATGCCACAGTTTACTTTATTTTGCTATAGTGTCCTGGTGTCTGAATAATTTTTGGTTTGACTGTAGTTGATCCTGCAAAAACACAAAAAAATAAATCCGTAAAATAGCAGAAAAAGTACTGGCCCAGACCCAGACATTATACAGTAATTTTATGGACATTTCTGTTAACCCTAAAACACAACGCAATGAAGTTCAAAATTTAAAATACAGGTAAAACGCCTGTAGCAAATTTCATCAGAATTTTTTTTCAAATACAGTACAATTTGCCCTATTTTTACTAAGCATACATTTATTTTTCAATACCGTCACTTAGAAATAAATCATATTTGGATGGATGGATGGATGGATGGATGGATGGATGGATGGATGGATGGATGGATGGATGGATGGATGGATGGATGGATGGATGGATGGATGGATGGATGGATGGATGGATGGATGGATGGATGGATGGATGGATGGATGGATGGATGGATGGATGGATGGATGGATGGATGGATGGATGGATGGATGGAAACTTAAAGCTACTGCACTGTGGCATTTCAGAAAATGGGCCTCTACTCTCCAGCCACATTCCACACAATTACATATAACGGAACACCAGCTACTATGGAGTCTTCCATCATCTTCAAAGCAAGATGATTTGATGGGCTAATATCCTTTGCTATGTGATTACCAGCAGTGGACAAATGGGTCCAGTGAACACAGCATCTGTCTTAGTGGTGGTGTTGTTGCTTTGGACCACATTCGCTCAACCAAGTTCAAATAAATCATTATCCTGGCTATAAACACGTACATTTCAATCGATATGCACTCGCCTTTTTTTCCTTTCTCAAAAACGGCTGTAATAAAGCCCCAGCAGGCACGTGTGGCCATAAAAGTATGTAAAATAAATTAGGAGAGCATAATGAGAGGCTCTAGCAATTCTCCCATAAATATAACATAACAACCACAACTAAAATGTCATAGAATCAAATAAATCAATTTTGCTGGGACAGGCCTGTCTTTATGTTCACTGCACACAGCCATGTTTATAGGCTTTTTATTGGAGGATCTCATTTTTTTGGCCAGAGTGCGGATGGAGTGTGGAGCTACAAACACAGGTTGTACACATCACGGGTTTAATATGTTTTCCCTGCGATTCATCACCACGACACTGACACCTGAGGCCAGGACTGCCGCCATATTTCCCTTAAATGGTTTCTCTGGGACCCTGGATGAAGGTGATTGGTTAGAGAAGGACCTGCGTTTGGATTAATTCACTCTCGATGTAAAATGAGGGAGTAAACCTCCTGCAAAATGAGATGATTGAATCCAGATATAAAGATCTGATGGATGGCATTTGGATTAACCACTGGGCTTGAGAAATAGTCTGCGTTTAAAAATGATGTAGCAGATATATTATTAGAGAAAGAACATCTTTAATCACAGGCAGAGATCTGTTTGCAATAAAGACGGCTCTTCACCCAGAATGCCATTTCAGCTCTATAAGAACTCTCAGTTTAATAATAATTTAAAAAAAAGCACTGACTAGTGATACACTTTCTCAAGTTTCAGTTCCATAATAAATATATTCAAGGGCCTCACATATCACTAAAAATGGGAATCATAAGATATTTAATGATTTTGGTTCCGTAGCAATTACATTAACAATTATTACCTGAAGAATATTAAAAAAATAATAGAGGTAACACTTTACAATAAGGTTGTATTAGTTAACGTTAGTTAATGCATTAGTTAACATGAACTAACCATGAACAACATTTGTCAATCTTTGTTAACGTTAGTTAACAAAAATCCAGCTGTTCATGGTTTGTTAATGTTAGTTCACAGTGCATTAACTAATGTTAACAAGATTTTAATAATGTAAAATTAACATTAACAAAGATAAATAAATGATTTAAAAGTTCATTATTAGTTCATGTTAACTAATTTAGTTAATCATGAACCTTATTGTAAAGTGTTACCATAATAGATAATATTTTAAATCTAACAATTTTATAATTTTTTATTTAATTACCATTTATTATTACAACCAAAAAATATTTATTTAATATCGGTACACGTTGTACCATCGGAAATGACACTGATTTCTCACAATCAAACAACAGGTAACATCTACCTGTTATTTTCTGATTGGACATGATGAAAGTGACAAAGTAATCAAGAATCGCTCTGGGCGATTCACTGATTCGGGTTGAGTCATTAGACCAATTCAAACTGGTAACTCATGAGTTTGAGAGTGATTTTTCAGTCTTTTTGATCAGGCTCATGGTACCACTAGTTCAGGCCTAGTTTAAAAAAAAACAACAACAAAAATGTTATAATTACATGTTATAAAACATCTAAATCTAACATAAAACACAGGGATGCAATTATTGTAATAGCTGCCCTCTAAAATGGCTCCCTTCAGCAAGAGGACAATCTAATAAGCGGTGTGTGATTGATGAGGCTGTGGATCCTGCAGCCAAAAAGCACACGGCCGTCCTGAAGAAGCACCCAATCAGAAAACAACGCCTTTTTATCCCCCTGGGTTGGATACCAACACTTGGCTTCTCTTCAGAGGGAAAGGTGATATTTTGAGGTTGTAAGTAACACGCACAGGCTGAGGTGGCAGACGTATCAAGGCTAGACTTGAAATCAGAAGCAGAACCAGCTATGCAAACTCACAACATTAAAAGTCTGAAAGAATTCTAGTTTACTAGGCTAAAAGCACTCTAATGCCTTTAAGCAGAAAATGATAGACAGATAGCATTTTTCATAAATTATAATGAAACTGTCACAAATACCAAATCCCATAGCATCCAAAGCAAGCATGATTAATCATTCACACCTATATAACCTATAACCTAATGGTTTTGGCCGTATTACTACCACTAGTGTGCACTGACAGGAGAAGGACAGCTTACTACTAAATGTTCACCTCTTGATTATAACAGTTTCCTCTGTTGTTATTGTAGCAACTTAAATTTCTAACCTATTTTGGGTTCATTGTAACTCTTTCCCCACCAGCATTTTTGATCATTTTCACAAAAGTTTCATGGCACCCAGAATACTTTGTTTTATGAATATCTAAACATGCAATATGTCAAAAGAAAGAACAGACCCTCTGCTTTAAAAAATAAATAAAACCGTTTTATTCTACCTTAATGCATTCTTTTTTTTATCAACCCGAGAATGTGGGTAAGTTTAATAAATTAAAAAAAAATACATTTTGAGCAAAAAGCAGGGGGAAAAAACACTTTTGTCAAAGACTACATCTGGATCGGATTCAGAACAATGATCAAAACACAGATGGAGTACATCGAGTTCATCAACACCATCAAAGCTTGTGCAGTCTTATAGCTCGTCCTGGGTCAACACTTCATTCGGTAACATTAGGCAGTTTTGTTTTATATGCTGTTTAATGTTGATGACCGCGTTATTTTATATATGCATCTGCTTACATATGCTATCGCTTATTTCAGCTTGTTCTTCGTGTCTTTTGATCTGGAGATTTTGTAGTCGCTCAGAGGATGCATATTAGCGCCTCCTACCATATGTAACAGTGAAAACACAGAAAGCCAGAAAATTCCGTCAATGGCGGGGAAAAGGTTAAGTCAAGTAAAGTCACCTTTATTTATATAGCGCAGCGCACCATAGGGATGTGCCTGAAGCCAAATACTATGTTCGGAAAGGAAATGGCAGATTCTACAGAGCCCCAAATATGACAGGATAATGGAAAAAATTACGAGATGGGAGGAAAAAAAATATATTTCAATACTTTTGCGTTTTCTTACAGTTGGGTAATTATATTGTATATAATTTGTGATTATCAGTATGCGGGGTATGGAAATTGCTTTTGAATGCATGTTTGCTTTTCACTTTCACTTTTGAATTTGTGATCACGCCTACTCTGTGTATAGGGAGCGGCGGTACCAACCACACATTTTACAAGATACGATATTTGTCAATGACTGTTAGGATGTGTTGCACACCAAATCCTCCTCAGTCATCTCTGCGTACTATCTTCATGTGATAAATGAAATCTAAAAATGTAACTTACTACAGCAGCAAGCCTAACCATGTCTTTTTAGGGGCTCTGTAGAATGAGTTACTCATTTTCTGTGCCTTTCCGAATTCCGATTTAGGCTTCGGGCACATCCCTGTAGCACAATACAGATTGTTTCAAAGCAGCAAAGATGCAAACATAATTCTGTCATGACAACTCTCAGGAGATTGGTATGGTAATAGAGATTGGCATGGTAATGGACATGGCAATGTTAATGTATTTGGTATTGGCGCAAAAGATCTGCTACACTGCTGCAGAACAAATACAGAGACTTGCTACTGCCAATAACATTCACATACATTGCTGTGAACATGTAAGACATGCTGCAGCTGCACATGTAACATACATAAATAAACCCCAGTAGCAGATCTATACAGGTGGAGCTGGGGAAGGTGAAGGGTTTCTGAAAGTGCGCTGCAGACTGCTAACAGCAACACTACCGGTATTTGTTTGAATGTTGAGACACAGCTCATTGGCTGCTGATGCAAGAGTATATATATTCAGATATCCCTATCTGTATAAACTATTCAGATGCAATTACTGTCAACTGTGAAACAGAAAAAAAAAGCGCTCCTAAAAATAATAAAATGTCCCTGCAAAACCAGGAAAAAATTTCTAACACTGGTCCACCTGCATGTAGACCTCCTCAATACTGTGAGCCCTTCTCCAAAGCATGGCTATCAGATATGCCTCTAGAGGTGGGTTGTTTAAGAAACAATTAGGAGGGTATACAAAGCCATTTGCAGGCAGTCTCGCTTCCTCAACTCCCTAACTGGAGTACCTTTCAGGGCTGATTTATCACTCTGTCGCCTTCAGAAGGCAACATAATTAATAGGAGCATGGACTTCTAATTTCAATGACTTCCACAGCAAGTGGATTTCATTTGATTTATGATGGCCGGCAAGTTTGCATTTTATCAGTACATTCAGTCATTATTTATGCTGATGACCAATTTCAATGGGTCAGTATCATCTAACTCACTACTAATCAAAGAGAATTAGGGTTCACTGCATTATTCAACAGCTACTAATTTATCTTTGGAACAAGGCTAAGGAATAGATGATGCCCTGCCTGAAATACGGCAATGACTCCACAGTTTAAAGGCATGATTGCTATTAACGGGGTCGAAGTACACTGAATGACACACTCGCGGAAACTCAACTCCATACAAATCAAGTGAATACGGCTATGAAGCACTTGGCTTTAAATGCACACAATGACATTTCCATAACTAGAATTAATTGCCTTTTAAACTGGGATGTGGAACACAAAGTCCTTTCCAGCACGACGTTAGAATTGAGATTTTGTGCAAAGTCTGGAGTAAATCAAACATTTTCAAGTCCACCAAAACAAATCATTAAGCTCAGGGAATGTATGTGAATGAAATTAAATAATAATAAAAAAAACATTGATGGAGCAAAACATTTTTCAAACTCGTAAGAAAACATAAAAGGCACGCAGCACACTAATGATATTACGTCAGACCTAGTCAAAAATCCACCAATAAAAGCTGATTATAGCCTACACTACTAATCATCATTTAAAAGGTGGTTTACACATGCAGATGGTTTACACACACACACACACACACACACACACACACATCTCCGGTGAAACTGCAGAAACCATTTCTAATTAGACTTCACTTAGTCTGATTAAAGGACAGCATAATAGAGCTCATCACTTGCATATTCACTTGTATTGATTGGGTGTCAAGCCAATAATTTTCAACATCAATTTAAGAGCAATCCCCCATTTTAAATGAGACATGCCATATGATCATTCAAACGACATGTTACGAATAAAAAAGCAAATAACCCCAGAACAATGACGTGTAGAAGCACCTCATCACATGCATTTCACACTATTACGACAAGTTAATCTGGAGTGTGTATTGAGCATGATAGCTTTCATTATTTCTCTGTATTATTAGTTGTTTACTTTACATTTTATAGTCATTAATTCATCACTCACTATTTGGCACTGTGTGTAATGCAACATCACACTCTTTGATAAATAAACATCTGATGTGCTCATTTGTCTGAGCAATGAATATATTTTCTGGTTATATTATTTATTAATAACAGAAAATAGCAAATAAAAAGTGGCGCCAGAATTTAAAACCAAAATGCATTTTTTTAACAAATTATGAAATTAATAGGTAAAATACTCCTCTGATTATGATCCAATTAATTATGATCAAAGTCAGGACTGAAAAAAATAGCTCTAAAGTCAATACGAAATGCCGTAAGAATGTAAATATAGTTCATATTTACTTTAATGTCACAGCAACAGCAGACAACCATGCAGAAAAGTTTCATGGTGACAAATTTACTTAATAGATCTGCTAATGTTACATGTCTCTGATGTTAAATAGTGAGGGGGGGGGGGGGGGGGGGTTCAGTTAAAAGCATTTATATCCACCAGAGTGAGTGACACAGTAGCAATTTTCAGCATGGCCAGAACAAACATGACAGTTTATGACTTGGCTCATGCCTCAGCTGGTCAGAAAAGTACAAACAACAATCGAAATGCATTCAGATTGAATCCAAAGAAGGCCAAAAATGACGGTGTGAAATATCCCCCACGGTGCAGAAATCCCCAGCAGTATATAATAACCTGGAACTGCTATATTTCTCTGACGCGGCGTATCTGAATGAGTACAATTTACAGTAAAGAGATGAAAAATGCCATCTACAGGAATTTGACAACACGTCCAGCACTGATGATCAGACTCCATTTGTAAACCTGTTCCCTTTTGTTGATTTGCCGTGTGATAAATTGCATTTAGCAAAGCAGGACAGGCTAAACGGTCCTGACAACTTTTATTGATTTGCATGAGATATATGCATGTAATCCTGTTTGTAGGTAAACTGTGGCGCTAGCAAAATCAAGTCACAGTGGTTTTGCAGAGAGAAAATTGCAGGCACCGCATGGGAAGGTGGAATAGAGAGAGAGGCGTGGGCCGCCCATTGGAATCTAAGAACTTGTATTAAGATATATTGGTTGCAGAATTCTTCAGGGCTTAAGCATTATTCATAGCAGACCCTCTCCATCTGAGACTGTTTATAAAACGAGACAGCTTCAGCCGTGATAGAGCTTCAACAACAGGGCCAGTGCCACTTAACATGAGCCAAGTTCGCCAACAGCCTTCCCAGCACCTTGATTTGCAAGCCCTCCGCAGATCCTTGATGAATGACTTTGTCAGGTAAGACAGCACGCAGCCTTTACTCAAGCCATTCACATTTACATAGAGCGGCCCCGTTTCCAGCTCTCCAACACATCAGTTCATTATGACCTGCTGTTTGTCATGTTGCAGTATAAAGAGATCATTTGTGCTTATTCCAGATCAACTGCAAAACGGGAAGACAAATGAGTTTGGGATGAAGCGTACAGCGTGTACGATCCAACACCGATTCATATAGCTCCGGGCTGACGGTGACGTATTTCCATAAAACATCTCTCCCTGATGTGGGTAAGGGGGGGGGGGGGGGGGGTTCTGGTCTAGCAAGGAACGTGGACATACAAATGGGACGAACTGTCTGTTGCCAGCCTGTGTTTGCGTAAGAGATGCAGACAGTGACTTAAAAAGCCCTGTAAGATTGTTTATTCAGCATTTTCCGCAGCCTCTCATACTTTACTTGCTCTTATTAAATGGAAACAAGAGAATCACCTTCAAGTTTATTAATGATGGTCCTCCGGATGAAAGATGCCTGCAAAAATTCCCAACATCTGTTTGCTGCGCTCACTTCTCAGCGGGGCTGCACCTATTTCTCATGCTTAATGATGCTCATCCACTCTGCAAGTTTTACGGACAAATGTGTATTTGGCCACATTCATCATTCTGAATGAGTGTTCTTGATGAGGCATCTGCTGGCCTGCTCCACTCCTTCTACTGCACTTTAACAAATGACATCTCTCTCCATATGCTTTTCATTTATGAGAAATGTGTTGATGCACACACACATATATACATATGTATACATATGGAGATACACATATGTATGTATATGTGTATGTGAGATATTGTATGTGTGATATATATATGGACACTTAAAGTGTATGCATGTCTTTTAGCATTACGATAGATACGATAGATAGAACGATAGATAGTAAGATAGTACGATAGATAGTACAATAGACAGAATGATAGATAATACGATAGATAGTAAGATAGTACAATTGATAGTATGATAGATAGTACGATAGACAGAACGATAGATAGTACGATAGATAGTAAGATAGTACGATAGATAGTAAGATAGTACAATAGATAGTACGATAGATAATAAAATAGTACGATTGATAGTATGATAGATAGTACGATAGACAGAACAATAGATAGTATGATAGATAGTAAGATAGTACGATAGACAGAATGATAGATAGTATGATAGATAGTAAGATAGATAGTAAGATAGTACGATAGATAGTAAGATAGATAGTACGATAGATAGAATGATAGATAGTACGATAGACAGAACGATAGATAGTACGATATATGGTAAGATAGTACGATAGATCGTAAGATAGTACGATTGATAGTATGATAGATAGTATGATAGATAGAATGATAAGATAGTACGATAGACAGAACGATAGACAGAACGATAGATAGTATGATAGATAGTACGATAGATAGTGAGATAGTACAATAGATAGTAAGATAGTACGATAGATAGTACGATAGACAGAATGATAGATAGTATGATAGATAGTAAGATAGATAGTAAGATAGAACGATAGATAGTAAGATAGATAGTACGATAGATAGAATGATAGATAGTACGATAGACAGAACGATAGATAGTACGATATATGGTAAGATAGTACGATAGATCGTAAGATAGTACGATTGATAGTATGATAGATAGTATGATAGATAGAATGATAAGATAGTACGATAGACAGAACGATAGACAGAACGATAGATAGTATGATAGATAGTACGATAGATAGTGAGATAGTACAATAGATAGTAAGATAGTACGATAGATAGTACGATAGATAGTACGATAGATAGTACGATAGATAGTAAGATAGATAGTACGATAGATAGTAGGGCTGCACAATTAATCAAATTTGTAATCGTGATTACAATTACAGATGACACAATTATGTAATCGTTCAATAAAATGTAATTGCAATTACAAAAAAAGTCCACTTATATTATACTGTGTACTTAATATGCGTTTTTTTTTTTTCTTTCTACAGGTTATCTTAATTTTTTTCCCCATTGTTTTTATTTTTAGTATAACATAATACCATGCATATTTTTTTATTTTTTTATTTAAAGAAACCAAAACCAAATGTATATTTGACTTTTGAGGCTTAATGCTATAGAATAATCGTAATTAATTATCGCAATTACAATTTCAAGGGAATAATCGACAATTATGATTTGTCATAATCGTGCAGCCCTAATAGATAGTAAGATAGTACGATACATAGTACGATAGATAGTAAGATAGTACGATTGATAGTATGATAGATAGTAAGATAGACAGAATGATAGATAGTGCGATAGATAGATAGGTAGATGGATTGATGGATTGATGGATAGATGGATAGATGGATAGATGGATAGATGGATAGATTTTTTTAGACACAGTTTTAGGGTCTCAGGGTTTCAGTACGGTTCGGTATGTGCTATGTTCAGGAAAATCAGTAATTAGCTATATCAGTCAAGAACAGTGTGCGATTTCTTTGTCATTTGTTGTTTGAGTAACATTAAAACATAGACAGCAGGCATAAGCTTCTTTCCCTTTAAGATATAATGTTACACATGAACATGTCTTTCTCGACTGTTTACATTTTACTTAAGACAAAACCTACTATGTTAGCTAGGATACTTGCCAAGACAAGCATGTTGACATAATTTTTGTGTGAATTCAATCACAAGACATGACAGAGAACTCAATATTTGCACACTATCTGCAACGTGCCGTGTGCATGCTTCAGACGAGTGCACACACACAAATTCTCTTTTGTGTCTTGCTCTTAAATGTTTGCAAGGCTTAAATGAGTTTAGTTTAAACACAAATAGCAATGTTTGGTGTTCAGGTGTCACCTGCGCTCGTGCGCTATCAACACCAGGGTGAAGACACGTTCGAGCATAGCACACACATACAAGAGTGACTGTTTTGTCCACGCTTTTTGATCATCTCTGTTGTAATGTATTGGGGAGCCAGAATGTGTATCCATCGACATAAACATACATTAGCCTAACTCTGTCTGTTTTACGCGTTATTTTCAACAAACCATATTATAGAGGAGTCATCAGATTTGAGATGAACTGTGGTGCAAGTGCATACCGAACCGTGGGTGGAGAACAGTACGTTTCGATTTTTTACAGAGAACAGTTACATCAGTAATAGATAATGATTGGATGGATGGATGGATGGATGGATGGAATGATAGACAGAACAATAGAACAAGCAACAGAACCAAAAGTGCCCTCTGATTTTCAAGATTTTCTTTTTAAATAAACTGACTAACAAACAAAAAACTTCTCTGCCTTTTGGACGACAAAACAAAAAAGAAAACCGAACAAAAAACAATCATCAGTGAACAAAAAGTGGCCACGGTGCCATTTCACCACTCAAACATCCATTATGTAATGTCTTTAGGAGAGCAATCCAGAATCATGAGAGTTCAATGGCAGACTTCCAAAGCCTGGATGACAGATACTGTCGAAAAACTGCTTTTTCCATTGAGTTAAGACTCGTCACTAGCAGACAACAGGCATGTCCCTGTGGACTAACATGAAAGGCCTGTGTATGTAACAATGTGTATGGACCAAGAGCATGTTGACATGAACAAACAACACATTAGTCATACATATCATCTCTGCAGTTGAGCCTAATAAATCGGGGCTGTGTTTGATCTCCAGCTGGTTCTGAATTCAGAGAGTGAATGGCTCAAACAGGCACAAGTTAAAATGCCAGGACACGCCGTCTGCTTTTTCCACGAGTTTGAGAATCAAAGCGTTCGCGTCAGCTCAAGGGAAAACTGAAAATAGCAAATAAGTCATAAATATGGTCATTACAGTAAAAAGCAGAATCAGAGGCAGCAGGTATGATACCGCCACAGAGAAAGAGTGTGGTAAGTGCTGTGGTAACACTGTTCAGAACAATGAAGAGGATACTGACATCCAACACTATAATTAAAATCTCCCCTTCATAGGCAAGATCATTGAAAAAGTTGTTTTCAGTCAGCTGAACAAATTCTTAAGCTCAAACAGATACTTTGACAATTTTCAATCTGGTTTCCGACCGCATCACAGCACAGAGACGGCACTCATAAAGATTATAAATGATATTCGCCTCAATACAGATACAGGCAAAACATCAATTCTGGTACTACTGGACCTCAGTGCTGCATTCGACACTGTTGACCACAAAATACTTCTTGACAGGCTAGAAAATTGGGTTGGGCTTTCTGGAATGGTCCTCAAATGGTTCAGGTCATACTTAGAAGGGAGAGGTTATTATGTGAGTATAGGTGACCATAAGTCTGAGTGGACATCCATGACATGCGGAGTCCCACAAGGGTCAATTCTTGCACCACTCCTATTCAACCTGTACATGCTGCCACTCAGCCAAATAATGAAAAATAACAAAATGGCTTACCACAGCTATGCTGACGACACCCAGATCTACTTAGCCCTATCACCTAATGACTACAGCCCCATTGACTCTCTATGTAAATGCATTGATGAAGTTAACAGTTGGATGTGCCAAAACTTTCTTCAGTTAAACAAAGACAAAACTGAAATTACTACATTTGGAAACAAAGATGAAATTCTGAAGGTGAACGCATATCTTGAGGCTAAAGGCCTGAAATCAAAAAATCAAGTCAGGAATCTTGGTGTGATTTTGGAGTCAGACCTGAGTTTCAATAGTCATGTCAAAGCAATAACTAAATCCGCTTACTATCATCTCAAAAATATATCAAGAATTAGATGCTTTGTTTCCAGGCAAGACTTAGAGAAACTCGTTCATGCTTTTATTACCAGTAGGGTGGACTATTGTAATGGTCTTCTCACCGGCCTTCCCAAAAAGACCATTAGACAGCTGCAGCTCATACAGAACGCTGCTGCCAGGATCCTGAGCCGAACCAGAAAATATGACCATATCACACCAGTCCTCAGATCTTTACACTGGCTTCCAGTTACATTTAGGATCGATTTTAAAGTGCTATTACTTGTATATAAATCACTCAATGACCTAGGACCTCAATACATTGCAGATATGCTGATTAAATACAAACCCAACAGATCACTCAGATCATCAGGATCAAGTCAATTAGAAATACCAAGGGTTCACTCAAAGCAAGGAGAGTCTGCTTTTAGCTATTATGCCAGCCGTAGCTGGAACCAGCTTCCTGAACAGATCAGATGTGCTCCAACAGTAGCCACTTTCAAATCCAGACTCAAAACACATCTGTTTAGCTGTGCATTTACTGAATGAGCTGTGCCACTGTACGTGCTTTGTCCGAACTGCTTGCATTTTAATTTATATGCTTAAATTTAACCCTGTTTTTATTTTTATTTTTAATTATACTCTTTATTTTTATCTTTCAATATTTTCTTTATTTTTTATTTCTTTAAATTCCTATTATAACTGTAATATTTTTATTTCATTTCTGTGTAAAGCACTTTGAATTGCCACTGTGTATGAAATGTGCTATACAAATAAACTTGCCTTGCCTAATTATAGGCTGCAGTTAAAGGGCCAGATCACAGTAGTGAGTGTTTGATCTGCACCATGCGCATGTTTTGTGTTAAAATAAGCCTCTCTATCTAGAAGCATTATAAAATATAATTTATGCTTTGTGTTGCTCATTTTGAGCCATTTTCAAAATAACTCAAGCTTTTTCTCAATCTATTTCTATCTGATGTTGTTTGAGGCTGGTTAGTGCTGGTTTAGAGCTGCCCTGTTAAGTAGCATAAGCATGCTATTCATCAGCCAAACTCTTCTGGTGAAGCTAGTTGACCCACTGTACATAGTCTTGTAAACCTGACTTATTATGTAGCCTTGCTAGTTAAGCTAACTACAAGCTGGTAGAAATACTAGACCAACATTTGGCGGCCTAACAACATATGCTGGTATAAACAGGAAGAGACAGAGCACGCACGGACGGACGGACGGACGGACGGACGGACGGACGGACGGACGGACGGACAGACAGACAGACAGACAGACGGACAGACGGACAGACGGACAGACGGATAGACAGACAGACAGACAGACAGACAGACAGACAGACAGACAGACAGACAGACAGACGGATAGATATAGGACGGACAGACAGATAGAATGATAGAATGAAAGATCGATTGATAGAACAATAGCTAGACAGACAGACAGACAGATAGACAGATAGACAGATAGACAGATAGACAGATAGATAGATAGATAGATAGATAGATAGATAGATAGATAGATAGATAGATAGATAGATAGATAGATAGATAGATAGATAGATAGATAGATAGATAGATAGATAGATAGATAGATAGATAGATAGACAGAACGATAGACAGAACGATAGACAGATAGATAGATAGACAGAACGATAGACAGAACGATAGAAAGACAGATGGATAGACAGACGGATAGACAGACAGATAGAAGGATAGACGGATGGATAGATAGATAAACAGAGCAATGGATGGATGGATGGATGGAATGACAGAACAAATAATAGAATGACAAATAGAATGATAGAGAATAACGTTTGTTGGTTTGTACTGTCGATTGATCAATGCTAACCGATCGATTAGGGTGTTGCCAATATGACCACCAAACTGACTTGTCTTAAATAAAATAAATTTGATGCAAAATGAATCTAATGACTTTGAGTGTGCATGTTACATAACCTAACACTTTTGTCTCATAGTAAAACAGTGTGACTGTATTTCCTGAGAAGGTTCCCTCTCTGAACCCCGGGCCAAGCAGACAGAGCTTTGTACTCAAGAGTTTGTTTTTAGGGATCATACTAAGCAGTTCTTTGTTGTGGCTGATCTGTGAGGGTGGGAATGGCCGTGTCAGTGAGCCAGGCTTATTCAACGTAAACCTGTGTAAAACTATCTGTCTAATAAACAGCTGCAGCACCTCAGCTGGACCAAGACGAATAAATCATCTCTCACAAGGCAAAACAGACACAGTGTGAAGTCCGGCCCTCAGCTAAAACTCCTGACAAGCATAAATGAGGAACAGCTATTTATTCACGGCTTTAGAAGCCCCCACACTCCTCCCGCCCCATCCAGACCTGGAGCAGGTCAACTGACGTCATGTGTCTACAGTAATTTATTATAACACACACTGAACTCCAAGGGCATGTTGGGATTGACTAGGATTGTGAAGGAAAATCAAATAAAGAGAGGTGTTTATTATTCCCATTGCATATAGAGTGATTGTAGCTGTTTGTCAGGATTTTACAATGTGTCATGTCCGTCTTAAAGGGATAGTTCACCCAAAAATGTAAATTCTGCTATTACTCAGACTCATGTCTCATGGGTTTTTTGGACAGTCACATCACATGATATTTTACAACCTGAACTAATATCATCTTGTCATAAAAAGGTCTTATTATCTGTAACTTTAAGAGACTTTTAATAAATTTTAATAAAACACACACACACACACACACACACACACACACACACACACACACACACACACACACACACACACACACACACACACACACACACACACACACACACACACACACACACACACACACACACACACACACACACACACACACACACACACACACACACACACACACACACACACACACACACACATTACCTGTTCCTGGTATAAATAATACTAATACAAACAACAGTGAAGGGGTTGATTGAGTAAAGGACATGTTCCTTTTTTTTTCCTTTTTGGATGAACTGTTCCTTTAAGAGTCATACGAATCCATCTGTCAGAACTCTTTTAGTCTGTTGAAGCTGTATATGCTCACATAATGAAATGATATTAAATGTATTATAGCAAACATGTTTCCACAAAGGGAGGCCCTGAAACACTTACACCGGGCATGTCATATCCATTAACCTTCTAATGGCTGACATAACAGCTGTTGATAATAGAGTAATAACAATGTGTGTTATGGAAACAGAATGAAATGTTTGGACACGAATTGTAGAGGGGACTCGTCTAGTCTTCTGGTCTTTCAAATATGATTCATAAAGATATAATTCATTTCTGCAGCTATCACGTCATATTGACAAATCCATCCTAAAACCGTTGTCATCAACAGACTGATTCCACTAAGAACCAGCCTTAGTTTCCATTGAGGAACTAAGACTTGGTTCTCTTTCAATGCTCGTCCAAGACTTTTGTTTACTAACTCTGGTTTTATGTCATTAGTCTCTGTTTGCTTGCATTTCCATTACTCCGTTTCCATTTGGAGATGTAGAAAAATTGCTCTTTCGCTCAAATGACTTAGAGCAACCCTAAACTGACATGTGTGTTACTTATGATTATGTGTAAATATTCCTGCAGAGGATCGACCGCTACAAAAGCGCTTCCCAATATTAATATTACATTAGTAAATTCGATAACTGAAACAACATACACAATTTCAAAGTAGACCACGAGGTTGGAGATGTTTATTAGTTTTCATTTAGCGCTATGCAATGTGAATGATAAAAGATGGAGAAGCGCATTACTCCAATTTTGCTCGGCCTGTCTAACAAAGTTCACACACACAAGCGCATGTACTCACAAACATTCACACTTACTCAGACAGGAGCAGTTATCAAGGAACCCGGGGGCTACAACTGCAAAACTGCTATGTGAAACATTTATAATTTATGATGTATTTGATGTGGTGATATGTATAAACTTCAGAGGAATTTTAATAAGGCTCAAGCAATTAAAAAAAAAACTTTGTGAAGGGTTGTTTTCAATTTTTTTTGGAATTATTTCTGCCGAAAGAAAAAGTTGCAATGCAGAGTGTGGTCTTACAACTTCTTTTCATTGAGGAAAGAAAAAAGTAATTTCATCTTTTTTTCTTTATTTCAATGCCTTATTGATCTTGGTGCCGGGGTCTCACAGAGGCTATTTAATGGCCCAACTAGTGACTGTTCCACAATGTCCAATACAGTCAGCACAAGGAAAGCATTTTCATTGATCAATGTCTTTGCAAAGCATACAGATAAAGATTGATAATGTACTTCAACAAATCCTAATATCAATTAGAGCTTAATGAAAAAAAAAAAACCTGCATCAGTATAAAACGCCATTACAAACACTTTTATGCTCAATGAAAGCAAGCCTCTCACCTTCAAAACAACACAAGAGGCAGAACTGCTCTAAAACGAGATATTAATCTTTTAGACAAAAGGGATTGTGTCTGTATGAGCCACTGATAAGCAGTAACCTTTCATAATTGGTTTTCCTTAAGGAAAAATTTAAACAAATGGCAGTTAAACCTGCTTTCTACATCTCCCAGCGCCTTGAGAAACAAGTAATAGAAATAATTGCATAGAGAAGGGTCTGGGTGCTAATTTGTTTCCCTATTAGAAAATCCTTCTCCTTTGTGATTCAATTTACGTTGTGCACTGGCAATGCCCACACTGCAGTCTTATTTGAATCAAGCCTCTGTCAAGTCTAATAAAACAGAAGGAGCAAGAGCGTGGATTAAGAAACAGACGTACAGAAAACTGGAAGGAGAGATGGAGTGGTGTTAAGAGGCGAAGACAGGGCGGATCACGATTTCTCGGGCCTTCATCCATCCTAACAGCGAGTCCAGAACAATGTCACAGAGCAATTTCTCTTAACAAAGCCATCAGATTTGACTAGCCTGCTGGAAAATCCAGCTTTAAAGGAAGGGCTCATCCAAAAATGACTTCAAGCTGCTCTTTTCCATACGATGAAAGTGCATAGGGACCAATGACAGCTGTGGTCACCATTCATTTTTATTGTATGGAAAATATATTTTAAGTTCAACAGAAGAAGTCATCCAGGTTTAGAATGACATGAAGGTGAGTAAATGAAGACATTACTATTACTTTAAGACATTCATTGTTTGTTGGCACATGGTAGCTGGTTTCTAGTTGGTTCAAGCTGGCTCAAACATGTTCCCAAAACCATCTTGACCACCTTAAACTTGTTGATAGTCTATACAAGAGATGTCAAACTCTGCTCCTGGGGCCTGTACCATGATGGTAGTTTAACAAACTCAGGGTTACAGGATTAGTTTCGAGTTGACAAATCCAAACCAATCTATTCAGGCTTTGTTGGTCCCATGATGCTGATCATCAACTTTCTCTGTCAACTCAGGCTTTGATCCTGAGTTTAGGAGTTTAGCTGTGACATCAGCAGTAAACAGCCAATCACAGGCTGTGGATCAGTGAAACTGAGATTCACTTCTCGCGGGAGAAGCAGTGTGATTAACTTCACTCATATACATGATTGAAAAATATTAAGAATTTAAACAAATTTACACAGAAGAAAAGAGCTGTCGAGGACAACTTTAAGAAAAATCTTATACGTCAATGCAAGTAAAAGTTATGAAAATAGTATAGTTTATATATAGAGAGAATTGAACATTTATGCTCACATGTAATTTTTTATAGATTTAGTTATTGAATTTAAAGCTTATTTGTATGACCTTTACTGTATATAGGCTATTTAGTTTAATATTAACAAAATGCCTATTAATGATTGATTTACTCAAATGATACATGTGTAATTGATTAAGGGTATAATAATTACATAAATTGTATTTAAATAATTCCAAATTATTATTATTTTAAATAAGCATTGTTAAAAGCCAGAGGCTTAAGTCTTTAATAGCCATTAGCTAGTGACCTTTAATTTGGAGTAGAAACAGAAGGAGTGTCTTTCCTGCATCAGAGGTGTGTCTCTTTGCTCACAGCTGATTGGTCCAATTTCAGTTTGAGATCTCTTATCCAGAACATAACCTGCCCTGGAGCAGGGTAGCTGTGGAGCGTAAGTTACTATGGAGATGAACACTGCTAAAAGCCAAACCACTTTAATGGTACCTAAAACCCAGGATTGGCACAAACTAAGCTTAAACATATCTGGCTAGCTAGCTAAACCGGCTTCATGGTATAGGCCCCTGGAGGGCCAATCTCCTTGAGAGTTTAGCTCTAACTTGCTCCAACACATTTGCCTGGTAGTTTCTAGTCATCCTGTACCCCTTTTCCACCAAGGCAGTTCTAGAGCTAGATCGGAGCCAGAGCCTAGTTTCAAATCGGTTCTTTGTGATTCCACACCCAAAGCCCCAGCTCCGAGCCAGGAAAAGTGGCTTTTAAGTAGCACCAAAACATTGCTGGGCTAGAACAGGGCTAGACGTAAGAACCGATTACGTCAGGCGCTGGGGGCGGGGTCAACAAGACGAACACAAACTTGAGATCCGCTATTGTTGAAATAGCAGCTAAGGGAGCTAACAGCTGCTGCTCGTTTGTAATCTCTGTCTAAATTATACAAATTACGGCGAACTGCATGAATGCGTTGGATTCGCTGTGTTTTTGTTGTGTTTTGATGCCGATGTAGGATCGTAAAGCCATGTGAATCTAGTAACGCAACGTTTGCATTGTTGATGGAAGGCTTGTTCGCAGCGGTGCTGTGCAGACCGATCGCTGTATGATAACGAGTCCAGCGAGAGCATATTACTCCTTATGCTTTTGATTCACTCATACGTTTTTTTTTTTAATTTAATTTGTGGATCGGTCTGCGCAGCGCCGATGCATCTCGAACAAGCCTGGTGTGTTTGTGTTTCCCGCTGCCCAGGGTTGCCAGGTTTTCACAACAAAACCCGCCCAATTGCTATTCAAAACAAGCCCAATCACGTTTCAGGGGGGCTTCCCCAGTAAAAATCACATTTGGGGGTAAAATATGTGTTTTTTTTGGCATGGTTGCCTACTAAAATTTGCATTCCCGGGGCTAAATATCACATAATTGGGGTCGCTTCAACCCGCGGACATGAAAAACAGCCCGCTGCAACAGTAGCCCAATTCCATGGGAAAACCGCGGACTTGGCAACACTGCCGCTGCCTCGCTAGCGTTGCTGAGAAAGATGAGACGTATACAGTGACGCAAGACATGGCTCTGTTGTAGCTCTCAGCATGTGGAAAAGCAAACGGTTCTTAGAAGGCTCCTCAGTTGAACCAACTATGAACTGGGACTAGCTCTGGCTCTGAACTAGCTCTAGCACTGCCTTGGTGGAAAAGGGGTACTGGAGAACTTGATTAGCTGGTTCAGAAGTGTTTAACTGGAGTAGGAGCTAAACCACGGCCCTCTAGGAGTAGGATTGGATACCCCTGGTCTTCCAGCTTGGACCAGCTAAATAAGAAGCCTAGACCAGCAAATTAACAAGCGTGCATCATCTACACTGGGTTCACACAAAGCCCCTATCTTAAGGTGGATTTTCTAGCGGCGTACAGGAAGGCGGCTCTTGACATTGACACTGAGCGCCCCGTCAAAAGCGATGAAAAGTCTTTCACCCACACTGCACCACGATATCCCATTCAACAGCTAAACCCAAGGTGATTCTGCTTTGTAACTGTAGCTAAGAACCCGAATGCATGTAACATAGCAGATTGCGGACGATACGAAATAAAGCGAGCACGTTACAGACACTTCACCTTCACGTCACATCACTCATTCACAAACTCTCAGCAATTCTTCACCCATCGCACCTATTTTCTAGCCTGTCTCGCTGATAGAGGCTTTGATCTCTCACACCTCTCAAGTGTCAATCAGATCTGACTGACAGCCTGACCCTGCCTCCCCACGGGAGGGCCTGACAGCCTAACAGCACTCTGACAGTCATCTCAATGGAAACTGCTCTGTATTATTCTTTACATTATTGTCCACACTTTTCTTACTATAAAAGCTGGGCTCAAAGGAACACTATAACCACTGCTCAGAAATATGGCAGGCTCTGATTATGCCATGTGGGATGAAAGGCATATTTCTTCCTGACGGTTCTCCCGTTTTTCACTGACACAATACACTTTCCATTCATTACTGCTCGCTATGGGCGCGCCCGGACCGGGGAACATTGCTTGGAAGTGGTTTAGCTTGTCCTTGGCATCCAATTCCTAGGGACCATTTATCTGATGATATATTTTCCTTTTGGAAAGGCAAGTTGGGATTCTTTCCCCAACAGGAAGGACATTGATAAGCCATCAGGGATTTGTTTATTTTGATCTATGGCCATTGCATTTACACTAGTATATTCTTTATAGCGAACTGTGACCGCAAATATGTCTCATAGCAAAATAAATCACAACTTGCCAGAAAGCCATATATTTAAGGCATTAAACAGAAAACGGCTTGGAAATGCCATGAAATGAGGTCACAGCTTGCAGCAAAACTTTAATTTGATCCCTCTTCCAAGGATATTTTTTCATGCAGAAATATTCATTGCACAATGCTCACTTGACCAACATTTACAATGAAAGCATAATATAACACAAGCTTTTCCTTAATTCCTACTAATGGTAAAAAAGAAAAGGTCACTTGACAGAATACAGAATATATTACAATTATTTTAAAAAAGGACTCCGAAGATGAAGACGTAAAAGCAACGTGAGGCTTTTAGGATCTTAACTTCTGACAGCAGCGTGATTTAAAATTCCATTCAAAATTATTCCTACCCATTGGGATACACTATTCAACATCAGACCTGCTGACAGCACTAACCCAGTCAAAACCACAATTCTTCATCTACAGGCTGATTAATGAAGTTGTTCTGACAGTTTCATCTTATATACAGTAGCGAGCCGGCCAGCACAGAAACAGGCACTTTTATTATTATTACGTGTTTTTTTTTTTTTTTTGCTAAGCCTGTTGAACTCAACATCCCACTAGAGCAACCCCTGTGACAAAGCTGCCTTTTTCACAACACGCATAGAAGCCTGTGAGCACAACTCTACAGCCTGTGTGGAAACAGAGTTGAAGGGTCACATAAACTCACAGACGAGGCAAAGACTCGGAAGAGAAAGGAGAAACAATCGGCTCCTCAACCCGGGGGCCGCGATTTGTTACCGAGACTGCAGAGCCGTCTGGCATGGCAAACACCTCTGCGTCCGCTCTCGGCTTGTTCCTTTTCCTGACAGAGCCGAAAGGGAGGGTTGGAGAAAGAGGCCTTTTCAGCGTGATACTCAGATCAACCGTGCCAGATCTGGCTCACATCGCAGTGCGAGGCTGGTAATGGCACTACAAGGCTACCGCGGCATACATGAGCCGGGCGTTTCTCGCCTTGTCACTAGCTCACTATCATGCGCCATACCAAGGCCCATGGCTCACTCGAAAGTAAGATCTGATCCTTTGCGGGCGAAACAAGCAACTGCGCATCTGCCTCGGGTCTTCTGGAATATTCCACCTGGCACTAACAGCAGCTCCGATTTTCCCTCCACACACGCTGCAACCTGGAGCCTCGCTGGAGGTTTGAGAGGAAGCCCATGCAATCAAAAGACAGACTTGGGGGGGTATAAAAGATGTTAAATATTGGAAAGCACCATGCTGGTAACCTGGAGCGGTTTCCTCACATAAGACTTGTACTGGGTAAAATAAAAGCTTTGGTGGGTAGACTAGCATGAAAGAGTGTCAGAATGGATTCAATTACTAAAGCGGATTTCTGGCTGTGCCTACTTATAGTCCAAAATTCCAATGCAGCGAATATCTGAGAAAGATAAAGGAAATCATTGCATCAGTGTCAGCTTATACGTTGCTTAAAAAGTTGGTCTTAACAAATATACCAGGCTAAGACCTTCACAAACATCTCTCTTTGACATGCATCGACACAAACACCTTTTCGAAATGTCTTGCATCTCTGAGAATGATTGCACTAACCCACGCCTGCTTAAGGTTGTTCTGTCAGTAAACAGCACAGTTGTTGTGCGCAGCAATGACCCATTTCCAACTGAACTTTGAGTGACCCTCTTTGCCTTTATGACCTCAGTGAAGGTAAAGACAGAGAAATAGAGAGAGGGAGTAAGAAAATCCTGATATATGAACCCGTCCGCCCACTCCTGTCTTCCTGAACCGAACGCATTCAGTGTCCACCGAGACAACAGCCGCGCAGCCAATCAAAGCCTTCTGGCCATTGAGCAATTATCTGTGCTCCGTGACATAGGTGGACTCTGAACCAGTGACCCCAGCAACCCTCTTCCATTGCCTCTTAAAATAACCCATGGCAACACATAAGCACTGCTCATACATAAAACGGAGAAGGAAAAGTAGATTTATTTTTCCCTGACAGGTCCAGGATCACATTACATGGCATTCAAAGTGCAAAGCCTGAAATCATAGGGCTAGATTTTCACATCGTACAACAGCGAAGCATAAACTCGTGTCATTATATCAATTTATTTCAATGTCATTGGTGTGGGCTTGAGTTTGTCTAATTCAATGAGCGCCAACATGAACTAGATTTGGATCTGACTTTGACATTTTCCAACCACCTAGCAAAGTGGAAAAAGAGAGAAATCATGCTTTAGTGACACATACCCCTTTCAAAAAGCAGATGAAGTAAACAAACAATTTGAGCAGCGGAAACAACAAAAACCTTGATAATTTGTCACTTATGGAATGGAAAAGCGCCTGTAGAAGGCCTTGGGGAGGGGGGAGGGGGGTGTATTCACATTTTTCCCTTTTTTCCCATACACAAGGCGATTTGCCAAGCTACACCTCAGAAGACAAGTCTCCCCTAGGCACTCCGCTCACAAATACAGTTTGATCTGATGTAGTTTTGGATTTGTGTCTGGAGGGCTGCTCCTCGTGGTGACAGTCCCGGAGGGGAGACGGTAGTATCACATTCTGTTCAGTGTGCTGTGTCACGCCATCCAGGCCATATGCTCTCTGCTCGCCTAGTGCCACATTGCTGCCATCTCACCAGTCTGCCCTGAGTACTACGTACAACAGCTGGTGCTGCTGTTGTGGGCACATAAAAACCCACATAAATAAGACAGGTTATAGTGAGAGTGTAGAGATAAGACACTGATATAGTTTGCTTGGGTAAAACAGCACATACACTAGGTTCGAAAACCTAGTGAGCTGCCTAGGCACTGTAAGGCATCAGAAGAATGTTCCTGACACCTTCTTCTAAAGCAGTATGACATTTTAGGGTCACGGTTTCGGTACAGTTTGGTATGTGCTATGATCAGGGAAAAATGACTACTGTCAAATACAAATAAGGAAAATAAGAACAAATAATCAAACTACAAGCAACAGCACAAATAAATACAATGAGATAAGATGTACAAACGTACAAATACATAAGACGTAATGCATGGATCAAATATTCTGATATGCACATGATGCCACTCTTGACTGTTTTTCGACTATGTTTACCAGGATACTCGCCAAGATAGGCATGTTGACAATTTTTGTATGAATTAGTCTGTTTAAGCGCAAGAAGACTTAAAGAACTCAATTTAGTATTCACGCGCTGTCTAAGATGCGGCTTTCTGTGTCCACACACGAAACTTCTCACAACACGCAAGAGTTTTCATTCCAGTCTTCTTGCGCTTGAATGTTAAAATATGCAGGGTGTTAACACTCTGGGGTACTTCGGGTCAAAAATGACTGCTTTATAAAAAAAATTGAAATTTGAAGGGGTGAATCTCTAAAACATCAAGAGTGCAAAACAGACAAAAAAACTCACACACACACACTTATACACACAAAAACACATGCACACACAAATGAACGCGTGCCATTCAAAAAGCTAATTGTGTTTTTGTGTGTGTGAGTTTTTTTGTCTGTTTTGCACTCTTGATGTTTTAGAGATTCACCCCTTCACTGTTGAGTCCTTTTTTCTGCATCCTGGCTGATTTGTAGATTGTGTGCACAAAAAAACTCATACTCGTATTTTCATATTTTTGCCAATTTCCCATTCACAGGGGTCATTTTTGATCCGAAGGTCCTGAGTGTGACTATTTTTTTTTTACGACCACTTAGACTTTTCAAATCCTGTCCACAATTTTTTGGGGTGTTCATATACCAAGTACCAATAAAGTCAGCAAGTTTCGGACCATTCCGATGAAGCTACGATTTTTTTTAAAATTGTATAAAACGCAAGATCCACTATAGTGGTAAAAATGTGCTATTGCGTGATAAAAATGTGCTATTGTGTGATAAAAATTTTCAATGTGTCCACCGGATGGCACTGATCTCATTTAAAAAATTGCCTTCATGAGGCCTAGGCTTGACTCTAAAATGAAATACAGCTTTAATAAAAAAAAAAAAAAAAAAATGAGTATATATATATATATATATATATATATACACACATTTTTTATTATATTCAATGGGAAAAAATGGGTCATAATTATTGCATAAACATTAATTATAAATCATACAATTATCTCAAAACACCAAAAAAGAAAAGAAAAAATATTATTGAACAAAAATATATTCCATTGATTTTACTCAAATCTTTATCTTAATCCCAGCCTCCGGGTCATTTTTGACCCGAAGGTCCTGAGTGTGACCCATAAATGAAGTACGCAAGAGGGTTAAAGCTGCACTATGTAACTTTTCCGTCCGCTAGAGGTCACCTCGCCTATTCAAAACAAAGGTGTAGTTTGATGACCCCAAGCTTGAGCGCAGAATCTTGGGACATGTGGTCTTCACCTCACAGCCGGTGGAAAAGAATCGAGATAGGACTCCGGCAGAAATCATGTTCATGGATGCGATTATTAACGTTATTGTAGTATGAAGCAGAGCAGGGCCGAGAGTTGTGGGAGCTGAGCAAGGCCGCAGGAGTGATTGTTAATAAGAAGAGTGCAATACACGCCTTGCGCACAGCGCAACTTTTATTATGGCATTGTCACTGGGGGGACTTTTATTATGCCACAGTCGTCGGCTCCATTTCTGTTTTTCCAGTCATGAGTACGAAGTAACGCAGCTCTGTTCATATTAGATACATCTGTGTATGTTGAAAATTATGTTATGACGTTATTCTGTGCGTTCGCGCGGTGGCTGCTATGACACTTGTTGCACACTGTAGTAAGAGTAAAGCGTTTCTGCAAAATAAAACCGGAAACCGAGGGTAACGCAGGTATGATGCAATTGACAGGCGACTCCCTCACACGTCCCGGTTCCTTGGTTAAAATAGCAATTTTCTCACGAATTCCAAATAGTTGGAACATTTGGGATATTGTGGTCTAGTGGTTTTTGGATATTTTACTGAACATTTTTTTACATAGTGCACCTTTAAAAAGGCACATGATGAACTGTGATGTCAACAACAAATGTACATACTAACAGTTGATTGGACAGCTACTTTCACATGAAACGTGTCCATTGACAGAAACATACAGTAGCCTACATTGGAGGAATTCTGTCTGTCTGTTTTACGCATTGTACCATTACACCAAGTAGTCAGGAGTCCATATTCGTCATTCAAAAAGGAAAACCGTAACTAGGACTGCGCGGATATACAAACCGTAAACAAAGCAGGGCTTGCGTACCATTTTGAATATGAATCATGCTGATCAATTTCTTTATTCCAGACGGCTACGTTGTTTGTGCCGTTTTAACTTCTTTACTGGCTTTCATCGCTTTTCTTCTTGTGCACTGACTGGATTCTCTAAGCCAAACAGGCAATCAGAGTTCACTCTCTCACTGACGCAGCTTCAACATGCTCAAAAAGCCGTAGATGTGCAGAACACACTGCAAAAATTGCATCCATTATTTGTGCTATGTATTCTATTTTTTGCTTAACAACATAGCACATCGTTAGCTTTAGACATCACTGTTAACTGCAGAGCTTTATAGCTGAATTGAACTCATTCCATAATTGATTAACTTAACACAGCTTTTGAACAAAATTGAATCAACATTGAACTGACTTTAGCTGAACAATGACAATACGTAACAGTGCAATTGAATTTTGTTTTGATCATTCCTGTTTATCACTGTGAAGCTATTTTGAAACAATCTGTATTGTATAAAGCCCTATATAAATAAAGGTGACGTGATTTGACAATAAGCAGCATTAGCAAGGTTCTCTGGAAATTGAGTCTCCTGTGGGCTTCATTTATATAGCGCCATTTGTCTAAAGATTTGCTGCCTACGTTCCAAATCAGTCACTTATGAGGTTCTATTCGTTTAGGACACTAGGTTTTGGTACAGAGCCCCTGTAAATCCATCGCATATGCACTAGTTGGCATTCTTGTTATTCTTGTTCCACACTTTGTAGCGGGTTCTCACCTCCTCACAGGGGTGACCAGAAACAGTGAGGTAGGGGCAGTGATAGTTATGTGATCCTGTGGCATGTCTTCTTGGGAACGGCACACATAGAGGACCTTCAGTGAGGACGGACATGCACATCAATGTCGGTGTGAAATTCAAACAGACTGATCCAGGGCACGTTCAGGATTACACCATACCCCCCTCCCTCTGTGCTCGCTTCACAGCACAATAGGCTGCCTGTGAAAGGGCTGGAGTGAGCCATTAGCTCTGCTAAAGTGTCGATTCATAGCTGCTGTGGGAAAAGGAAGGCTGCTTTAGGGTTGAATTACATAGCTCACCTGGAAAGCCCTGTCCCACCTCGACTCCTTCAGCAGGTGCTATTTCCTGGCATCTAACACCCAAGGTCAATGACGTGTGTCAGTCAAAGAGTATGTTAGCTGTAAGCTTTCAGACTAAAACTAAGAGTGGTATTTATTAGTAGAGTCATAAGAACATGTTGAACAAATCTACACATAAAGTGGAGGCAAAAAGTATTTTCAGAATTCCGTTTAATTACACAATAGTTGCTATAACTGATAGAAATGTGCTCTGTGATCAGCTACATCACACGGTCCTGGCACACAGCTCAATAGGGCCTGTGAATAGAAAGTTTAAAATAACAGCATTTATTTTGAATATAATCTTTTGTAACATTATAAATGTCTTTACTGTCACTTTTGATCAATTTATTGCATCCTTGATGAATAAATGTATGATTTTTTTATATATATTTTTTTATTTTTTAATGAACGGTAGTACAATGTTGCAAAAGCTTTCTATTTCAGATAAACACTGTTCTTTTGAACTTTCTATTCATCAAAGAATGCTAAAAAAAAATTGTTTTACACAACTGTTTTCAACATTGATAATAATCACAAATGTTTCTTGAGCAGCAAATCATCATATTAGAATGATTTCTGAAGGATCATGTGATTCTGAAGACTGAAGTAATGATGCTGAAAATTCAGCTTTGCATCACAGAAAAAAAAAACATTTTAAAATATATTCAAATCGAAAACAGTTATTTTACATTTCATTAAATGCAGCCTTGGTGAGCATAAGGGACTGCTTCTAAAAACATTAAAAATGTTACAGATCAAGAAGGTTTGAACGGCAGTGTATATATATATACACACACACACACACACACACACACACACACACACACACACACACACACACACACACACACACACACTTCACATACATTTCTTTGCAATTACTTATTTTTTTAAAGAATGCAATGTTTTTTTCAAGTTATTGCTATTGTGTGATATTGTATATTCATATTGCATATTGAAAAACAATGGAAAAGTAGTGCAGTGAAATGGAAAAACGCATTCTGTGTGAACGGACCCTTAAGTGTCCAAATACATGTTGTAAACCCTTAAACCAAAAATGCATTCCCTATATGAAAACATTTCATGAAACATACTGAAAAAATCATTTGAAACCACTAAAAAGAAACAATTAATCACATCAAGGACTGAAGCTTATCTTTTTTTAGCACTGACGGCCTCCATCAGCATTCAGTTTAATTACACAATAGTTGCTAACTGAGAGAAATGTACATCACACGGCCCTGGCACACAGCTCAATAGGGCCTTCAGGAACAATACAGCCAGTCTCATCGACCATCTCTCCCAAGCATCCAGGAGTATCATTTAGCCAAGAGTGATAATTAGATGCAGAATTTACTGAAAACTGTCAATGGCAGTGTCAATAGAGGGACACTCAGCATCCATCATCCTGCGAATCAATGCCAATTTTCAGCTATGAATTCAAGAAAATGATAGCTTTCAAATAAATGGCCAGAAAATGAAACGCGAGTCTCCTCTGGGAGGAATGAAACAGCTCAATTTCCCCCCTCTTGGAGTCGCTCGACGGCCACCTCGCTCAATGGAAAAGGTCGCAGAACGTAACGTCGGGAATGTCTTCCAAACAAGATGTAGAACATCAGAGGGACGTGACAGGCCGGCCCAGCCGGTCTAACATGCAGCAGGCCTGTATATATCTCCACCCTGACAGATTTAAGGGCAGGGTCAGCAGGTGCTAGCCTCAGCAGGAATTGAAGGTCAACGACACGGTCTGGACATTAAAAATAAATGTAACTGTCGCGTCACAAAGAGCAAATGAACAGAGAGTGATGTTGGAGGTAATCTTAAGAGGGGCATAAAGATCAGTGAGGCCCGGCTTTCAGCAAGAAAATGAGAAGCACTTAGGCAATAACGAGAGCCTAATGAGGATTCCTTTAACTGCGAGCACTCGCTCTTTGATTGAAAAAACATTTGTCTTATAGTAAAACTCTGATTCATGTGTCATTTCTATTGTGGATGTGGACTCAGTAATAACCACATAAATCAGTTAATTCCAAGTTAGTGGAATGAGACTTGCTAAAATAACATCATAATGCATTTGAACGATCAAATGATGTGGTAATACTGTCATATCCACTCAATGCTACAGTGTTTTAAGCATGAGCATTTTACAGTTTTGGGGTGTGTGCGAGATTTGGCAAAGACGCTGCACTTCATTTTGTCATGACGGGCAAAACTCTCACTATGCAATTACTTTTCCAGTTACAAAGCTCTCTAGATCTACTTTACAGCTGACTAAACAACTACCTCAGATAATACAAGCAAAATGCTAAATGCGTATACTTACAGGGACAGCAAACTATCTTCCGTATAGTGCAAAAATATGCCACTTCTGACTATTCATACTGTTCCTTCTGATTGACGATACTGAAAGAGGCTGTCTAGTCAGCATAACCATATAAGTGACTGATCTGGAACACTCTGTGTTTCATAAAAATACAGTTTTTCACATAAAGTGCAAGGGAGATTCTGAAAAAAAAAAATTATTTCAATGAAGTTTGGTATTGGAGTTAGCATGATGCTAAGCTAAAACCGTGATAATCTAACAAACAAAATGCATAGCACACATAGATATTGCATATTTTTTCACAGTATTATCAATACTTTACAATATAAATGATAATAAGCAGGCATTTAATCAAAGGTTTTCAACACATCATTGCAATGCATTATGGGATTGCCTTCTCCATGAAGGATACTTGAGGCTCATTTAGATTTTAGCTAAAAGTAGGTACACTGCAAAAAGTAAAAATGCAAAAAATGCAAAGTCTGGGGTATATATGATTTTTGGTAAAACGCTTTAGTTTAGGGTCCAATTCTCACTATTAACTAGTTGCTTATTAGCATTTTTAGGATATTGGCTGTTTATTAGTACTTATAAATCACATAGTAATGCCTTATTCTGCATGACCATATTCTATATCCCTTAATCCTACCCAATACCTAAACTTAACAACTACCTTACTAATTATTAATAAGCAGTAATTAGGAGTTTATTGGGGCAGAAATCATATTTAATAGTTAGAATTTGACCCTAATATAAAGTGTGACCAGAATTTTTTATTTATTAATATTTGAATGTAGCATGCATACATTAAATTGAACAAAAGTGACAGTAAATACATTTATAATGTTACAAAATATTTATATTCCATTCTATCTTATCGTAATGGCTGCTGAAAACTCAGATTTTCCATTAAAGGAATAAATTGCATTTATTAAAGGGGTGGTAAACCACGATTTCACTATTCTAACTTTAGCTAGCGTGTAATGTTGCTGCTTGAGCATAAACAACATCTGCAAAGTTACGACGTTCAAAGTTTAAAGCAAAGGGAGATATTTGCTTTTAAAGAAATCAGTTTCTAAGAACTACAGCAAACGGCCAGTAGGCGACTACACACATTCCTCCAGGGTTGGTGACATCAACAGGCTCAATATTTACATAAACCCCTCCTCCGAGAATATTAAATAAGGGGGGGTGAGGCCATTTTGTATCGCGGCGCTGTTGTGGTATAAGTTAGTTAGGCTGGAGTGTTGTTGCCGCGATGCCGAGGAAACGCTGTTATTTCCTTCCGGATTGCAGGTCTGAGGTACTTGCTCTGTTCAGCCTTCCTTGGGACGGGGGTGTGTTGCAGAGCGTTTAACACACAGCATGTTATATGCACGTGTGTTTGAGTCAGGCGCGCAGGGCTCCCTGCAGCACATCTAACAGAGGAAAACATCCACCGTCTTCGCGATTTCAATGCCGGATTTGCACAACGTCAGCTGCGTGAAAAAAACACTGCCGGTGCGTGGATGCACGACGCGCGCGCTGCACATTTCACGGAGGACAACACAAACTTCCACAAACTTCGCGAGTTCAATGCCAGATTTGCACAACGTCAGCTGCGTGAAAAAAACACTGCCGGTGCGTGGATGCACGACGCGCGCGCTGCACATTTCACGGAGGACAACACAAACTTCCACAAACTTCGCGAGTTCAATACAGGATATGCACAACGGCTTGTCCTGAAAGCTGGATTTACAAACAGAAGCTGTTTACGGGCCACAACCTGTAAGTCTGATTTATATTTCATCGATGTGTTTTCCTGTAATAGGTTGTAGCAAGGAAGTAAACAGATGACAGCGCTGTTCTGCAAACCAGTCTGTTAAATGCTCATTCATACTTAACGTTATCCGACGAACACCTAACGTTACAAACACTAACGTTAAAATCTCAACAGCGAACCTGACATTAGTGTAAATGATTCTTTGATTAGAGCTTTTATGTATTGTTTATCTTCAGGCATGCTAAACATGGTTCTGTGTGTGATTTGGCTAACTTACTAGTAAAGCCAGTGCTTAGTGTTCGTTTTGGGTTAATAGTTCTTGCGACAGATATTTGGCTATAATCGTTCTAAAAATACAAAAGTAACAGTGCCATTCAGTAGCGATCATTATAGATCCGCAGTCTTTACACTTGAGGACTGAACAGGTTCTGCTCGATCATCTTCACTCAAATGTTCTCATATGGTTTTATTGACGCCGACCAAAGCACAGCCTCCAGGTAAGGGGCGTGACGTTTCCGACAACCGTGCACTGCGGTTAGCGAATCAGAACACACTAGGCCAGCTAACCAATCAGAGCCCACTGCGTATTTTTGAGGGACTGGCTTCATACAACCCGGAAAGCATCAGACCGTTTTACAAGGAGGGACAGAGCAGTGTAGAATAAAGGTCAAATATATGAAAAATAAGGCAATTTTTTTTAAAACGAAGCATGAACACATGTTACAGTGCACCCCACAAACACAGTCAAGCCTTCAAAAGAATGTGTTTTACCACCCCTTTAATATATTAAAACAGAAAATGGCTATTTTAAATTGTAATAATATTTCACAATATTACTGTCTGTGTTTTTGAATAAATAAATAGCCTTTAAAAACAGACTTCTTTCAAAAAATAAATAATAATAATCATATCGACCCCAAAGAAGGCACAGTAATTATTTGAATTGGCCTTCACGTCTGAAGTCTGCCTACCTATATGATGCCTTTAGTTGCCATCTACATAGGTAGCGCACTAGGTTTTGGAACACAGCCCGAGCTTCTTGTTTTCTTTAGATTGACATTAAAGTGTGAGAACGTGACCCGTACTAAGCTAAACTCTTATTAGAGCGTGGCTCTTAATGACATGATGAGCAGACAGCTTTTTTATGACCTCAGTCTCAACTAGGCTTAAACTCCGTTCCTCAGGGTGACAAAGAATGAGTGTTCCAAGAAGAGGATTCATCAGGAGCCAGAGAGGAGTCATATTTAATCTCCCCTGACGGCAAACTTGCCATCAGCTTTCCACTGACAGTGGCAAAGGAAAATGATTTGGGCAGATCAATCACTTGACTCATTGGTGGCTAGTCTCGGTTCCTGCATGCTTAAAAGGCACCGCTGACAGACGCGCTCCAACCGGCTGATTAAAGGCTCGCGTCGTCTTGCTAACCTTTCATTTGAGGGATGATTGTCGCTGAGTGACAAATACTTCTCTGTTGCGGTTCAAGGCGAGGATATTGGCATTCAGATTCGCCAGGCGCTCTCAGGAACAGATGTCACAGTTGGCAAGGAGGCCTGACAGCAGCAGCAGGTACGGTGGAGCTCGAGCGGCTGAAAGACATGTGCTCCTGGCCCTGACGGTGACAACACTCACAACAAGTACATGTTTTTTTTTTTTTTTTTCCGTTTGGGTTTTTTTTTTTTCATATCACGGCCGGTCTTCACCCCTTTTTGCTTTGCAATTACCATCAAAACATCTGCTTGTGCCTTCACCTTGACCCGCCTTTCATTTGGTCTGTGTGGCTGTGGGAGTAACGGTGTGAGAGGGGTGTGAGGAGCGTGTCCTTTCTACCCGGGGCTGAGACAGGAGTGAACACATGTCCCACCCACCGCTGGGTTAAGAAATCCCTCTGCTAGCTCTGCGGTTGATGCACTAATGTCATCTCTGCTGGCAGCCATGTAAAAGGGAAGTAGTGGTAACAGATAGGATATCAAAGTCAATATGCCTGTTGTGCTAAGCCCAATCCCACTGTCCCATTTGAGCTGGCAGCTCAACGAGAGCCGAGCAGAGCCATGAGACGCTTTCCCCTTACACGTAACTTGATACGCCAGATAAAGAGAGTGGAAGAAAAAAATCTAGCACATGGATGCTGACACCGAGTGCTTTTGGGGTATGTATGTTAAAGACTCTGGCCAACAGGGGAGCGAGGCATCAAATATTAATCGTCCATGTTTAGTGAAAACACAGCACTGAAGCAGTGAATCGCAAATGTCTAAGACCACATTTAAAATGCTAACACTGAAAGAAACCTGGAAGAACAGTTTTTGGAATTCTAAAATTAAAAAAGAAAAAAATATTTTGGTTTCACTATAATGAAATAAGAATCTGAGATGAATGTTAAGTTTTCAGTTGTACATTTTTCAAACAAACTTGTTATATTGAAAATATAATTTATAGGGCATTTAAAAATGCAAAATTGAAGCATTTTCATCAGTGGTCTCCATTTTTTGCGCCCACTATATGTTACTGTGCCAATGTGAAATATTTAACACACCATCCACAGCGTTGTTCAAAATATGCCACAAATTCACATATCCAAAATAATAGTAGATTACTCTGCTTAAACAGGAAAAGTCCAATGGTTTCAGAGCATAGGCCCATGTTATAGACTTTCAGCTGGTTAATGGCAGTTCAGAAGTTTGGTCACAAGCACCTGTGATGTAACTCCAGGCCTCTTTAAAGCTGCCAGTCAATTAACACATTCCGAAGAAAAATAGCACCTCAACGACAAAGCAGAGTTGAACACCTATTTTTTACTTAAACACATTTTTGGCTCAAACTAACTCCACTTAGTTTGCCGTTGAGTGGGTGTGGGTGTGGGTGTTTAGACTGTCAAAAAATGAGTTATTTTCACAAAAGACACTACAAACTTTTTAAACAGTTTCAAAAATGCAAACCAGACTACCATCATTTCAAAATAACTTTCTGGCCAGTGCAAAGTCTGTATAAATGAAGATTTAATTTGGGAAGAGATGCAGAAATGCTAGAACAAGGAACCAGATGTGAAGGATTTGAATGTCATGTTGTTTTTTAATATAGTGAATGGGGTAACTGTTGAAATAATATGAACGTTAATTTGGGGTGTACAAGCGGCTCTATTACTCTGAGTTTCGGCCAAGAAGCTTCAGTTGGGGACATGACTAAGGCTAGCTCAACATTTGTCTGTGGTCGACGATCCATTTTTCCAAATTAAACACCTTCTGATGAAACATTTGCTCATGTTCTCATAAAGAAGAAAGAAAGACTCCTAAGGATTAGCTTGGAGTTTCTACACTTGAACATTTAATGTTACCCAGTACAGTTAGTCTTTTCAGAGCCTGAGAAATGTTGGCATTCATAGGCTATATATAACACTAAAAAACACATTCTTTAAGTGCCAAAGAATCATCGTTAAATTAACCAGGGATGCCTTTACAAAGCTCCACAGTACTGAAACAAATGCCAGTAAGAAACTTTCAGCTTGTGAGAGATCATAATGCGCACACACTTTCTACACTTGCAAACATGCACTCGCACATTTTCCTCGTGGCACGACGGGAAATGTCTGCCAATCATTTTGAACAAGAGGGTAGTCATACCATCTTATCAGTGTCAATCACTGCATTGAGCCGCCGTGAGCTCCCATGATTCCCTGCATAGCTGCCTTAAAAAAGGAGGTGCACAGATTTGGACATCCCATGCTGCAAAAAAAACAGCTAGGGTGATAAAGGTACTTATAACCCTACATATATTTATGGATACCATTAAAAACAAAACCGCTATAAAGAAAATAGCTGACTGTGGAGTAAAAAGCCCGAAGGACCCAATTTCCTCCTGAAGCACCTGATGGACACAGTGACAAGCAGATTGCTTTCCAGCACCAATTTTTGGAGCATGTGAAAAATGGGGCCGCATGCTGGTATGTGGTCCAAGATGACTCATAAATCTTCCTTTATCTCCTCTGTGGTGTTAGCAGAAAAGGATGAGTTGCTTTTTTTCCATCTCATTCACATGTCTATCTGTCTGTTATCCATGCCCTTGAGCAAAGATTACTGATGCCCTGCCTTTGATATATGACACATCTCACAGTGCAGCTTTTCATCCAGTGAATTAACCCAGAAAAAAAATGCAAACCTGACTGCCATCGGCTCCCAGGCTTCCTCGCTATTCTTTTGTGCTCCCGAAACCCCCCACCTTCCTGATATTGAGCAGACGGGGCAGAGAGCATTATGGGTACACAAGTTTGGTGGCAAATTGTTTATCTGACCTCTGCACATCTCTGCATTTTATAATCTACTATGTGTCGTTCCTGTGTCATCCTCACAACAAATTGAGCCTGTCAGTCGTGGGCTGGATTTCATTTTTCCTTTTTTTACCCCCCAGCAGTGAGAGGCTAAGAGGGCGTTGCCCAAAAAAACAGCATAGGGCAGTAGGAGCAGTTACATAAAAACAACGGGTCTTATTTACTAATAGTGCTTTAGCACAAATGTATGCATGAAATCATAATCTAAAACAAATCATGATTCATCAATAACTTTCATACTAACATTTATTCTAAATGTATGGAAAATAGGGGTGTAACGGTATACAAAACTGACGGTTCGGTACGTACCTCGGTTTTGAGGTAACGGTTCTGTATGGGTTTGGTACAGCAGGGGAGAGAACTAAATATAAAATTGCTTTTTTTTATTAAACAGTGGTTTACTGAACAAATTGTATCTGTCCTTAAATAAATTCAATTATAACTAAAAGTTTCTTAAAGATAAAAAAAATTATCTCTGCTAATACAGTAAAGCATAAACTATATAGGGAGCCCTTGCACATTACTATAATATAACAACAGAGCCCAAAATAGCCTAAATTCAGTTGATATTTATTTTTAGATATTATAATCAACACTCAAAAAATAACACATTGTATGCAAATATGTCCACTTCACATAAGGCAGTTTTTGCATTAACTTCTAGATCTAATTATAAATAATTATAAATTACACATAAGGACGTTATAACATTACAATTTGGATGACATAATTGTGTTTCTACTTGTTTAAAAAAATATTATAAAAAAATTTAAATAAATATTAATATTATTATATATATATATTTATATAAAGACATGACAGATTTATCCAAAAATACATTAAATATTGAAGAACAGGTTAAGTAAAAATACAATGAATATGCAATATAGTGTATATATATATATATATATATATATATATATATATATATATATATATATATATATATATATATATATATATATATATATATATATATATATATATATATATATATATATATATATATATATATATATATATATATATATATCAAATTCCTCCTATAAGTAAATTTTTCTAGCTGACTAATGAGTTTTTGGCCATTAAATGGCTTTTCTGCGGGTAAATGTAACCTTGCGTGACATTGTTTACAAGATGTTTTGACAGTCTTTCCATGGTCGAAACACTGATTGAGCTATTACATGCGACATGATATGGATTTTGGTCAGTTGTACTTTTCAATGTACCCTCTGATGTTCATTCATGTTTATTTTGTGCTGTAACTAGTAGTAATGGGGAAGAGATGATTGGTTCACAAGCACCTCTGTTCTTGACAGATTCTTCAACATGAGAATCGATTCAAATCGAGAAATCAATATTTTTTTACCCAGCCCTAGTTCACACTGTAATTTTTAACATACATTAACAGATATAAAGACAACCACTTGCCAAACATCCAAAACAATGCGCCCATTGTATGTGTGTAAACATACGATATGACAGAATTTTTACCAGCTAAGAACTCATGAAGAGCTTATAAAATGTGTAAAGGAGTCACTATGTATCGTCTCCGTGTAAAATACAAAAACACAAATATCTGAAAAGTGTGACGTCATGCGCAAGCATATTACATATTGTGTGTGTTCAGGCTATAGGTGCATAACGTTTCTTTACAAAGTGTCATCGCCAACTACTGGTGTGGCATGCATAATACAGCATTTTTAGCCATTTTTGCGGATCTTTGTGAACGGGGATCCTTTGGATGGTAAAGGAAAGTTTTTTTTTTCCGTATATATATGTCATGGAAACGTATCGCACAACAACAGAGTTTGTTTGGAAGTGGACTCTAAAAAGGTAGGGCTCAGTCTGCTTGTTTGGCAGCGTTCACACTTATTTTAATAAGCCGCACTAACAGAGCAATCACACCAGTTTGATGACACAATTGAGGATATTGCTGCATGTGTTCTCAGATGAGAGGCTTCTTTAGAGAGCGTCATATGTTT
Organism: Gobio gobio; assembly: GCF_949357685.1. Lineage (NCBI taxonomy): Eukaryota > Metazoa > Chordata > Actinopteri > Cypriniformes > Gobionidae > Gobio > Gobio gobio. Next base: position 38,917,842 of record NC_137111.1, on the reverse strand, counting down.
GCTCAGAGTGACGAAGGACTGTAAAGAAACCTTTGTGCGGAAAAGTCCTTTTATGGAGATGGTTTGGGTGTGTTTTATGCAAATGACTAACCTTGGGCATGCGGTCGCACATTTAGAATGATCCAAATTTATTAACATCAAAACGAGGTTAAGGACAAATTCATGTGCATATACACGTGTAGTGAATTAGACAGAATTTTTCAGTAAAAAGTTTTCCTGTGTGTATAAATACGAATAATCCGCAAAGTTATTAGTGAATGAGACATAATACTTTTGCCCTTTTGCAATTACTGTATAAATGTATTCCTAAAATTAGCTGATGAATGAGACATCCTACATAAAATTTGTTAAAGATGAATATCTTTAAGAGTACTGTCTTTACTTAAAAAAAAAATCAGCACATGATGTAACATTAAGTAAGGCTCCAGTCACATTTCACTGTGTTTGACAAATGGGACTACTGTCTACCTCATACCTTAAAATGACTATGAAATAATATATTAACCAATTACTAGAGTGCCCGAGTAGCCAGCATTAAAAAGAAATATTATTTCTTCCTTAGAGCAAGACTTCATTAACCCTATTCTAATCCCATATTTACATTTAGAGGCTTAAATGAAACTAAATAAATTGCTTGAAGCTCAGACGAACTATACATATTTTAATATAACGCTAATCATTATGAAAGTTATCAAAGAAGTCATAAATAAAACATCAGGCCACTAGAAAAGTGCAGCAATCCATTATCATAATGGAACTGCCCATGATCTATTTCATTAACATGCAGTCTTCAACCCAAATAAATGCATTCTTTGCCCTATGAGAGCAAATCCATTTACAGGACAGCAAATGTTAATATCCTGTAGCCTAAAGTATAAGCATGATGCATCAGCATCAATAGAGACCTCTGCCTTATCCCAAACTGTTGTCAAGGTATAAAAAGGAACCTATGCTAAACTGCACATATATATTAGCTGAGCATTGCATGATTGTTTTATATTAGCATAAGCTGCTAGCATTTGACCGAGCTGAATTACTAAAATAACTCCTGTAGTCAAATCTAGTGGAGAGCAGGGTCAATATTTTTTTATAATGGTTATTCACCGCCAACCCTAAACTAATGATACTACAGCGTATTGTTACACTAATCTGACGCTTGTATCCATATTATGCAACTGTGCTACACAGCTCGACTACACTGCTTAGCTGCACATTAATGTATTTATAACACAAATTCTTTCATGTAATAAACGGTAATGAATTCATTACTGTTAAAAGTTTAGGGTTGGTTAGATGGTTTTTTTTGTTTGTTTTTTTAAGAACTTCAAGTTTTATTCAGCAATGATACATTAAATTGATCAAAAGTGACAGTAAAGTGGAATCTTACAAAAGAACTGTCCGAATCCCAGCATTTTGGACTACTGCCTCTATCGCGGTGACGCTCAGGTGACATTGCTGTGCTAAGCCGTCATGACAGCTTATCGTTATGTATTTTTAAGCTTTGCAGTTTAAAATCAGGTGATTTTAAACCACTGAAGCACATTATTCGGTCTAATGTTGCACGTGCTGTCAGAGAAACTGTTTCTGAAGTGCTGTCTGAGAGCCGCTGCTCATATAGCGCACGAGAACTGAACTGAGTGTTTTTTGATGACTAATTGGGCTTGAATGGTTATATACACATACGTATGTGTCACAGTCATGTCTTAAGTGAACGTAAACAGTTGATGAAAGAAAACGCACAAGTATATTGGATCCGTGCAGTCGGTCTACAAGTGACAGCATCCACAATTATCTGATGTGGTTATTAATATTAATCAAACAACAAAAAAAGAGAAAATCGCTCACTGTGATATATATCGTTATTGTGAAATAAAATGACTCATATCGTGATTTAAGATTTTGGTCAAATCGCCCACCCCTACCTTATACTAAAACTGCCTTTAAAGGTCCTGTTCTTCGTGATCCCATTTTTCAAACTTTAGTTAATGTGTAATGTTGCTGTTAGAGCATAAATAATACCTGTAAAATTATAAAGCTCAAAGTTCAATGCCAAGAGAGATATTTTATTTAACAGAAGTTCCCATTCAAGCCTACAGCGAACGGCGGGTTTGGACTACATCCCTGTACTCCCTGCTTTAATGACATCAGTAGAACAGTTTGTTGACTAACCTCCGCCCACAAGAATACGCAAAAAAGGGGGCGTGGTCTTGTTGCTCTCCCACGTGGAGAAGAGGAAGTGTTGCGTTTGTAGAGTGTGTTTGTCGCCATGTCGTCGAGACGCTGTTATTTTCATCCCGGAGTCAAATCACCTTTGTTTGGCCTTCAGGGATGCTGTACTTTGAGCGCATGCATCTCCCCGTTATGGTAAGAGGCGTGACCTTTCCGGGCAACGTGCGCTAAGCTGCTGTCGAATCACAACACGGGAACCGCTGGCACAATCAGAACTCGTTACGTATTTCTGAAGGAGGGACTTCATAGAATAAAGAAATCATCAAGCCGTTTTTAGGACAGTGAAAACAGCGGTATACAGATAAGTAAATTGTGTGAAAAATACGGTGTTTTTTTACACGCGAAACATGAACACGTTATATTGCACACTGTAAACACAAACAAAGCTTCAAAAACACAGGAAAAACGGGACCTTTAAAGTGCCTCTATTATGGATTTTTGAAAATAACCTTTCATATAGTGTGTAACAGTTCTAAGAGAATGAAAACATCCTAAAAAGTTTTAAATCTGAAAGTGCAGCGTTTATAAAATTATTGTCTCTCAAAAGAGTAAATTAAACGAATCGTTCAAATGGGTATCCAGCACTACTTATCCGCCAAAAAGGTCTTAATTAATAATAAAGTTGTGTCAGGCAGCACAACCAGACATGCATCATTAGTTAGCTTAAAATGTAATTTTTGTAATTATTATTTTTAATAATTTGCATTTGAATAATACATGTATTTATATATATATACACAGCACACACACATACACACACACACAGTCGGTATTCAACTAATGTTGTTTTGTAATGTGCTCCATCATTTTATCTATTTTTTTATTTTTCATTAAACACTGACAGTTTCGGCTGTATAAATGTCAAAAGTCTATAAATCACAAACAAAACTTTGTTTCCAACTACATTCATTAAATTATATCATCAAATCAGTCTGCAGTCTCATATTTCCTTTTTAAAAGTGGACATAACCCATCATCTGGCTCGCCACGGCCACCAAAACCAATTCACCATCATCGTCTGTACAACTGGCAATTCAACAACTTATTACATTTGTTATATCGAGCTCCATCTGGCCAGGGTCATTTGCCTTTTTAATTCAGTTGTCTTCTGCTCTCTAATTTCACATTTACAAATGGTGTCGACCACAGCACCAAGCTGCACCCCGTCAGCTGTGGGAAATATATTTTCATATGAATATGCCAGCAGTCCATGGCCATAAATTTGTCAGGCAGTGTTATTAATAGATAGTAACAGATGTTTACTGATTGTTGATTACCAGTCATGTTGACCAGAGAAATCTGTTCATAAATGGAGCGGAATTTATTGCGCGGCTCGACGCAGTCCTCTTCTCTTTGGCAGAACACGCTGCACTGCCAACACGTGTAGCGACAAACTTGCCCATTTTTTTCCTCAAAGGTACAGAGGCATATGTTCCACCGCTGAGAATGACACAGGCACGCCGAGGACACCACGCCACCGTTTATGACTTATTTGTGTGCAGCTCACCGAGAGCAAGAGGAAACAACTGTTTGGCCACTGACACCTCGTCTAGCAAAACAAATAGTTGGGGAGTTATGGCATGCCAGTCACTTGCCACTCACTATCAATGACTGTGGGAAGCACTGTGATTAATCTTTCAGTAAGTAGGACGGCCCGTTCGACTACAGAGCGGGACCTTCCGTATGGGGCGCGCTATGCCAAAACTCTCATGAGCAAGGACGGCGCGGTACGTGCTGCACATACGTGACCGCCATAAAGAGCTCGCCTGCTATTTCAAAGTCACGGACGTTGTCGCTTTAAGATGGAAATCATAGCTGTCATGCGAGCGACTCATTTGGTGACCTTAATCTCAAGTTCACGCAGACAGATAATAAATAAGCGGAGGAAGAGGAGGAGCGGGAGCAGAGATATATTAATGTGGTAAAGTGATAGCGCACCGACAGGAATTGAGACCTTCAGCCGGGGGCCGAACAAGGCGTACTCATTTAAAACAGACAGAGAGAGGTCTCTTTCCAAAAGGTACAAACACATAACCAAAAGCGTGAGACGTATAAAATGTCCAAACGGCAGTACCGAGACAGACAGCCTCTTGAGAGAGCGATCATTTCTGTGCGCAACTCCTATTTACAACCGCGACACACTCGCAGGGAGCTCTGGACAACAAGCTGCAAACACTGACAAGTTATAAAACTTTAAGGGAGCTGTAAATAGCTCTGTCATTCCATCTCCAGTGTTATATTACCAGGACGCATTTATCCAGCCGGCGCTAAATCTTTATTCTTCCCAAAAAGGCAGTGGGAGACACAACAAATAAATTGCAAGCAGACTACAGCATATGACTAGTTAATCAAATGAGCAAAATGCACATCACAGGGGACCGCCGTAAATATTGACAACAGGCATTTTCAGATTTAAGGAATAGAGAGAGAGAGAGAAAAATTGTTCGCTATTGCTTTCCTTTCACTGTTATGTTTATGTCAGTCCCTGGAAACAGTTTGTATCCTGCAATAAATTTTTACAGTTGCTTCACCTGCCTGATATCCTTCAGCCATTTCCTTCAGATGCTGTCAAACACGCCAACTATAATATATGGCCCTTCCAATGAGAACAGCTGTAGCCATTCTCTCCGCTGCCTCTTGTACCCTGTCCTGCATGAAATAATATATCAAGATTAATTGATTTCCTGTCACTCTCAGAGAAAAGAAAATTAATTTTCATGTATCTTTTCCCCCAACCTAGCATATGAATTTTGAACATGGCAAGTAATTTAAGTTTTTTAATTATTCATGAGAGCAAAGAAAAAAAACAAAAAAACATGATGGAGTGGGTTGCTTATAGCCCGAAGGCCGTGGTTCAAGTTTGAGTCTGTGCCTAGACAACGCTCCCTAATGTGTGTATTAATAATTGATGTATTTACATATATCTCAGTTCAAGACTGATTCCATTCAGTACGACCTGAGCGAGCAGATCAGCAGCCGGCAGTTAGACCCATGTGACTGCTCTGTAAGGCTTACTGGGAACTAATATGCTACACAGCCTGGCAGCCATTTTGAAACACCCTTCAAAGGGGCCTATGTGAGAGGCACAGGCCTGTTCATTCCAATTACCCAGCAGTTAAGACTACAAACATGTAAATGATAAAGCAATATTATGAATTAAAAGTCTGGTACTAATGCACAGTAAGGTTGTTACAATACTTTTTTCTTATGGTAATATTTCAATACCACTATTTTATTTGTGTGTGTTATTATAGCAGGGATAATAATAGTTATGCTATGGCCCTGTATTAAGAGAGAAGAATAACATTTTGGTCAAAATGTTATTATTTATTGCATTTAATTTAATTTATTGTATTTTATTGTAATATATATACACTCACCTAAAGGATTATTAGGAACACCTGTTCAATTACTCATTAATGCAATTATCTAATCAACCCATCACATGGCAGTTGCTTCAATGCATTTAGGGGTGTGGTCCTGGTCAAGACAATCTCCTGAACTCCAAACTGAATGTCAGAATGGGAAAGAAAGGTGATTTAAGAAATTTTGAGCTTGGCATGGTTGTTGGTGCCAGACGGGCCGGTCTGAGTATTTCACAATCTGCTCAGTTACTGGGATTTTCACGCACAACCATTTCTAGGGTTTACAAAGAATGGTGTGAAAAGGGAAAAACATCCAGTATGCGGCAGTCCTGTGGGCGAAAATGCCTTGTTGATGCTAGAGGTCAGAGGACAATGGGCCGACTGATTCAAGCTGATAGAAGAGCAACTTTGACTGAAATAACCACTCGTTACAACCAAGGTATGCAGCAAAGCATTTGTGAAGCCACAACACACACAACCTTGAGGCTGATGGGCTACAACAGCAGAAGACCCCACCGGGTACCACTCATCTCCACTATAAATAGGAAAAAGAGGCTACAATTTGCACAAGCTCACCAAAATTGGACAGTTGAAGACTGGAAAAATGTTGCCTGGTCTGATGAGTCTCGATTTCTGTTGAGACATTCAGATGGTAGAGTCAGAATTTGGCGTAAACAGAATGAGAACATGGATCCATCATGCCTTGTTACCACTGTGCAGGCTGGTGGTGGTGGTGTAATGGTGTGGGGGATGTTTTCTTGGCACACTTTAGGCCCCTTAGTGCCAATTGGGCATCGTTTAAATGCCACGGCCTACCTGAGCATTGTTTCTGACCATGTCCATCCCTTTATGACCACCATGTACCCATCCTCTGATGGCTACTTCCAGCAGGATAATGCACCATTTCACAAAGCTCGAATCATTTCAAATTGGTTTCTTGAACATGACAATGAGTTCACTGTACTAAAATGGCCCCCACAGTCACCAGATCTCAACCCAATAGAGCATCTTTGGGATGTGGTGGAACGGGAGCTTCGTGCCCAGGATGTGCATCCCACAAATCTTCATCAACTGCAAGATGCTATCCTATCAATATGGGCCAACATTTCTAAAGAATGCTTTCAGCACCTTGTTAAATCAATGCCACGTAGAATTAAGGCAGTTCTGAAGGCGAAAGGGGGTCAAACACAGTATTAGTATGGTGTTCCTAATAATCCTTTAGGTGAGTGTATGTATATGTATATATATATAATTATTTTTTATTATTAATTTTATTATAATTTTTTTAGTTATTCCTGATAAAATACATTCAGATATATTATTATTATTTATGTTGTTATATTATTACTATTATGACTAAAATATTGCTCTTCTATCTTATTACTCTCAGCAAGGCAATGCAAGTTTTCCTTGCAATAAAATAACAAGCAAAACAATACAATTGTTAGTATGTGTGGTCCCACACTCCACACTATACAATACCGACATCCCAGCATGTTAAAAATATCTGCAGCATGTCAAGAATTTTGACATTTCATGGGTTTCTAGAAGTTCTCCAAACGTACCCAGAACACTAAAGCAAACCAAACTCATAATAGTGTACATTAAGTGCACATATAATGCATCCTGATATATTCTTACCATACCATATTCTTACCATAGCAACCATGCAACATTACTACACATGACAAGCAGAGACTAGCGAATGCATTATATGTGTTAATATAAAATCATGTTGGGTAAGTTTTTTGAAAACCCCCAGCATGCCTGTGGATGATTGTGAAACTCCCAGGGGTGCCTAAGTAAAATACCAGCTGCTGCATAAGCAAAGAGTTTGAAAGTGCAGGCCCAAGCGGAGGATGCCATCTCCCCGCTGCCAAAGCCCTTTAGAAGACCTGTCAGCCAGCCGACCAGAGATTGATGCGTGAGCCGTGTACTGCTCCACAGCACTACATGTGACATGACAACCATGATGAATGGGAGCCAATTATATTCAGGAATGGGCTGTTTTTTTCTAATACACTGCCACCAATCACCAGCATGTGATCTGCTGAGGAGGGCATGCCTTAGGAAAATAAACCCACGGAAAAGTTCAGAAATAAGTAACCTGGAGAACTGCGTTCAGCTTTGAACTTGCTGCATAAAAGCTCAGACTCGGCACAGGACGACCCGAACCGAACGGCAAGAACTGCAAATTGATAAGCAATAGTCAAACCGCAGGAACAAACTATGTTTGACCCGTATTTCGCCTGGAACTGTGGTTAGCATGAAGCTAATTACAGAGCAGTGTGTATTTCAATCTTCTTAATGTCACAAATGTGGGACTAGTTAAATTGGTCTGTCTAGCGAGAGGGTCTAATTATTGTGAAAAAGTCTAATTAGCATTTAGTGGAACACCAAAACAACCGTGGCAAAAATTGTACTAATTCTCCCATAAACAGCGTTCACAGTGTGCAATCAAGCTGCTTTGCAACACAATGAGAATTAATGGCATCGCACCACAATGGTAAATCCTACAACTCCTGCTGAGAGCGTTAAATCATTTCTCACTGCACACAGACTGTTCCCATCAACCGCAATTCCCAGGAATCCTAATAAGCATATCTTTCCCATTAATATCATACAGCCCCAATTATCTGCAATTTCAGAATGTGCTTTGGCAAATAATTAGCTAGATGACCCTTAGGATATGGGTGAAATAGCTCTGTGGGGTTGCACGAGACTTGGCCTTTTGTGTTCAGCCGATATGCTCCATAAACCGGGCCTGCAGTCGTTCTGAGGCCTCGCATCTGAGCGCTGATTGCAGAGAAAACAGTGTCGCTTGTGTTGAATTGATGCAAATTCTACTTATATACACACACAATGGAAAGAATGAAGATTAACAACACGACTGGATTTATGTAAGCATTAAGCAATCACTTCTTGTTAATAGTTTTCACCGATCTCTGTGTGATCTGCTCCGCATGTGGATGGATTCCGCTGACCCCGGCTGGAAAACAGGGAAGATATCCCGATGACATTTAGACCCGTGTGGAAAGTGGAATGGATGGGGAGAAAAAGAACAAGCTTCATTTGCTTCTTCAACACATGGCATTTATTGTCGTCTACTGATAGATTATTTACTTTCTTTGTCATCTGGAGTTAATGTTCCTTGTCTTGGTAACAAAAACAGTTTAGAAAGGCAACTTCCACAAGTCAAACTCTGTAGTTTCCCAGACCGCTCTCTGCTATCTATCTCCATTCAAACACTCTCTATTTATTTTGGATAACTTAAACAACTTTTGTTATGTCAGCCGTATGCTGGCACAGACCACAGCAGCAGATTCATCACTATAATACTTAAAAGGAAGAAAAAAGAAAGAGGGACGAATGCTGGGCTAAAGAAGACAGGGGTTTTTTTTAACCCAAAAGGAGATAATAGAAAGGTTAGTGTTAAAGGGATAGGTCACCAAAAAAAAAAAATCATATCATTGCAAACTTGATAACTTTTTTCCTCTGTGGAACATAAAATAAAATATTTTTGGGGGAAAAAACAATCAACGTCAATGATCTCCAAAATAGAACTAAAAAATGAGACATTATTCAAAATATCTTCTTTTTTGTTTCCCAGGAGAAAGAGTATGGACATAAGGTAGCCTGACAAGCCAGACCTACATCAAGATTGGCAAAACTCCAAACACATCTTCCTTTTTAAGAATGACTTCAGTGCCGTTCTTGGTCCTTTTCTCAAAGAAAAGCTTAACTCCAAGTCTTCCAGAGACGCAGCCAAAGCCGTTTTGACCAAGGCCGCTCTTCGCCAGCAGCAGCAGCCATCTTCTTTGTTTTCAAGTAGCAGGGAATTCACGCGGAACCGTCGCAACTCTGCCATCATCATGTTAAGCCCGCCCTCCGACTCTATACACGATATGATTGGCCTGTCTAGCAAGCCAACGGAGAGTTGCTAGATGACCCTGGCTGCAAATTACATTTGCTACCGCTAGGGTGCATCTAGATTTCTAGGCTAGACATAAGGGGGAATAAATAATCCATTTTAGTAAAGATTTCAACTTTAGACATATGACAGTATGTGGTGAGAAGGTTAAAGCTGAAGCCTTTTGTGAAGAACTAAACTCTCAAGCTGTCTGAAAGAGAAGTAGGTGAGAGTTAACGATAAAATATTACATTCTCTGTTCATCTCTTCTGTATTCATCTAAGAATGTGAGAAGAACCTAAAAGAGTGTTTGCTTACCTGTGAAAAACTTCATAGGTGCATACTAAACAGGGGTCCTGATCAGTGGCCTTCTTTTTTCAAAAGACAACTTAGAATATGTATTTACCCCAAGACATTTAACTTGAATACATTAGCTGGAAGACCTTCATACTGCCGTACTCGCTCTCATGTTTTTGAGTGGCCTTGCCAGTTATATAGAGGCATGTAGGAATGTATCGGAAGGCACTGGTGTGAATAATATTCACTTAGCTGGCAGAGACATAATGGTGTAGATTTATTGTCCTCCACTCTCAGGATATCAGTGAGAATCACTTAAAATCTAGTGCAATGGCACAGAGGCCAGAACAGGAGGCTGCACCACAAACCATAAGTAAATTATGTTATAATGCTTTGTCTGTAAATGGCTGTTTTATATGGATAATGTTTACAAAACACTTAGTCGCATGCAATAGTGAGTGGACGTTGATACTGGTTCCTGTGCAATAACGTGTGTGTGTGTGTGTGTGTGTGTGTGTGTGTGTGTGTGTGTGTGTGTGTGTGTGTGTGTGTGTGTGTGTGTGTGTGTGTGTGTGTGTGTGTGTGTGTGTGTGTGTGTGTGTGTGTGTGTGTGTGTGTGTGTGTGTGTGTGTGTGTGTGTGTGTGTGTGTGTGTGTCTCAAATGTGCATTGCTGATTTCATGTTTGTTTGTTTTGCTTTTTTTTTTTTAAATCATTCAACATGTGCTAGCAGGGACATTTACAGACTGGAGCTCTTGAAACCTTCAGTGAATTACCTGATCCAGAGAGTCTGAATTGGAGGAGATGGACCAGTTGTAATGCACTTAAAAAAAAGAAAGAAAATACAGGGCCTCAGTAAGCTCGACAATGAGCCTGATTTTCCTCAGGAGTCCTGTAAAATGTCAACATTTTCTTCATGGACACTCTCCAAGCACCCCGTCACAGTACTGACATCATCTCTCTCTCTTTATCCCCTTCCATCTAACTTCCCCAGACTTGTTCTTTCTAACTTTTGCACTTGCACAGAAAATACAGAAAATATATTCTCTATTTTTGCATAATATGCGTGTGTGCTGGTGTGCATGTATGCGAGTGTGTTTATTATGTTTTTATCAGTGCCACACTTCGTCATAAATCAAAGTGATATGGTCTGACAAACAATCCAATATCCAAGGTTAAGAAAACAAAGAGAGGATAAATCACCCCAGTGTCATGTTCAATTTTTACAACAGCATTAAGCTGCAATAACCCTAACTGGAGCTAAATTGTTATGAGAACACTACACAATCAACTGTACTCCTGGAAGACATACATCCTCAGTGAGAAACTTCATATTCCCCTCGCAGACCCTTTCAGCAGTGTACAGATAACACAGCTCATAACACAGGCCGAGCTGCTGGAACTTTCTTTACTACTACCAGAACACATCATTGCCAATATCCACCTTTTTTGCAATGCGAGATAAATAACTAGAGAAACAACAAAGAGCAGTAAACGGTAAAACTATTTGTGCTACAAACCAGTGTTTATGATTAAGATAAGATAAAATACAATGATAACATACACCAGTATTTGTTACAAAGCAACTAATATAAATCAACATAACAGGCTGTTCTTGTACAGCTAAAACAACGAAGCAAATGACAACGTAAGCCAGTTACAAATGGCCACACCTGATCTTGTTAAAAATAAGGTGGATTCAGTGATCAAAACATCAAATCAAGTGGCATCTACAAAAAATGATACAGAAGCTTTTCTCAAAACTTTTAACACTTGTGAGTGTCGTGTTGATTTATAGTGGATGTATGAAGTAAGTTGTCCTTAAGATTACACAGTGTCTTAATGTGGTAACTGTGATGTGTGGATCATCACATTAACAGTGAACATGAACCACTAATTTATGTGTGTGTGTGTGTGTGTGTGTGTGTGTGTGTGTGTGTGTGTGTGTGTGTGTGTGTGTGTGTGTGTGTGTGTGTGTGTGTGTGTGTGTGTGTGTGTGTGTGTGTGTGTGTGTGTGTGTGTGTGTGTGTGTGTGTGTTTTCTTTAAAAATCCATAAAAACAAATATATGTAAGGGATAATTCAGGGCTAGCTGTGCATTAAATGATTTTAATGCACAACGAGGAGGCAAAACACCTGACGCAAAGCAGAGTACATACAAATAGTTTAATGCACAGCTAGCCATGTATTATCCTGCTTATACCATGGTCATTTGCTGGCATTAAATGAAAGCTATCATTGATGTTTAGAGCGCTTAAATTGACTGGAAGGATTACAATTATTATTTTCATCAGTTACCCCTCATTAGATCTAGCATTCTGTCCGCTTTAAATCAGCCACAGAGATAAAGTACTGCAGTAAGCTTACATTTATTTGATTGAATTATTACATTTATTTAAATGAATTAGCCTATCGAGAGAGAGAGAGAGAGAGAGAGAGAGAGAGAGAGAGAGAGAGAGAGAGAGAGAGAGAGAGAGAGAGAGAGAGAGAGAGAGAGAGAGAGAGATCGAAAGAGAGAGAAATGCGTGTGTGAATTACCGGTGCCTGTGTCTCTCTAATAGCAATGAAGTTGAATTACTTCAAAAACGTCCTCCTTGCTGAGCAACAATGTAGCGATTCAGTAGCTAAATGAATTTATTAATAAGTTGCGGGCAGCATTGACAACAAGTTTCTGTGCTCCTCTTTCTGTGTACACAGTGCGATCTCTGTGTGAGTGACGTGTGTGTGTGTGTGTGTGTGTGTGTGAGTGTGTGTGTGTGTGTGTGTGTGCGCTTCAGTGAAAGCAGCACATTAAAATAGAACGGTGATTAAACTGACTTGGAACTACCTGTGCATTAAACGGTTTTATTGCACACCTTCCAGCCAATCAAAAAAACCATGGTATAAAAAATATATCTGTCTAAATACTTTTGGGGGCCACTGTATCCGGCTACAACATTTGAGGAAAAGAGAATAGTTAAATTCAGCTAGATTTACCATAACTCATAGTTTGTAGGAACTATGAATTCAAAAAAGTTCACAATGTTAATGATTTGTATAATATACAAGATGAGTAGTAGAACTGAAAAGAACATACTCTATCCAAGAAACGGGTCAGTGATCAAATAAACGCTTTATAATCTTGCCATATTTACATATTATTATGATTCACCTCTAAAAACAGATTCTTTCTGTCTCGTTGCCCAGACTGTGTAATGTGTGGATGATGTGACACACTATTTATGTGCCCAGAGTATCATGCATAAATGGATAACCGTAAAGTGTCTGTAAATATGTACATATTGTGGATTTATGCACAGTAGGAAATGTAATCTCAATCAATGCAGTGAACTACACATCAAAATGCTTAAATGGAGTGACTTTAAAATGCAAAAGCAAAAATAAACCCTAAATTTCAGCGGCACTATAAATGCTGCATAACAAAGGGATTAGTCAGAGTTAAAGTTAACATTTCTAAAGGCCATTAAAAGGAGTAGTGAGTATAACTTTTTAAAAGACTGCTTAAATTTGTCATGTGAGACAATTTTGTGAGGAGTTTTAAATACAAAGTATTGCTGGTATCATACAAGCACACTAACTTAACTGCATAAAACTGAATTGGTTCACCTAAAAATTAAGATTCTGTCATCATTTGCTCACCCCCATGTCATTCCAAACCAATAAGACTTTTATTCATCTTCGTAACACAAAATAAAGATATTTTAATGAAATCTGTCCCTCGATTGACAGTCCACACAACTACCATGAAATTATTCATTTCAAATAAAATTTGTACCATTAGCAGGTTTATAGGAAGTCTCAATGAAATTTTTCAAAATAGCTATTTTAGAAATTCTGTTGTCAAAAGAATATTTAATAAAGTATATAAGAGTAGTTCTATTGATAAACTAATCTTATGTGCCTATAAGTCATAAGATACAACTATGTCACATCTTGTTCGCTAAGATTTGTTTGCTAAATTTGCATGCTGAAAATGTAAACCACATAAACGCACAGACACTCACAGAGCTCAAGCTATAACCAACACGCTTCACACTACACAAAGACACAAGCATTTATAACCTTAAAAATGGCTCCTGGGCAGCAGGTATCCAATTATTCGTTACCCAGGAAGCAGTGCTAAATGGAGAGCCGCGATGATTTACTCGCAACCTCTCCTTTTATTAAAACACTTTGTCTTATTGTTTTATTGATTTACAATCCGTCCTACTTTTTTGGCATCTGAAAACAATCAAGCAGCAGAGCAGCAGAATGTTTGGACATTAATCGTTAAAAGACAGTGTTTTATTCCTGGCCAGGGGTTTGCCGCACCAGCTGCTATGCATTCTGGTAAAAGCGAATGATTTATGGCCTCGTCGCCATAACGATGAGGCAGACTCATTAACATATCGACAGCACCCAAGATGGATCATCAGCATTGATTATTTCATGGCCTGTTGATGCCCATTTGTTAAAAAGAGAGAGGAAGAGAAGAGAGCGAGCAAGGAGAGAAGGAGAGGGAGGAGCCGGCTCGCCAATGAAAGAGGATTTCTCGCTGTTTTATTACTGTATCTTCAGCACGCTGTCGCAGACAGACAGCGCGGGTTGACAGGCCTTCTCACAAGAGCCATCATGGAGCTGTCGAGCTTAAATAAATCAACCATTGACAACTATTAAGCAATCTGCAGTGCTTTGTGGATCTATACACAAAGAGAATGGGTCTCAATGGACAGTGTGACACAAAGCTCCCTCTTTATGACAGTAATAAAACATTCCAGCATTTCTGGGGATGCATTAAACTATCAATGTCATGCTTTCTCCAGAAGAGAAAAGTACACTGTCATTTATGTTATGTTAGATTATGTTATGATATCTAACTAGCCTCGGTTTTACCACCTGCTACTTTACAGATACTATCTGACTACTGTTTTCATCATGTCTCATTATCAAACACGAGATATCGATCCAACCAGACTCTCATATGTCATGAAACTGACATTTGCTCACACCGTGTGCCATTTTAAAGATGTGGCCTTCATTTCTAAAGAATGTATACACTCCACATCTCAAAAGAGTCATTAATACAACGTAAAAGGGTGTTTCTTCCACTATGAGCGCTTTTGGCGCTGTGAACAACCTTAAAACAAACATATGTGCATATTATTTTGTCTGATAAGATAATGTGGTGGAAAGGATGCTCATGGAAATTCAATTTGAAATATTTTGGAGTAAAATGTCCAACTCCTTTTTCTTGTAAAGGCTAATGTCTGTGCTTGTATGTGCATGTATGTGCTCTAAATACACAATTATAATATTTGTCAGATATTTTGCATACACACACACACACGCACATTTTCTGTTCACACGATTTTTTGTTGTTTTTTTACCATTTGTTTTCTTGATTTAAAGCAGCACTAGGTAACTTTTCAACCTTCATAATATATTTTCAAAACTCTTGTGATGATACATCGACTTACAATAGGTTGAATGACACATCTGCCATAGCCTGACGGGGTCTGTATCGTTTTTAATCGTACTTTTAAACTTCGGGTTTCGGGTAGTAACCCGAGAACAAAAAGAACTACAAAATTAGACTGCTTTACGGCATATACGTCACTTCCACCAGCATCCCCACTTCCTTAAATTCGGACGTGCGTGAAAAAATCGCTCGCAAATCATTTGTTTGCCGAATGTTATAGTCATGGCCGAAGCAGCACAGAAAAATAAGAAAGCAAAGGTTTTGTCTGAGGAAAGCAAAAAGAGGAAACGAGAAAGTGATCGGATTAAAGGCAGGATGAGGATCAACATTGGGCAGCGTTTGCTCGTTGGCGTGAGCTGAAGGAGGAGGGGCTACATTCTTGCAAGTAAATACGTAATACATACAAAATCATATTTTAGGATACCTAACATGTCTGTGATATTGGTTTATTTGTCTTTCCTCAAGCTTTAATGCAAATCGATTTTTCGAATTTGCAGATTCATCTATGGTAGCTTGATATTATAATATTGACGATATATGGTTATTACCTACCACTCAAACATTGAATTGAAGTATCATATAGATTCTGTAAAACGGGAACCAATAGACTAGGCTACTATAATGACGCTGGCTTGTAAACGTGAGCATCGCGATCATTTGGCGTTTGAAAAAAATAAAACCCATGAAATTGTATTCATATGACATGCTGAAACATATGCCACTGTACCTGGGATGAAGACATTTCACACGCGACGCAAGCAGAACACCTGCATGTGAACTCCTGCAGTGTTCAGGGCTATCATAGTTGTCATGTCAACAAATGCACGTGCGATGCATCCCCTGATGTAGAGTGACCGTTTACGACAGTAGTAGAGGACAATACTGTTTCACAACTGTAGGGGGAGCCCGAGAGCAAAAGTTACCTAGTGCGGCTTTAATCATATACTGACATGGAATTTGTGTAAAATATATACACAATAAAGAATGAAGGGGTTTATTTCATTCTTTGTTTAGATTAATAAAAAATATGATGGATTTTTATAGTATAAGATTGAAAGTTTGGGTTTGGTACAAGAGTACAATACAATATCCAAACAAAGGGTATTTGAAAAGTAGCTCAAATAAATGATGGCATGAAAACTTTTTTAAAAATATTATTTTAATGTGATTATTTTAAAAATTGTATTGAAATTCAAATTGAAATGTAAAAATTCAAATAAAAAATTTAATTTTAATACAAAAACTCACCCACAGGACATAAAAGTACCTGAAGAAACACTCAATGAAAGAAATGTTACAAGTTTTTGCAACTAAAATGACTTCTTTAAAGCAAAAAAGTTATGCAGGTGCATATGTGCGACATTTCTAAACCAAATCACACAGAAGACTGACTCCCTGTCTGCCTCTGCCCTGTCATTCATTTCCCATCTCATTCTGCACATTGGCCCTGTCAAACTGGCTCGTCAAGGTCAATTGAAGGAAATGATGATATGCAAACACTTGCACAGGCAATTTATCAAACGGCCCCGTTTACGACTCAAAATCATAAGAGGAATGCTGCTTTTTCCAGACACAATCTGACATTAAGACAGTGCAGCAATTTAGCACGTAGCCGCATCTCTCATTACAATGATAGAGTTTCCACAGCGACGGCGGCTAATTGATGGCCCGATCATTCATTATTGAATGGCAGGCACCTCACTGCTCCAGCTGATTGTTATTCTTTTGGCTGGCTGTCATCAGGCCTTCACTGAAACCGTAACCTTGCTGTGCGGGAGTGCCGCACACCTTTCTAAATCACCATCCCTGACAAACGGCTGACACGTATTGACCACATAATCTTTAGCAAGGGGTCAGAAAGTGAGAGTAGGCTTTTTAAGATCACGTTACATTTGTATCAATACTCTGTCTTCCACTGTTTCCATCGCTGCTTTGTGTTCAAAACACCGTTTAGAGTTGCATATGGAAAGCAGCCTGGTTGGGTTCTTCGCCCTGATTAAGTAAATGAGAGGTAAAACGCAAAGCAAATTAGAGAAACGGTTGGCCTCCAAATGTCCTTGGTGGAAGCAGTCAAAGTAGTGGGGGAGAGCGCGAGTGTGTGTGTGCGCGCGTGTGTGACAGAGGTCTGCCCTGCCCCTTGTACAGTATGGACGGGGCCTTTAAATTGCTTCCGTCAGTGGAGCTGAGTAATGAGTGTGATTCTAATCGGAGTTCCTGAGGCCAGCAGCATTAGTCTTCATCTTGGAATGGCCCTCCTTGCCACCCGTGACATCTAATGTAGAGCAGGTCCAGGCGTAATGAGAATCCATTCCACAGCCCAACCACTCGCTTCTTTTCCCTACACTGCACAGGAAGGGTTTGGTCAGGACAACAAGGTTATCGGCCCCCTAGCTCTGCCTCAATCCACCATTACATATTCAAGGGCTAGAAAATGACTAGTGTAGTATGCTGATCACAAAAAAAATCTCATCTATTCTGTGATAAAAGTGCAACAATGTACCTAGGGATGCAAATACTAAAATTGATCATTTAATTTGGTAACACTTTATTTGGATGGTCCCTTTTGGACATTCTGTTGTCTATAAGTAACTATGTAACTACATGTCAAGTAACTCTCATTAGACTATTAGTAGACTGCTTAATATCTGATAACTCTTTATTGTGATGGTCCTCCAAAGAACATTCTGCTGACTATAAGTAACTTTGCAACTACATGTCAACTTATTCTAACCGTACCAGTCTACTTATACTCTACTAACACTATAATAGGGGTTAGTACACATGTAGGTGTGCAATGTTACTTATAGTCAACCGAATGTGTTAAAGGAACCATCAAAATAAACTGAACAAAGGTTCTCTGCAAAGAGATATTTCCTGGGTCAAAAATTAAATACATAATACAAAATAATTATATTATCATTAACAACTTTGGTTAATTAACATACGCAGCTGCTTCTAAAAAGTGATCAGTTTTTGCATTTTAATCTGCACTTTGTATTGTAACAGATGAATCCATTAACACAATAGTTGCCAGCTGTAGCCCTAGAGAAAATCCTAAACCATGGATAATTTACCTGAGGTTTGTGATGCATTGCATTACATTTAATATAAAGAGCCATAGAGCTCAACATTGAAGAGAAAACGACTCATAAAATACATAATAGCTATATTCTTCTTGTTTGGTAAAGCAAGAGAATTTTGCATATTTTCACTTTTATGTACTGTTCGTCGGGAGAAAAAATTATCCTCTTTTGTACTGTCCCACTAATTCAGCATGTATAAATTCATATACATCGCAAATTATGCAAATACATGTATACGTTTTCTTTAAACAGATTAAAACATGTTATCGTCCTACACACACACACACACACAAGCTCTTAGAAATTAGTATTTTATTTTATTCTATAAAGAAGTGCCATGATTTGTGGCTCTGTATTGATGACTCCATAAAATCCCACGGATACATCCGAGCCTCCATGCTCACCATTAAGCAGAAACATAAAATGCACACTTCTGACAGCCCTGGCTCAGAGTCTACGCACACAGCCGTAAAACAATACTATCTGAAATCATGCAGCCCCTGCTGGCTGTCAAAAGCCCTCATGCACACCGGGGCCAAATCTTTACAGATGCAAAGGATCCTGGGTGCGCTCAGTTAGCAGCGAGTAAATTGCAGTGGAGCTTTGCATGGCTGAATACCTCAACAGGTCATTCCTCTCTGTCTATCCCCGTTTGCCTGTGTTAAACTCGCCACCCCCCCACCCCCCTCACCCTCAACCATTCTCTCATCCACTTCCCGGCTTCGTCCATCCATCAATCACTGCACTTTGTCAGTGCCGACTTCATCCAGGATCCCGCAATCACGGCGAGAGCGAGCTGGCGCAGACACCCCGCCGCTAGGGAGCCGCTCAGCCCCCATCTGCATCTGCAACTGACGGGCGGTCGTTCGGGGGCCCTGACGCACGTCGCCTTCTATTGCACAGGCAAGCAAAAACACTAATGCCGCAGCTCGTCTCCTCACCAAACTACTCACCTATCTCTCCCATGCACACTGACACAGACAAACATATGCAGGCAAGCACACACACATGCAAGCACAATAGACAAAGTCAGGTGGAGAGAGAGTAAGCTCGAAAGAACAAGAAAAGACAGGCAGCAAGAGAAAGAGAGAGAGAGAGAGAGAAAGTAGGGAGAGGGAGGTGGAAAGTAAAAAGAAAGGTGAGAGAAATCGAGGGTGGCATTGAGAGAGAGGGGGGGAGGGAGAGAGATGTTTACTGGATTTTCTGAAACAATTGGTACTCAGGTCAGGCGGCAGCTCAATTTGTCTTTTCTTGCCCACACATCAATAGAAATCACACAGAGAAAATGTATCACTAATTAAGGGCTCATCAGGCCCGTGTCAGCTGTGGTTTAGCCGGAGAGCAGCGGAGCTCTGAAGAGACTTCTAGTGTTCTGCGCTGGCTCCTGCAGAGAAACACCACTGACAGAAGGGAGCGAGACTCGCTATGCTAATGTACACGATTTAGTCAATAGAATGAAAGAAAAGAATTGTGCTGCGCTTCCAGGAAGATAACGATAATGAAGCTCGAGAAACAAAATGGATTTATTCACCTCAGAAATGACGTAAAGGATAATGCACCGTTAGCCGTGATTATTGCAAAACTTCACCTCAAAGGGTGCTCAAGACCGTGAAGCAAAGTGGCTACTTACCAAATAAATGAATAAATAGACATTAAACATTGACTTGAACTGAATTATTGTATTAGCTAACTTGTAAAGACTGTGGAGAGAAAAATAGGTGAGCAGTCACATATACAGTGTGGCCCTAGACAACGGTCATTAGTGAAATATCTCACCACTGAGTGACAATGAGAGTTCCAATTCCAGAGATATATACCTCACATACTGTACTGTTGCAATGCATAGACTAATAACTTCTACATTACAGTGGTATACCATAACAAAAAGTACTAACATAGTTCAGTGATGGTATAATATGTTACCATGTTACTTCAATATTCAAAAAGGTACTGAATAAATACCATTTTGTACCATTTACTTTTGTACTCTGATGTACTTCAAAGGCTACAATTGTATTACCGAGATTCATAGAACACAGTAATAAAATATAATATATAAAATATTATAACATAATAATATAAAATGTCAATATGTCTAAAAAATTTATTTTTGTAAGGTACAATGAGACAGTTCACCCTAAAATGAAAATTTGTTGTTAATTTACACACACTCACCCTCAGAAAAAAACAGCGATTAAGATTTTTAGCTGAAACTGTTGTCTTTGGTGATTCATATATAATATAAATCAATGGCTACAGTCACTTTGAGAGTAAAAAAACCCACACGGGAGCTGATGCTGTGTTTGTTTACAACAGAGTGTGTGTTGTATTGTTCCTTAAAATGTTACTTGTGCAAATCCATGATGCCGCAACCTATATAAAAGAATTAAGATTTAGTTTCCTTGCTCAATCTCAATTGGAAAGATTGGTGATTCCCATTGTTTGAGCTCCTGCGTATACGTCATTATGCGACAGGAAGCTCTTGCTCCAGACTGTGGTAAACACGGCCGTGGATTACAGGTAATAATGTTCCGTTTTTTTGCACAGACCAATCGGTTTGCTTCATAACAGCTCAATGTATCGTCAGGAGCCACAGGTATTCATTTTGTTTTGCCTCTATATGTTTTTTGACTCCCAAATTGATGGTAGTCTTTGACTAGCATTATATGAATCAAGGACCACGGTTTCAGCTAAAAAATATGATTTACTGTTCTACTGAAGAAAAAAGGTCACCTACATCTTGGATGGCCTAATGAGTATGATGAGCAAATTAGCTGCAACTTTACATTTCTGGGTGAACTATCTTTTTAACTGTAATAACACTGACAGAGACTGTGGTTATCATCAAGGCAAATTTCATTAATTTCATTAAGGTCTGATTGTGTGCGTAAGAGCCATAAACACAGACATTTTGGTTAAATAAATTTCACTTTTGATGTTTTCATTGAAGAACCAAAAGTACTTAAATGTATTTTTTACCCTGTATAGATTCGATATGATAAATAAAAAACAATGATGGATAAACAGATTCAGTTTACTCTTCAGTCCAGAGCTGTTTGTATTCAACACTTCTAATTAGACAGCAGCCAAATGTTATGAATAGGATGGACATTATGGAATGAGCTAGTTATAAATGGGGCCTGTCAAACCTGCATTCAGCGACCAAATGAGTATTCTCAGTTCACTGCCCACATCTGAGCACGCCCCAACCCTGCCGGATAACTAATGATTGCTATTAACCATACAGTTAGTGATGATAGCCAAGAAAGAAAAAAAACAAATAAAAAAAACATAGTAACTAAAGTCTATGCTAATGAAAAATGAAAAATACCAATATTAACCCATGAGGAAGACAAGGCCTCCTGCAGGGAATAACAAATGACAGTTTGGCTCCAGCAGCGCGGACTGAGAAGATCTTGTTTTCTACATAATTAACACTTATTTGTGCCTTTAAAAACCGGATTGTAATGTATAATTATCAGCATTCGGCAGCATTAATTCAGCTATTACACGCTTGGTGTTAGGTCTGTGAAGCCGAGTGTAATGTTATTCACAGATTACACTGAGAAAACCCTTCAGACATTCAGCTGAGCCGCGCTTAAGTGACAAGCCGCCCTGGCTGAGCCTTTTATTAGAATACAAAACAAATTTCTCATATTAATTAACTCTTGTCTCCTGCTCTCCCCCACCCCACGCCACTGCTACGGTCCCGTCTCCTTTCTGATATGCGAGCTAAGTATCTTCCTCTGTCCTGTTTGTAGATTAAAAAAAGCCCACTAATAAATGAAAGCCCTATTTACCAAGTCAGTTCCACTTTAGTAAATCTCTTACCCCTGCAAAGCTTTTTAAGTCCTGCCAAAAACAGGAATTTATGAAGACATGTCACTCTCCACCAGCCCTATTAGGCCATATTTCCAGAACATTCAGATTTCATCCAGGTCTTCAGGTCGTACAGGAGTCCTGCAGGGGGGAGGTGTCGCTTTTTAATGGTACGCGATTGGATTACACTGAGCCACTAACCAAATGTGATTGGTTTAGCATGAAATATTAAGTTGATGGAATAGGCCTGGTGCTGTGCCTTTGACAGCGGCGAGGGCATGATATTTCATATGGCACTCACAGTCCAAACATCAGATCCGCTGCGACACTAATGCAGGGGGATATGGCAGCGGAAACCCACAAGACACTGCCCTCACCTCCGTCATCTATAGCTCCTCAGACACCCGGCTCAAATATCCATATCCGTCCAACAGTTGAGATCATGCACACATAGATAATGTAAAATAATTCAAGAAAGAATGGTTTGACATTGTGTAGGTTAACTGTCATGACTTTTTGAGTCACAAGCACAATTAAATATGTACATACATGTTGGTTTGGGATGTCAGTCAAACAAGTAATTCAACCCATCTTAAAATAAAATATTTTGATAAATTCTTCCTTTAAATAAACATTTTAACAAGTTGTTACACGTGTATGTAACAGGTATAGTTAATATTAATACCTGATAATAATAATAATAATATTTTTTTATTTTATGTTGTGTTCACACACACACACACACACACACACACACACACACACACACACACACACACACACACATACACATACAATATATACTATTTATTAAGTAACACTTTAATTTACAGTGTCGGTTACTTATGTTACATGTACTTTACTGTAATAATAACAGTAAATTATACATAATTACATGTAACTAACCCTAAACCAAACCCTATTCCTAACCTATACTAAGTACTTTGTTAATTAATTAATTAATTAATATTACACAGTACTTAAATGTAAAATCACACTGTTTATATTATATTATATTATTTATAATTTTTTATGCGTGACCATTTTTCATTAAAGGATTTGCGGCTTCATAATTGTTTTGCTGTATACATTTTGCTGAACGATCATTTAATAAACTATAATAGTTTATTTAAATTGCCGGTTCGAACTTTGACAACTTGCCCCACACATTGTAAATAAACCTACACTAAGAAAAATTCACTGGAGTAAAATGTGACAACTATCCCCGATTTGTACGATACCATTAAAATAACTGTAGTCAATAACAGGCCCGAGAAAGACAACTGTGGCAAAAATCAATCCAACCCCACCTGACATGTCAGCCGATTCGAGATGCACATTCAGATAAATGTGCAAGCGCAATAAAATAACACCAAAAGGAAAACCCCTTTATTTTCATGTTCCACGAGGAGCAAATATGAAAAAAGGCGTCAAAATAATGAAAGATTGTTTATGTATTCTGGCATGAAATGGGTTAGGTGTTAGGAGGGAGTGGAGCGCGAGAGAAGGATGGACAGCGCTGACAGCGGCGTATTCATCCTGCACGCTACAGCAGACGTCCCGCTAGTGGTGGTCGACAGAGCAATAAATCAAGGGCTCTCCATGCTGTACCTACAGCTTATTACATCCACCATGACAAATAAATAATAATGCCTGTCAACACAGGCCTTTGCTCAAGGATTGAGCCAGAAACACTCTTGCTCATCACTCCAGATCTTAAGTGAAAACACTAGAACAAGGGAATTGAAGGCCATGCTTTACTGAGCTTATGAAAGCTGCTGAGGAGGAAAAGGGTGATGGCCACAGAGAGGAAGAGAAAGAAGATGACACTGTACCAGAAAAGGCAGCTAGAAAGGGGAACGATCCAGGTCGAGCTGGATGGATCTCGGGTTAAGAGAGAGGAAGAGAAGAGGGTGCCATTGTTGCTTATTCAACTGAATAGCACCCTGGGGAACAGGGCTAAATCAAAAGCTTTCACAGCTAAACAGAAACAGCAAACGGAGAGCAAAACTACATGCCCGTTTTAGGACCCTATCAGGCCTTCAATTTCCACCGAAGCAAATAGTTCCATTAATGCACATAAGAGTCCCTCAGTACACTTGTACGAAACAACGCGGCACTGATGTGGGCCAAATAAAACAAATAGTGTGTTGGGAACATAGATGAAAAAAGGAAATATTGACTCTAACTAGGGACGCACAAGAGGTTTAAGGATGTAAACACTACTCTCAGGGGAGAACGTAGATTCAAATTGGAGGCATTACATCAAATTCAGGGTCAGCAAGGGCCACAAAGGAGGCTCAGAATATATCAGGGCTTGTTCTAATTTATACTTTTCCATCAAATATTACTAAGGCCCTCACATTGTTACACATTACATTTATATCTATATATGAATGAAGTAAATAAATCTAAAAAATAAAAGGAATAAATCTAAAAAATAAATAATAAACAAGTATAAATAATACAAATAAACAAAATATGAATGCATACATAGACATAAATAAACAAGCAAGTATAAATAATATAAAAAACAATAAACAAAAGTAGTTAAAAAGTAGTGAAATATTCAGTTATATTCATATACTGTGTATATATATATGAATACATTTAAAAAATAAATAATAAAACAAATAAACTATAAATAAACCAAAAAGTATAAATAATACAAATAAACTAAATGTGAATACGTATACAGATATCAATAAACAAGAAAGTATAAATAATATAAAAAAATAAACAAAAGTAGTTTGAAAAATTCAGTTATATTATTCTATATAAATAAATACTATATATATATATACAGAAGGTTTCAGAATGCTTATATATATATATATATATATATATATATATATAAAGCATTCTGAAACCTTCTGAAAGCATTCTTTAGAAATGTTGGCCCATATTGATAGGATAGCATCTTGCAGTTGATGGAGATTTGTGGGATGCACATCCAGGGCACGAAGCTCCCGTTCCACCACATCCCAAAGATGCTCTATTGGGTTGAGATCTGGTGACTGTGGGGGCCATTTTAGTACAGTGAACTCATTGTCATGTTCAAGAAACAAATTTGAAATGATTCGAGCTTTGTGACATGGTGCATTATCCTGCTGGAAGTAGCCATCAGAGGATGGGTACATGTAGGGCTGTACGATTAATCGAAAAATAACCGAAACCGACATTCAGAACCTCTAATCGACGTATTTTTCCCATGTCGGTTATTTCGGTTTTCACGTGACTCCGCCCCGTCAGTCACATCAAGTGCAGTTTGAAGGCACACAGAGATGCAGGAGCGGTTATCTGTGTTTATAGATACCCAGAATCACTATAGTAACTGCATGTTTTACACAGTTTATACAGGTCAGTTAATTGCTGTTCTTATAGCCTACGCGCTGACACACACACACACACACAGAGAGAGAGACGGCGCGCGCAAGCCCCGAAGCCAGATCGTTCACTTTCGTGCTCAAAGTTTGTCAAGTATGCGTTTAAACTAAAGGCTTGCCAGTTTCAACATTTAACGCGATTGTGCACTATTAAAAAACAACAATACGGAAAACTTCTCCGTTCAGTGCTCAGCTTTTTTCTGTGACACAGAGAGCCGAGCCGTGTCGCGTCTCTCACAACGCGCGCGCCCTGAAGGCAGATCTGTCACCTGCATCCTCACAAAATTTGTCATTTGTAGGTGGTTTAAGCCCTGCCAGTTTGAACATTAAAGCGAGTTTCGACCATCAGATGTGTATTATGTTGAACTAATGCCTGATATATTGTGACATACGAACACTCAGACAGAAGCACATCACGTGAAGATCGCGCGCAGTGAACGCAGTGTCAGCTGTCCTGTGACTAAAGTAAAGTCACTAAAGTAGCTTAGAAACTCAACCGTTATAGGCATGTATTTTAATACCTTTGAAGTAAGTACAGCAGCTTCATAATGAATAGAGACGGTATGAGTAATACACACACACACACACACACACACACACCATCACTCTCTCATTAATGCATTCTAATAAATGTAATGTAGGCCTATGTGCTAATGTATCTGATGTACAACAAACAGAAATCTGCCCCATAGACAATAACTGCTGAAAGTGAACCGTTTCCTCCTACTTTAAAATCACAAAGAAATGCACTTTTTCATTAGAAAAAAAATCCACCTTTAATAGTAGAAAATATTTACAGTACAAACCTTATCAGTGAACTTGCTCAAAAACCTTATGTGGGCAAAAAAAAATAAATCAAAAATAATCGTGCATTAATCGTAATCGAGGTCAAATGTTCAATTAATCGAGGTTTTTATTTTTGGTCAAATCGTTACAGCCCTAGTACATGGTGGTCATAAAGGGATGGACATGGTCAGAAACAATGCTCAGGTAGGCCGTGGCATTTAAACGATGCCCAATTGGCACTAAGGGGCCTAAAGTGTGCCAAGAAAACATCCCCCACACCATTACACCACCACCACCAGCCTGCACAGTGGTAACAAGGCATGATGGATCCATGTTCTCATTCTGTTTACGCCAAATTTTGACTCTACCATCTGAATGTCTCAACAGAAATCGAGACTCATCAGACCAGGCAACATTTTTCCAGTCTTCAACTGTCTAATTTTGGTGAGCTCGTGCAAATTGTAGCCTCTTTTTCCTATTTGTAGTGGAGATGAGTGGTACCCGGTAGGGTCTTCTGCTGTTGTAGCTCATCCGCCTCAAGGTTGTGTGTGTTGTGGCTTCACAGATGCTTTGCTGCATACCTCGGTTGTGACGAGTGGTTATTTCAGTCAAAGTTGCTCTTCTATCAGCTTGAATCAGTCGGCTCATTGTCCTCTGACCTCTAGCAACAACAAGGCATATAAACACACACACACTATATATATATATATATACACACACACTATATACATATATACACACACACACATACATACATTCACACATATACACTCTAAAAAAAAAGGTTCTATATGGCACCAAAAATGGTTCTTGGCTCGTAATCAGAGGGGAACCTTTTTTAGTGCTATATAGCACCAATTTTGGTGCTTCAGTGGTTCTCTGATACTTCAGTGGTTTTGGTGCCATATAGACCTTTTTAACCTTTTTTTAGAGTGTATATAAAATAAAGAAACTGAATAAATCTAAAAAATAAATAATAAATAAATAAAATATCAATAAACAAACAAGTATAAATAATATAAATAAGCAAAATATGGATACATACATAGACATACATACAGTGTCCAGACTCTATGAACCAGGCCAGCCTGACCAGTAGAAACCAGCCTAGAGATTTTTCCCCTGGTCCTTTTGCGAAAGGCCTCCTTTTAGCATGTAGGCGTGTATGACTCAGAGCATGCATGCTTTTCCATTTTACCTCCCTCTTAAACGCTAGACAATTTACTTAGTGTTGTCCTTCAATAAAAATTAAAAGCCCCCCACAACATGCAAGGAGAGCTGAGGCCTATAAATCACTAAACCCACAGTCTGCTTCAGCATGGCAGCCTCTCCTGCGCTCTGACATTTGTGTATGACTTGAAGTGTTACAAAGGAAATAAAGCCCTGATTAAAGAGTTGGCTGTCATAAAGGTTAGGGAATGGTAAATGGAGTCTTCCATCTTGCCGGTAATAGGAGAAGAGCTGTTAGGCAGCACAAGATGCTGATCAGGACTCCTGTGCTGCTCCTGTAGGACTCTCTCTGACATTAATCACTAAATCACCAAGCCATGCTTAATTGCAAGTTGTATATCACAGCGAAATTCCGGGGTGAAGAGGAAGGAAAGTCATTATTTCTGCGTTTGTATGTAGGGTGGTTTGCGTTTGAACCCGCCCGCACATCTGGGACCTCCCTCAATCTGACAAGGAAAAATTAAGTGTGCTGTAACCTCCTAATTAACACAACACAATGACTATTTTTGAAGCGTTAACCAGCCTCAAACCCGACTCATCAATTCTCAGATTCAATCAATCAGCGATGGTGAGGTCTGGTCTGACTATTTAGGTCTGATTATGACGTTTTCGATGAGTTAGCTGGATCATGCTTTGTTTCATTTCTGTCCTGAAAATAAATGCCACTGTGTCAAGACTTCAGTTTTGGCAGAGCCAAGACCAATTGACTCAAAATTCCACTCCAACAGCTTTCATTAAAGTGCACGAAAGGATCCAACAAGTAATATTAACTGTTCTGCAAGTACTTGCACTATGTGAATGGCTTATCTAGAAAAATAGCCATGTCATATGGTGAACATGACGAGGGAAAATGTTGCCAAACAAATAATTTTAAAAAAAAGCGAAACTATCTAGTATGTGTTCACATTCCTAAATATGAAAAGTCCCAAGTAGTGATTCCCAATCAAGTGTGCCTGGTTATAGGGGGTGCTCAAAAAGCAAATATGACTGATTTACCTTTAAGGAAAACAACAACAACAACAACAATAGTTAGTAGTAGTAGTAGTAAAAGAAAAAGTAGTAGAATTGTAATTACTTGAAATTGGTGAAGGGGTACTTGATGGGGATATATATATATATATATATATATATATATATATATATATATATATATATATATATATATATATATATATATATATATATATATATATATATATATATATATATATATATATATATATATATATATATATATATATATATATATATATATATATATATATATATATATATATATATATATATATATATATATATATATATATATATATATATATATATATATATATATATATATATATATATATATATATATATATATATATATGAGTATTTAATCTGTTTCCCAACATTTTTGCTATATATATATATATATATATATATAGCAAAAATGTTGGGAAACAGATTAAATACTCAACAGAAAACAAGTTCCAAAATATTTTTTCCTTTCAAGTTTCCCTGTTCAGTGTTCGCACACAATGGATTTTAATAAGTCATTTGTGGCTGGGGTTTTTTCTATTCTTTTTCATTATTTTATAGAAATTGCACAACAATAGGCACAATTAAATTCAAATTCCCTGTAATTTCCAGCTTTTCCATGATCGTGGGAACCCTCCAAATTAAAATTTCCGTTGGTTCACAAGGGAACGTCACACAGTACATACGGCAAACAGTGAATCCCAGTAAAGTGCGAAAACAATGATCTCTACTCTTAAAATTCCTTTTGACCTCAGAATCACAGTTCTGTGTCCATACAAATGAATGAGTGCCCAACGGTAGGGTCTCGGCCATAGCAGCATGAGGTCAGGGTTTCCAGAGTTGTGTAAAACAGACATCAATCCTGCAAACTGACTGATTCCAGCACAGCGTAGCACCGGCTGGGCTGCAAACTGACTGAACCCTGCGGGGGCGGCCCAGTGATCACAGCACAGGGCAGTAGAGACCGGGCCGTAAACTGCCTGACCTCCGGGTGGCAGTCACCATGCTGTCGGAATATGCGAAGGGGCTTCAACACACACACAAAGGCCAAATGCCTGAAAAGTGCCTGTCAAAGAGTCAAAGTGCATTCAGAGTTCACCAAGCGGGAGGCGGTTATGGGTGAGAGAAAGGTAGAACAAAGTAAACACAGGATAGACGTGACTTCTTTCACCTTTGATTTCCACACGCTAAGACAGGAGAGAGTGAAGGCTGCGCTTAAAAGTGACAATTTAGCTCCTCACGCTAGCCGCGTGTTACCGGATCAGGGTGAGTGAAACAAATTTGAATGCGTTTAAATTTGAGATGCGGCGACATGATGAAGAGACACGGAGAGGGACACTCTAGGGAAGGTCACAGGCAGTACAGGGGAGTGGCTAGCTACATCAATCATCTCAATTTAAGACGTTTATTAGTATGCAACCGCAATCTTCCCCCTGTAGGTCAAACAACAAAGCCTTGCTACTGTGTTGAGAGTCACACACATTCAGAGGAGCAGAAATCTTTGCGTAAAATCAATATCAGAACAAAAAATTGCTAGCATAAAACTGCAATGTTTAAATAGTAGCACACTAGACAAGCTCTAACAATAAACAAGCCCTGTGTTCAAATATGCCTATTTCCCTACTAAACAGTATGCAAAAAGCAGTGTCAAGTACGCAGAACGTTCATTCATAACTCTATATGAAAAATATTCAGATGACCTTCCATTTCCACCACGATTCGGAAGTGCACATCCAACTTTACTGTCCCATGAGGACCATGTGATAGGAGTCATCAGTGTAAATGTCAGTGACATATGGAGCCCAAAGTATACTTCGGTTTTTATGTGACGTAATATTCGTAATCAGTATAGTACGCACATAGTGTATGTGCGCAGACCAATTTTCTGCGTATGCTCAATTCACAAATGCGCCTTAAGGCTTGATCACACCCCTGACTAAGCAAAGGGCGGCAAAAAAAAACGCCTCGGGTTTGTTTTTTTGGTTTGACGTGCCGTGTTAAAAACTGTCCGACCAATGAGATTGCCGTGTTTGTTCACGTGCCTTGAGCTGCTGAAGTTACAGTAAAACAAGACTTGGTGGTGCTCAAGCACACAATGATACCAGAAAATGATGGAGAGGAAGTAAGTAGACGGAGAATACATTCTTCATCGTTGGAGCTGCTACTGCTGCTGCATGAAATATCCATGTTGTTTGCCAGTTAGCAAAAAGTGTGTGAATGCTTTTAGAAAGCACATAAACACTGCCTATCTTCTTCTGTGAGAAAAAAGCGGGTGTCAGAAGCGTAAGGTTGCACAGCGCCACCTTGTGTACCGGGGTATTTCTGTTTTTCAATAAGAGCCATCTAGTGGCCAGGGAGCAAATTTACACGTTCACTCAGCGCATCGTAAGTGAAAATCGCTTGGGTATGAACCAAGCGGCAACCTCCTGCATTTTCTCTTGAAGCCAATACGGAAGTGACTTAAACTGCAATTCATCGTCTGGCCACTAGAGACAGGCTCCAGAAGGGAGCAGAATCTCATTGAGCCCCATGTTAAAATGCCCAACTTTACAGCAGAAACAAACATGTTTACAGCCTGGTACAAATTGTGGTTTTGGTCTTTACGGCTAATTTTGCCCTTCATGACAACTGTGAGGGGGGTAAAATTTTCGAACTCATTTGTTTACATTATATAAAGTCTTAAAGTTCTGCATAATTAGGGGCGTGGTCACTTTGAGTGACAGGTGGATAGCCATTTATCTGCTGTCTGTTAGTCATCGCGTCACCTCAGCTCCACCCACTTCCCACCTCTTTGCCCATTTTCTATTATCCAGGAGTTGACGCGTGATGACGCACTGCCAAGATGGCAACGGCCAGCTCGAACCTACTTTACTCTTCGAAACTGCTCTTCAGAATCCTATTGGTGACGTCACGGACACTACGTCCATATTGTTTTACAGTCTATGGTATGAACACAAAGACGTGTTGAAAAACGTCTGGCGATGAGTGCGCGCAATTATCGTCCCGGTGTGCACAAGGCTTTACTCTTTTTTTATTGCATTAATTAGTTTGTCCACAAGGTGGCAACACTGACCCAGCCCATTATTCCATATTCAAAAAATAAGTTTAAATTCTAGTTTAAAAGAGTGCAAAGACACTGAAAAATAGCGCAGACACTGGATTAAGACGAAACATTCTAGTAAGCATGTGTTCGCGCACACTTTTAAAATTAATATAATTTGAAACGCTATGCATTTGGCTGTACACATACATGATGCACTCGCGTCAAAACCTGAAGTATACTGTGGGCTTAAAAGGATAGTTCACCCAAAAATGAAAATTCTGTCATCATTTACTCACCCTCAAGTTGTCCCAAACCTGTATGAGTTTCTTTGTTCTGCTGAACACAAAATAAGATATTTTGAAGAATGTTTGTTACAAAGCAGATAGAGCAACCATTGGCCACCATAGTATTTTCCCCCTACTATGGTAGCCAATGGTTGCTCTATCTGCTTGGTTACAAACATTCTTCAAAATATTTTCTTTTGTGTTCAGCAGGACAAAGAAACTCATACGGGTTTGGGATAACTTGAGGGTGAGTAAATGATGACAGAATTTTCATTTTTGGGTGAACTATCCCTTTGAGGTCACATGACATTATACACATGCATACTTTATTTACCGATCGAGAAGTATCAAACTCAGTGACAGTGTAGGGTTTACAATAACTAGTCGACTAGTGTATCATACGACTTCAGTTGCAATTGTACTGTGAAATATACTTTGATTTGAATTGAAATTGAAAATGAAATCTTAGCACATATGCTTTCGAAACACGCTGCAGACATCGGAGATGGTCTGACTTCATTTAGAGTGTTCAAATGCAAGCCAAAATTGGCCTGAAGCAAATCAAGAGGCGGCCAAAAAAATGACAGATGCTATAAGCAAGTGGTGTCTGACTCTGTTTATTATGGGGTAAGGTGAGTCAAGGCAAACACTGACCAACCGAATAGCTGAGTACTTTTCTGTACAACTAGTTTTTGTTTGATAAGTCATAGAGTGTAGCTCAAAAAATGAAGATTCAAAAAATATCCAACTCCTCAATCATAATATGAAACAGTCAGAGAGTTACAACATCTGCATGAATAATTGTAAGTAGACAGGTCCAAAACCAAATCATTGAATTTTGCGCTATAATGCATAACACAGGGTTTGGAGTGACCGCTACAGACTGAAATGAAATTACAGAAAGCAAAACAAAGCAGAAAAACCAATCTCAATAGATGGCTAGATTGAAGGTTACCCTGTTTGACTTCTCACTACGCATCAAACAGCAAATAGACATCGACAACTGGTATGCCATCACATAAGAAACACAATGAGGTTTCAGATATGAGGGCCTAAAAAGGTTAACCATGAAGCTAAATGTTCTCTTTCACAGAGCCTGTAATGCAATTTCAGTAAAAAGAACATGAACTGAACTGACAGCAGCTCCCCGTCCATCTTGTGAACTCCGAAGTGATGCTTATCATGTCTCTGAAAATATGCACTTAGTGCCCCAGCAGCCCATATTGAGTTGCTGGCACACATTGAGCCTTTCTGAATGCACATTTGTCCAGGCCAGAATGAACCTCACTTTAACCAACTTTATTTGTTAGATGAGCACATTTTCTGGGGAAATCAAACCTCACGGTTCCTAACCACAAGTATTAAATATTTTAAACTTGTCCATGTAACCCAATCTGATGCAAATGTTTCATTTATGTTTGTAAATGGAAATATATACACATAATTGCCATTATATCTACTTTATTTTGTGACGTGGAAGTAAACGATTTTCTGTGAATGTGGGAGACTTCCAATTCAAATAACTAGAATAACAAAGTGCAGTAAACGGTAAAACTATTTGTGCTACAAACCCGTGTGTTTATAATTATGATGGCACTGCATTAAAGTAATATGGTAAGACATACCAGTTTGCAATATACAGAAGCCGTTTTGTACAGCTAAAATAATTGGAAGCAGAAGACACCAAAAGCCAGATAAATTAAAATACAATTTACAAATGGCCATGCCCACTCTTGCATGACACAGTTCACAATAAGGCAGCATGTATAAATCTAGGTTCATTGTAATAATTAAAATATAAATATATAAATATAATATAATAAAATATTTTCTTCTTTTTTTTAAACCTAGATTTTGACCCAAAGTGTGTGTGTGTATATTATTTATATATATATATATATATATATACATACAGCAGCCATTACTCTAGTCTTCAGTGTCACAGGATCTTTCAGAAATCATTCTAATATAATTTCGTATTATTATCAACGTTGAAAACTTTTTTTTTTCAAAAGTTATATTTATAATATATATTTTAATTTTGAATTGAATATAAATCTAAATGATAATGCAATACAATTGTTGTTCATTGTTGTTTCATGACACGTAATGTATTAATGTTAATGCACTAAACCTTATTGTAAAGTGTTACCATTCAAACTATATGCCCGTCTCCTATAACTTCATATATTCTAGGTGACGCGCATAACTTAAAGACTCCTTTCAGTTCATTTTCACTTGTGTATTTCTTCATCAGCCCCTTTTAATTAGGACAACTACTTAACACCTGCAGAACAACTGCATCCAATGGGACAGCCAAAGGAACGGTGTCTCCATACTGTTATTATCAGAAACACATCAGTCCCCTCTACAACGTGCAATTAACAAGTTTCCTCTAGTTCATAAATCCTTCATTAAAATACTCTCTTCGAATGCTCTGCCGGGGTGGCAAGCGGGAACTAAATTCCACACATGCTGGAGAGGCTTATTTTGCTTAAAGGAATTTATGTTAGGATCCTGCAGTCAAATGTAAACAGCTTTCTATAAGAGCTGCAAGCTGTCATGGAGAAGCCTGATTTCTCTGTCCGATTCAAGATTGAGCAACGCTGGCTTAGCTGAACTAATATTTGGAAAAGACTGAGATAAATGACTTGTGTGTGTTATACCAGATGCTGGCCTGGTTCACTCTGTGTCAGCTGGATAGATCCACGTCAAGGGATTTCCTCTTGCAAGAGTCTATGATTGCTTTTCTGTTATTTTTACATAAAACAACTGGGTAGTTGACATTAATTACTTTTGAGAAGTTGACATTTACTCAATACAAACATTTTAAACATGACAATTAAAAATAATAATTATGCGTTTAGCTTTTTAAATGACTCTACTGTTCAAAAGTTTGGAGTCATGTTGTTGAAAGCATTTATTTGATTAACAATATAGCAAAAACCATAACATTGTGAACTATCATTATGGTTTCAAATAATCATTTTGTATTTTAATATGTTTTACAATATAACTTATTTGTGTGATCCAAAGCTGAATTTTCATTACAGTCTTCAGTGTCACATGATCCTTCAAAAATCATTCTAATATGCTGACTTGCTGATGAAGAAACTTTTTTTATTATTATTATTGAAAACAGTTGTGCTGCTAAATATTTTTGTGTAATCAGTGATACTTTTTTCAGGATTCTATGATGAATAGAAAGTTCAAAAGAACAACATTTATTTGAAATAGCAATTTTGCAATATTATATGTCTTTACAGTTCCTTGTAATCAATATCATCCATCCTTGCTGAATAAATGATACATATTATTAAACTATTATTAAAAATATATTATTAAAATGGTGGGGGGAAAAAACAGAAACAGGACCTATAAGATTCATACAAGTTTTATTGTAAAGCTATAAAAAACTCCATGGACATGTTATGCATCAATACCGGAACAAAACTCGTTAATAGGAGAACACTGAGTGCTTTAGCAAAGCCAAATATATTCCAAGCCACACATTTATCGGCTCGTTTTAATCAACATGGCATTTTCAAGGTGTTCCTCGTGACTGTTTACAACCCACGAGGTGCAATTTTTGGATGGCTATGAAGCTTCTCAGCATGATGTAGGTTGTAATGTTGTTTTAAATGGTGAACACCCATGCTTGGAGACAAACTGAGAAATGAAAACCCCTCTCAAGCAGTCAGAGACTTATAAAGAACCCAGTGTTGTAGAAGCATCCACTTAAAAACTTTTGGCAGGCAGTATATCATACACATGTAAACAGTATTCTTTATCAGATTAAATCTGCTTGTAGGCATTTAGTTTTTTTTCCCACCTAGTTTAGACAGAAAAACAGCTCTCTGAGGTAAAAATCAGTCAAGACGACTTTGCAAGAGCAGCGCAATGACGACCGTGGGTTTCAGATGAAAACAACAACTTAAATTCATACTGGATAGACGTGCTTCATTTTGGATATATGGGTTCAAGAAGTCCTACGGGCCTCTGAATAACCTTAATATGCAAGTATAAAATATTACGAAGTCTAAGAAGCTCTCTGTACTTTCGGTTGACGTGTTCGGAGCTGCCTGTGCTCCTTGCAGCATAATGAGATCCCTCCATGAAAGTGTTGCATTACCAGCCTGTGCTCCCTACGAGAAAAGCTTCCTGTCTGGTTTGCACCCCTGCCTGAGTTGGCAGCCTCGATAAACACTAGCACTCTCTACAGTAGGTGGGTCAGAAGTTCAAACCCCAGGTTTTAACGGTTAAGGCCGGGATGTGAACTCCTGACCTCCCAATGTGAAGGGAGGTCAGGCACTTCAATGCAGAGCTGCCTGAATTTACAACTGCATGCTGACTCCATGCAAGCACAGCAGAAAGCACCTGATAGAATCTCCTTTGGGGAGGGGGAGTGGCTCCGGTCTCTTTGTACTTTCAGTCACAGCCGGCCTGCGCCATAAATCATGTTAATTAGTTGACTGATAAAATAAATCTTGAAAAGTCAAGGCGAGATCCTGTTTCCCGTGCCGCAGTTTAGCCTGCTCTGCGTTATTTGTCATCTGTGAGTCACTGTTTAATCTAGCCATTTGTAGCGGGCGGTTTGTAGTGCCCAGGATCTGGACGAGCCGGTGGGACTGAGAGGGGCTGACACAGGTAGCTTAAGCTCATCCATCTTTCCCTGGGTGGTCTGCGCAGCCTGCCGTCGTAAAAGAGCCCAAACACAGATTTGATCAGCGGGGAGCAGGGTTCACATGCAGATGCTACACTTCACTAACGCACAATGTTAAATAATCATTTGGCGCGTAGATTTCCTCCAGCGAACAACTCGCTGTAACTTCTCAAATGTCTATGAATACAACGCAAAGTGTGAGATGATGACTTTCTTCTGGCTGCAACTTTATTTCAAAGACTTTAGTCATGCACAACAAGGTTATGGAATGTATCACAAAAAAGAACATTAGCAGTGAAACATTTAACTAAAATAAAAACAAAATAGGAAGTACTAAAATAATCCAACAACTAGAATAAAATACAACAATAAACAAACTAAAATATGAATAGAAACAACTCGCTATAACTTCTCAACAAATGCCAATGAATTCAACAGAGTAAGATTTATGTAATTCTTCTAGCTAATGACTATTTTAAGGTGTAAAACCTCAAATATCGCCAACAATTTAAGTGGCTATCATTTTAATGCATGCATATTTTTAGTGTGCAAATGACTCGCTGTAACTTCTCAAAGGTCAATTAATTTAAAGAGTTAGTTCACCCAAAAATGAAAATTCTGTCATTAATTACTCGCCCTCATGTCGTTCCAGACCTGTAAGACCTTCGTTCATCTTCGGAACACAAATTAAGATATTTTTGATGAAATCCGAGAGCTTTCTGACCCCAGACAGCTATTTAATTAACACTTTTCTAAGGTCCAGAAAAGTAAAACATTGTTTAAATCGTCCATGTGACTCCAGTGGTTCAACACTAATTTTATGAAGCGACAAGTATACTTTTTGTGCACAAAAACAAACAAATATTCAACAATTTCTTCATGTCTGGTTTTTTTTTATGGTCAGCTCCTGCGTCAGCATCACACGCATGTGTCGTGGTTCTAAAACGGAACCGGTTTTCGATAACGATCCCTAGTGGTGGGCGTTCTGGCTGCTGTCACAGGTTGAGGAGATTCCCCCTTTCATGTAAAGCGATTTGAGTGCTAGCAGAGAAAAGCTCTATAGAAATGTAATTACTTACTGTTATTATGATGACTTTCTTCTGGCTGCAACTATTTTAAAGACTTTATTCCAACTATTATGAAAAATAGTAGTGTTAACCAAGCTAAAAATGAAAACAGGAAGTTTAAAAAATACCACAATAAACAGACTAAAATATGAAACTAATTTAAAACCTAAAAAAGATCTAAATTTACAGATTTTTATCTGATTCACTTAATCTGCCAAGACTGACTATAAACTATATCGCCAAAAAAAAAGGGACATAACTTTTAAAAACTAATCCAATTTTCAAAACTCTAATAACCCTGATATATTTTTTTCAGCAGCCTCATGTTGCTGGTAAAAGAGGAAGATAAATAGGTAGTTTACTACTTCATGGGCTATTGTACCCAATTTTTAAAGCTCATGAAATGTGAATGGCAGGAAAGGACATCTTCTGAAGCCTCTCTGTTCTTTTAAAGAGGCCACAAGGATGTGAAATTTTCTCAGCTACAGTCCCCCTTGCCAAAGACTTGAGAGGTCGTCTGCACACAATAACACTCTGTTGAGAAGTACACTGCCTTGTTGGTAATTACAGCTATTTTGCTAGAGTGTTTTGTGTTTTGCTTTGCTTGTTCCATCTCAGAGGCTAACAACCCTTCATTATTCATGGTTTGACTCGCTTCTCACTGAAGC
The DNA here is from genome assembly GCF_949357685.1 of Gobio gobio. Lineage (NCBI taxonomy): Eukaryota > Metazoa > Chordata > Actinopteri > Cypriniformes > Gobionidae > Gobio > Gobio gobio. Next base: position 38,879,536 of record NC_137111.1, on the reverse strand, counting down.
AAATTACACAGGGGAGTGACAGCTTTCAGAACAGAGCGGTCTCGTCCGCTTCTCTTCAGAGTGCCACTAAATCACAGAGATGAGGCTTTAACTTCTGACCTCTCACCTGTTGACCCTTCGGGGGGGTCATTCCTGCCTATAGGCCACAATCTGGCCGAAACCAGCTCTGACATAATACACGTTCGTTTTAACACACCTTGACTATCTGGGATTGGCATGCTCTGAAATGCATTACACCCAGTCAATGCAAACAAAGGCAGAAGGCTTAGAATGCCAGTGAGTCAGAAAAATTTTACTAAATCAATGTAATACTTTTATGAACTTCCACACAAGACCCTTGGTCAATAAAAACAGTATAAAACCAAAAAATCATAAAAACATAAAACAAATAATTGTATTTATTATTTTTTAACTCTATAAAACAAATTCTAAGGGCCAGATTTACTAACACCTTGCGCCAGCGCAAACCCTCTTTTGCCGTTAAAAAACTACAAACATTTGCACTGAAAAGGCGTGGATAGGGTTATTGTTGTGTCTGACCTTATTGCATATGCATTTGTAGGAGTTTCCCTTTAAGACGCAAAATTTATGGGAGGAGAGTATTTAAATGAATCATGCAAGGTGATTTACTAAGGTTTACGCTCATCAGTTTACTGGTATTTGCGCCATTATTTAGCGGCCAAAAAAGCATGTCTTAAACCAGACGCTATTTGTACTGCTCTTGGTAGATTGTGTTGGTCATTATGGAAATGATCCGGATACATCTATTTGCGCATCGTCAGTAGATCGCACACAGAACTTTCCACTCCCATCGGTGCTTTTTTGGAATTGCGCTCTCACGCTAATTTGCCCTGTTAAAAGTGCGGTAGACTAAACTATAAAGTTATTACATTTTGTAATATTCAAATATATTAATAGACTATACTACTATAAATATAATGTATATATTTTTTTATCCAATACATTTCATATACACTGCTCTAAAAAAGTCACTGTTTGGATTTAAATAGACAAAATGCCATTTAAGTGAGTAAATGAGTGAGTAGACAAAAATAGATAAAAGAAGTCAATGATTGGATCATTATTGTATTGTTATGTTTCTGTTTGGCAACAGTTCTAACATGTATTTCCACCAAGAGGTTTCTGGTCAATATCTTGTATTGACAATGCAAGAGTCAAGCACTCTGTAAAGTCTACTCCAGCACATCCCAAAGACTTTCAATGAATTTACGGTCTGGACTCAAGAGGTGCCAATTCATGTGTGAAAATGATTCTTCATGCTCCCTCCCAACCATTCTTTCACAGTTTGAGCCTGATGAATCTTGACATTGTTATCCTGGAATATGGCCATGATGTGTCTTCCTACATGGTTGTTTAAAAAATGAAAAGCTACACACTCCATCAATTAGGGTTAGAAGAACTGTTGCCAAACATATAACATGCTAGAAACATAATAATCACTGCAATAATGATCCAATCATAAATTCTTTGGCAGGGTAGTGTATTTGCCCATTGTCCCCTCTGTAGAACATTCACAGACACCAGTTTTAAAGTCCTGTAATTCTATGCTGTTGATAATTTAATACAAATTGGCACCACTCTGCATTCGTTTGGGATATTGGAAATAAACTCCATGTGTCGTCTCATATGCACAGCCTAGTTACAGGCCTTCTCAAGACGCTATTGGCTGAAAGGCCAAAGGAAAGTAAACACAAAACAAAAAGAAAGAAAAATAGAGTGTCCTGTTCCTTTCAATGAGTTTGGGCAGTTTCAATTGAGACTGTAGAATAGGACATCACAGGACAACCATGAATGCAACGAGCTGAAATGAATAGGCGAGCTTACTGTGATACAAACCCCATTGTCATCTGATAAATACAATGGCACAAGAATCCCTTGCGTCTCATTACCAAAGTGGGCGTTTCGTTTGCGAAATGACATCAAAGCAGTCTCGGGGGCTTGTGCCAACTTGTTATGTACTGTGTCAGAAAACATGCGTGAATAAGAGTTTCAGTGGGGACAAACAAAAAGTCTTTGTGGGGAAGATGCCATTCAGATAATGATGAAAAGGCAGGTGTGGATACTTCAAAGCAAACCTGATAGGAAACCTTCAAAAACGTTCTCCAAAAGACCTGCAGAGTTTGACCTGATCGAGAGGTCATTGTGCGCCAAGATAAAGGCAGGAAGGACAGAGGAACAATGTAGGATCAAGAGAGGATGGTCACATCAAATCATAGAAATAGATTTTACAGTCCGACTGATGAGGAAGAGTGGATGCTGTTTGTAAGTTGCGTTCCCACCCGTTTCCACATTCTCACAGGCGGGGATTATCAAGATGAACCTATCTCACGCTAGCTATTGATCCACTTCCTCACCTCACTTGGAAAAAGAAAGCCATGTCGATAAAATCATCACAAAACAAATTCATTTCTCAATTGCGTTCACTGAGATAATGAGCTTGTATGTCATAACCAGGCCCAAGCAGGTACTAACAGAAAGCACTGCAGATTTCTAATAAATGTAAACGCCTAGCATTGGCAAAAGTTCCCCTTGTGTGTTTATAAAACTGATTTGACTGTGCTATCTGCTCTCAAAATATGAGTGTACTCACAGCTCTATTTAACACATTTCACTTGTTCAAATCTAATTTGCACAATTTTAGTCAAATATCTGCCCAAAAAAGGAGATGCCATCTGGTCAGAAATCAGAATTATGTGAATTATATGGCCCTCTCTATAATCATCGGCTAGGTTTGGCTTGTGCAATACGCTAATAAAGCCACTGGTGCATTTGCTTTTGTTCCCCTGCATTTCTTTCCCTGAGCAAGCGAACCAAAACATATGAGCCAATTCAATTACTCTGGCAGCAGCGCTAATATCACCATCTAATGGTAGATAATACACAATATTCAAGAGTTCAATGTGTACAGTGTTTGTAAATGCTTCGGTAAAAGGCTGTACTTAATCATCCATTTCACACTCCTGGGACTGCACTGAAATAACTAATAAGACGACCTCGGCTTAGCTTCGGCTCAACATGTTCATCAAATAATGCCAAGAGAAAAATAGAGAGATATTATTATAATAATAATAATTATTAAAAATATTTTTATTATTATTATAAATAATAAAGTTCACAATACAATATACTGTATACAGTTCTACAAAAAAGGCTTCTAAATATTATGATGAAGTAACTTTGCATTACAGCATTATGAATGGCTCAAAATGCAGAGGTAAAGATTTAAAAAGTCTTGTGAACAATAACATTTAATATACAGCTCTAGCCCACCTTTCATCTTGTCAAATGAGCTTTAAGTAAACCCCGCTAAGAGAAATACATTATAATGAAATCAGCATATACTCCAAATATATAATCTCAGCACAGATGTGTTACAGTTTCCAATGCATCAGGGTTATTTATGACTTGCCATTATAAAAGCTTGTATAATTTATGACGTTCAATTAATGCAATACCTTCCATGAGCTTTCAGTTTGTTTTTTTCTGTGTTTTTTTCTGAGATCCGCTGATACGCACATGCCAAAAATATGCAGCAACGCCATTTAGGCTGTTAGAGCAGGCTTGAGACTGATTTATGGACGTGAATTAAAAAGAATGAAAAATTTATGACTGCAATTTGTGGGCAGCCATAAAACTATTACAGAACTTTGGAGTTGCATTCAGCTCTTTTGTCTCCAAGCGAAGCAAGATGACTTAATCTTATGAAAATATTAAATAAAACATATACATTCTTTTGTTATAACAGCAAGTAAATAACAGCAAAACTATAATCAAGCATATGGAAAAGTAGTTTCCAGGGTATGATTTAGTGAAAACTCTAATCAATGGGGCAGTTTAAGGAATCAACACCCTGTTTTCTTTGTGCTTGCTTGTGCTCGTGTGCATAAAACTATATAGCTTCTACTGCTACATTGACAGAGCACCATGGCATGATTGAATGAAAGCCTACCCTTGACTGACAAATGATATATTAAGCTTTCGTCTGGTGGGGGGAAGCCAGGCATGTCAGTTACCTGCTACAGAAGAAGCTCCACTTGTCAATCTACTGTGCGCCTGGCTAAACAAGATCTGAAATGTTAAAGCCCTCCTGCATCAGAGCTTCACACTGAGCTATGTGGCTATACATCCAAGCCATGTGACAGACATGAATCACTGCCAGCAATAAATGCCTGAATATCACATCTGGAGGTGAAACAAATTTGTTAACTCTAGGAATACTTGGGTGCAAGCTGCTCTTGGAAAGGATGGATATGAAGAAAGTGCATGTGGCTTACTTGAGTGATCTGGTTGGGTTGGTCAGTGTGCACTTATCAAAAATGTGACATTCAGAGAATATATATACCAGGGTGTAAAGTTTTTTCACTTTTTTATTATTATTAAAATAATATTATTATTATTGGTGTATTATTATCAGGACCCACAAATATTCCCCCATTGCATTATTATACATTATATTCAACATTATATATAGTCTTATGTAATAATGTCACTGAAACCGTTTTTCCCCTCATGCATAACTCGCGCTTTCAATGCAGGCAGTATTCTCTCCCAGTGCTCCCTATGTCCCGCCTCTCCCGCTAATGCACTATACATTTAAGAATGAACCATCTAAAATGCTTTGAATAATCATACTATTAAAACTAAATGTGATCTGATGATTTAAATTATGTTTGCGCTTACAGACAGCAGTAAAGGCTGATGTCACTTTAAGACATATTGCACAGATCCAAAATACTAACTGTGCGTTCACACCGCCGCCGGCGTGAGCGTCAAAGTGGCCGGAAGTCATTCATTTTCAATGGGAGACGGCGGCGAGCTCCGGAGAGAGCGGCGCGGCGCGTCTTGGACGATTTGGCCGTCGAGAAGAGTTGAAATCAGCTCAACTTTATGGTAATGGGCTATGACGCGGTTCGGCGGCAACCAATCGGAATGTATAAGTGCTCCGCTTGAGAGGATTCCAGAGAACGCTGTCCTGGAAACTTTGGTTCGACCACATTAGTTCCCAAGCAAAATAGGAATGGTTGATCATTGCGGTGGTGGGTTTGATAAGAAGGCGCGCAACACTATTTATAAGCAACATTTTCGCTCTAGAACGCTTGTTTTTCAGCAGGAATACAATTAATTTGCTCAAAACAACACCGATTTGACCAATTGCATTAATCCTGCACTTCAACCAGGACAGTTATTGTAATGTAGGCTGCACACAAATTAATGTTAATTATAGACCAATGCTCCAACTGCATGTTCAAATTAGACTAGAACTTAACCATGGACACAAAAGCCACACCACACAAATGGCTTTTAATTGGTTTATTTCTTTAGCAAACATGTAACTATAATTGTTCAGTTCTTTCAATCGATCTGTTTTTTTTTTTTACTTTGACATTTAAATAATTTCATGAGGTTAACCTTATACGGTTATACCATACCTGTGCTCAGTTTGCACAAAGGCCGATCAACATGATTGTTTGCTTTGCAGCCCCTTTGAATGAAGTTTAAATAAAGACCAAGCAGTCGATCTACGTCAGAGCGGCAGCGGGTCCACAAATCTTTCTACAGCGTCGTTGGCAGGGTGGCCAGAGCGAAGTTTGCCGCTCTCGCCGGAGGCGGTGTGAACGCACAATAATGCTACAACATGCGTACTCGACTATATAAGTTCACTTAAGGCATAACAGATTATGTATGCCAGGATACTCATCAAGACGGGCATGTTGACATAATTATTGTGTGAATTTGTCCATTCAAGCGCAAGACTGGAAAGAAAACTCAATATTTGCGCACTGTCTTCTGGCACGAGTTCTCCAGCGTCTTCTGGCTTTAGAATGTTTAAATTGGCATGGCTTAAATGAGTTTAGTTTAAACATAGATAGTAATGCGTGCTGTTCAGGTCTCACCTTCGCTCGTGCACCATCAACACCCGGTTGGACGTGACGACGATCAACCTGACGGCGAAAATGACTAGTCATATTCGAGCACTCGAATTGAACAAAGTTTACAAAGAGTGACCATTACCTAAATAAAATAAAATAAAATTGTATTTCATTGAATTTAAGGCCATACAACAATTAATGAAATTAAATAATTAAATTAAAATGTATTCAAAAAAGATATTCAAATTCTAATAAGTATTTCACTAATCATGTCCCCCTTGCTTTTCGATTCACTAACACATAGGGCGACTGTCCTATTTGGGATCACTTAAAAAAACCTCTCTTTGTTTTTTTGCGCACATGTGTGTGTGACTGGCCCAGGAAGGGAGTCATTAATAAAGATATGGCCAAACGCTGGCACAGGCCTGGGCTGCTGTATGTGGCTGTATGGTGCCTCTATTTGCCTGGGAATGAGTGCAGTTGTCTGCTTGGCTCGGCTGGCGTTGATTGTGCATGATTAATGGTTTAAAGAAACAGGGAGAGAAAGGTCAACTTCTGGGTTGGAGTCAGAGCAGCTACATAGGGAGTAATTAAGACATTTGTGTAAGCATGATTAATAAGCCTGAGCTGACACTGTGTACTGTAAACAAGAGGCAACCAGATGGTTTGCCACGTACTGCATCTTATACCGAGATGGAGGACCGCCTACATGAAAGCATGTGGCTAGGCCCCCCCTGCTCGAACCTCCTTGGTTTCAAATGACCACGCACTTCAAGAAGTCAACCTCGGAGCCGTCGTGAGTGGGATTTACAGGTCATAATGGAACGGAGAGAGAACGAATGTCAAGGCAAGAAATGTTTCATGTCTTGATGTGGCGCCATCTTTAGTTACCTAGCATTTGACAGTAGATGACACATCAGTGATCATTAGCGTTCCAGTGGCCCATCAGTTCTGATCCATCCGCTGACCCTCTTTCCTAGACGTTTGTCATGTAGGTTGCGTAAGGCGCTCTTTCTCTCTCCGTTGTCACCCCTGCAGTCTTTCAGCCATGTGACCAGCAATATAGAGGGATTAGCTCCCGCATGTAGAGAGAAAGACTGGGAGACAGGTGTCAAAACGCTCCAGCAAGCAAAGCTAACGACTGCTAATCAGCTTTGTTGTTTTCTTGCAATCCACGTCCAATTCACAAGTTTCATCCTGCATGAAACACAATTATGTTGGGTTTGAAGTTCAGCGTGTACTTACTCAACCGTCTCTTCGTGTAAATGTTAGTGCTTAAGAGAAAAAAGGCTGAGATTCACTATTGAGACAGAAACAGAGCTCCTTGTCTGTCTACGTGTGTTGATGGAAAGCAGTGATGGGCTTAATCACACAGGATCACAGCTCCAGAACACAGGACTGGAAGTCCTGCCTGGAGAAAACTGGACCTTTGAGCTGGATTTATGAATGGGAGCTTAAGTATATTGTGAAACGCTAAAGGTTAAGGAGTGAGGTACAAAATGGAAGCTTTTTTGCTGAAGAAAAAAGTCTCCAAGCCTGGACAAGCTGGTGTTTAGCTTGTTAGCCATCATTTTTAGAGGGGTGTGGGTTTTGTTGTAAACCCTCTAATACAACAAATCAAAACAGCCGAACTAGATTAGGCCAGACTGGGAGCATGATTAACAATAACAGCCTGGCTTAAATGCTAAAACGTAGTAAATTTAAGTTATATTACTAGTAGCTAATAATAATACCAGCATTACTATTGAAACAGAGACTAAATGTGTGTTCACTTACAAAGAAAGCAGCTTGAATACGTTGTTAAAACTTTGTATGGGGAAATAGTTCATCCTCAAACAAAATTCCCAAAGGGATGGATTCCTTTTGAATGACTGGATTTTGCCCACAAAAGTTTCTGAACATCGGTAGATGTGATTGCACTTTCAGATTAACACCCTGTAAAAACTATGTTATATGACTAGGGCTGCATGTTGTTGAAGTAAGATGCAATATACCAAAACAAATGTTTTAAATATATGTAAAACCTGACTGTGGCAAGGTGGACGAGCGAGAGACATGGGAGGAGCGAGCGAGATCGGTGCGCGTGATTGAGAATGAACGTCACCTGCGAGGCACACCGGTCTTGAGTCCTCTCATGAGCACGGAGGCATATAAGGATGAGTGGCTGCAGTGAAGGACGAGAGAGGACCAGGCCTGGATTTTAAGTTGTGTTATATTTACGTTTTGTTTATGTATGTGCGCTGCAGTCGTCCATGAGGGGCTGCCGCATTTACTTTCATTTTGTGTTCATTTATTTTATTAAAAGTATGTTGAACGTTCGGCGGTTCCCGCCTCCTTCTTTCCCCACGAACAAACTGCGTTACACTGACAATGACAACCAACATATGTTTCACGTTCTTTTGGCACTATGCTGAGCATGTCAGACTAGTTTGCTATGAGAGTATAAAGGACAGCCAGCTTGTTGATCATGTCACATAAGTCATTGTAGTGCATGCACTTACACACACTCCAAGTAACACATTGTAATATTTTAAAGTATTAAAGATGCTGTATGTAATTTTTTGACTGTACTAAAGCACAAAAATACCATAATATGTTTGCGGATATGTAGGAAATGTGCAACGCTCACATACTTGTTTCTCAGAAAAACAATGCTGCAGCCAGTTATTCTACTTTAAAATTGTGTTCCGTTACAGAATGTCCGTTTTTGTTTTGAACTGTTTGACCCCGTCCACTGCTGATTTAACCAATAGTATTTTGACACCCGGGTTGCCAGTGGGCGGAAAACATTGCTTGCATCCATGGCTGCAATAAGCTAATGAACTGGGTCAGAGATCGCAGATTCTACCTCGACATCCAACTAAAAGCTCTGTGACCAGAGGCATATTAAAACATGGATAAACCAACTCATCAACTTACAACAGGAACAATTGACAATGGAAGGCAATGAGCCTTACACTGTATGTCCACAATCTGGCAAGAGCTGGCGAGAGCGTCAAACTTCGCTCTGGCCGCCCTGCCAACGATGCTATAGAAAGATTAGTGGACGTGCTGACGCTCTGACATTGATCGAATGCTTGGTCTTTATTTAAACTTTAAAGGGGCTACAAAGTAAACAATCATGTTGTTCTGCATTTGTGCTGACTGACCACAGGTAGGGTATACCTCATGGAATAATTTAAATGTGAAAGTAAAAAAAAAAATTATAGATGGAAAACTTAACAATTATAGTGGAATGTTTGCTAACGAAATAAACCAATTAAAAGCCATTTGTGTGGTGTGGCTTTTGTGTTCATGGTGAAGTGCTAGTCTAATTTGAACATGCAGTTTATAGGAGACGTTTGCTAGCCTTGGTCTTTAATTAAAGGGTTCACCCAAAAATGAAAATTCTGTCATTAATTACTTACCCTCATGTCATTCGACACCCGTAAGATCTCCATTCATCTTCAGAACATAAATGAAGATATTTTAGTTGAAATCTGATGGCTCTGAAAGGCCTCCATTGGCACAATGCACGGTTCACTCTCAAGACCCTTAAAAGGTACTAAAGACGTTGTTACAAAGTCAATCTCACTACAGTGGTTCTACAATAACTTTATGGAGTGACGATAATAGTTTTTGTGCACAAAAAATCCCCTAAATAACGACTTATATAGTGATGACGATTTCAAAACACGGCATCATGAAGCTTTGAAGCGTTATGAATCAGTGAGTCGAATCATGATTCGGATCGCGTGTCAAACCGCCAAACTGCTGAAATCTGGCGATCCAAACTGCTGAATCGACTCACTGATTCATAACGCTTCGAAGCTTCATGATGCCGTGTTTTGAAATCGTCATCACTATACAAGTCGTTATTTAGGGTTTTTTTGCGCACAAAAACTATTATCGTCACTCCATAAAGTTATAGTAGAACCACTGTAGTGAGATGGACTTTGTAACGACGTCTTTAGTACCTTTTAAGGGTCTTGAGAGTGAACCGTGCATTGTGCCAATGGAGGCCTTTCAGAGCCATCAGATTTCAACTAAAATATCTTCATTTGTGTTCCAAAGATAAACGGAGGTCTTACGGGTGTCGAATGACATGAGGGTAAGAAATGAATGACAGAATTTTCATTTTTGGGTGAACTAACCCTTTAACATTAACAATAATTTGTGTGCAGCCTACATTATAAAAACTGTCCTGGTTGAAGTGCAGCATTAATGCAATTGGTCGAATCGATGTTGTTTTGAGCCCATTAATTGCATTCCCGCTGAAAAACAAGCGTTCTATAGCGAAAATGTTGCCAAAAAATTATGTTGTGCGCTTATCAACAATGCTTATCAAACCTGCCACAGCAACGATCAACTTCTCCTCCATTTTGATTGGGAACTAATGTGGTCAGAACCAAAGTTTACAGGACTGCGTTCTCTGGAATCATCTCAAGCGGAGCACTTCTACATTCCGATTGGTTGCCGCCTGGTTGCCACCGAACCGCATCATAGCTCATTACCATAAAGTTGAGCTGATTTCAACTCTCCTCGACGCCCAAATCGTCCAAGACGCGCCGATCTCGCTGGAGCTCGCCGCCGGCTCCCATTTTAAATTAATTACTTCCGGCCACTTTGACGCTCTTGCCGGCGGCAGTGTGAACGCACAGTAAGGAGAAGGGGCCGGGAGTACACATTTCAACCACTATCTGTCAATATTACATACTGCACCTTTAAAAACATTAAGTTAACGCAAGCCGTTGCAATATGTATAATCGTAATTTGTGCATTTGCAATAGTTTGATAATTTTTTCATTATATCATGCAGAAATAGGTTCATGTTTTGTCTTCACAACACAAGTAAAAAAAATCCTTTTAGAACATACATTTTAGCATTCTGTGGGCAGAGATACCCAGTACGACACGTCAAAATACAAACCAAGCTTTATTAAAAATGTTTTGACACACAGCAATGTCGACAATCAGGGCTGATTAGGACAAATAATCAGATTACCATGGAAGAGACATGATTTATCGCTGGACACGTTATCACATCACACTCAATTAAGACGTGTAAGATGTGAGATGGTGTGCCAAGATGATCCAGTTCAATCAGTACATGAAAAGTACAAGACCAAGTTTCTCATGCTATAATGACAACTGGCACTGAAGTGGCATAGTTACCCATGCTCCAAGATCTCACTCTTCAAACCAACTCATGTAAGCCGTCACCCTAGCAAAGTACAGATCAGGGGAAGAGGGGTGCAGGGGGGTGTGAGGAGTGACAAAGAACAGCTGGTTGAACTCAGGGCCAATATGTGCCCCACATCTTCCAGCAGGAGTCAGTGCAGAACAGGGGGCTCACGCTGGCCTGGCGAGGGCGTAACGGGGGCTGCCATTACACACTGCGCCCCTTTCATCCAGGACATCAAAATGACCACTTTTACACTACATATGGATGCAGAGTTCCTTCATTCTCATAACGCTGGTAATCTGTTCCCAGAACATGAAAGCATGAATTAGAAACAGGTGTTCGGTGCTGGATATGTAAGCTTATTAAAAGCTTCACCAGCTGGAGATCGCATACGCATGTGGGCTGATTCGCTCTGACATGCATTACATTTTTAATTTCAGACATCTTTTTGTTGAATTAATTTTTGTAAATGTCAAATTCATTACGCCCTTTCTTATCCACATTTATCTTGATTCATTTTTATGATCTAAGCAGGATTGAGCTGGACATATATCAACAACACCTATGATGGGAGGAAAAACAAATCGGGCTCCAGTTGGAACCGTCAAAGTGTCTTTCTTCCCAGCACTCCCGGCTCTTGAATTAGCTTGGCTTCACATTAATTGTAAGTGAGTTTAGACATCAGGCCAGTGCTGTTCCACACATCAACGGGCCTGAGCCGGAGCAGGTCTGACAGCCACAAAGCAGAAAGCCTTTGTCTTTATAAGGGCCGCTAGGAGGAGAAGAATGGGGTGGCTACAATGACACTTTGGATGGCCTGGAATCATAGCAAAATTCAAAGCAGAAAAACAAGGCAAAGGACCTCGCAGAGGAGCCAGGGTGCAAACAATCACATGCACTGTGGATTCTGGCCAGTGCCGGTACTAAAACCTACTCGTACGGTGGCGTGTGTGTGCATGTATATGCAATCCACCTCCAGCTCGAGATAATTGTGCTAAAATGCTTTAGTTTCAGTTTGAACCTCTTGGATGCTGATTTGGGAAGAAAAAAGGAACACTTACAAAGAACATTTATCAAAAGAGAAGGGCCGCTAAAGGAGCATTTGGGGGCCATCACCCCGATGCTCCAGAGGATGATGAAAACCAGGGCTTCGCACTTCCTAATAAAAAGTCTGCAGTAATGTTGGCTGGGTGTCTCATTTGGAAAACTGTTTGTCCTTTTGTCCTGTCCAAGTTTTTAAACTGCTGTCAGCTCAATTGTTCTGCCGGAGAAAAATTATTATGCACCTGTCATCAGTGAAAGGGGGGGGGGGGGGGGGGGGGGTGGAAAACTAAAATAATGAAATGTGAGCTGTAAACTGTTCGACCCAGATGAGAGAAAAATCACAGGATGACGAAATATCTCTTACTCTGGATAGAAATGGGCCAAAATGATCAGTTTTGCAGGCCTGAGATTGTATCGCATGCTGTCAGCACTTCACCATGATGATTTTCTCTCAAATGACTGAAACAATGAACCCGTTTAGCCTGGGTAAATCCCTTGGTTTCACTTTATTTTGATGGTCCCTTTAACACGTTCTGTTGACTATAAGTAACGTTGCACCTACATGTCCACTAACTCTCATTAGAGTAGACTGGTAGGGTTAGGGTTAAAATAAGTTGACATGTAGTTGCAAAGTTACTTATAGTCAACGGAATGTTCAAAAGGGACCATCAAAATAAATTGTTACCAATCCCTTTAGTGTCTTTAAGATTACATGAAGCACCTTTACATACTCATAAATAACTAAAGTAGTATAATGTACATGGCGCATCTAACAACACTGAACAAAATTATAAACACTTTTGTTTTTGCCCCCTTTTTTCATGAGCTGAACTCAAAGATCTAAGACTTTTTCTATGTACACAAAAGGCCTATTTCGCTGAAATATTGTTCACAAATCTGTGTTAGTGAGCACTTCTCCTTTGCCGAGACAATCTATCCACCTCACAGGTGTGGCATATCAAGATGCTGATTAGACAGCATGATTATTGCACAGGTGTGCCTTAGGCTGGCCACAATAAAAGGCCACTCTAAAATGTGCAGTTTTATCACACAGCACAATGCCATAGATGTCGCAAGTTTTGAGGGAGCATGCAATTGGCATGCTGACTGCATGAATGTCTACCAGAACTGTTGCCCGAGAATTGAATGTTCATTTCTCTACCATAAGCCATCTCAAAAGGCGTTTCAAAGAATTTGGCAGTACATCCAACCGGCCTCACAACCGCAGACCATGTGTAACCACACCAACCCACCGACCTCCACATCCAGCATCTTTACCTCCAAGATCATCTGAGACCAGCCACCCGGACAGCTGCTGCAACAATCGGTTCGCATAACCAAAGAATTATTGCACAAACTGTCAGAAACCATCTCAGGGAAGCTCATCTGCATGCTCGTCATCCTCATCAGGGTCACGATAAAAACAAAAACAAAAGTGTTGCGCTTATAATTTTGTTCAGTGTATATTTTATAATGGACCTAGACACACAAAAGTATAAATATTTGACCTTATAATTCAATACTAAATGATGCAATTCCTCATGAAATACGAAATTAGCTTCGTATTGATATATTTTTGGTGTATTACACCAAAATTTAAATTCTACCGAATCCTGATAAGTTTCAGCCAATCAACAGATAAAAACTTAAATAAATTTAAAGGTGCTGTATATAAGAATGTCAGCTAGTGGATGAAATGGATACTGCAGTCCAAATTCAAAATATTGTTTGCCCCGCCTCAGACTCAATGCTCATGCGGGTTGCCAGTTTGAGGACACGCAACAACTGACAATGAAAGGCGAGGAGACTTAGACTGTAAGTTGATGAGATGATTTATCCATTCATAGAGATTTTTAGATGGATGCAGAGGCTTTTTAGGTTGGATAGAATCTGCGATCTCTGACCCAGTTTGTCTGCTGGCTTCCATGGCAGCAACACGCTGCGTTTTCCGCCAACTGGCAAGCTGTGGTGTCGGCAATAGGCATTATCGCACAGACCAAAACAAAAACAGACATTCTGACACGGAACGCTCATTTCAAAGTAGAATAACTGGCTGTAGCATTGTTTTTCAGAGAAACGAGTATGTGAACTCCGCATGTTTCATAAATATCTGCAAACATATTATGGTACTTTTATGCTTTAGTACAGTCAAAAACTTACATTCAGCACCTTTAAAGCTACAAGAGAATTAATGCATCACAACTTCATAATGTATAAAGTATATTTATTTTGAGATTTGCTAAAGATTACATTTAACAGTGTTATTAAATTCTTCATATTTTTAAAAGACAATTCTAAGTGTTAGATTATGGAAATCTAAATAAACAAATAGGATATAAATTAAATAAAATCAATAACCAATACACTGAATATTCATTATAAGACCAGAGAGATACTTTGTAATTTTCTGACGAGTTTGACTGATGAACTCCTGCAGTCTGATAGTCATACAAATTAGGGTTTTAAATTTACACAGATGATTTCCGGTGTTGAAATCATAGCACACCTGAGAATAAGAGTGAGCTCAATGACTCTGTCCATATTTAACATACATTTGTGCGTTTCCAGGCCACTAAACTTAAAAGCAGATAGAGATAGGAGTCAGTTTAATCACTATAATTTGTGGTAAAAGTGACACTGTAATAATCGTGTGATTTATGAGTCCATTCTGATCTATTTTTATAGGTAATCAACCTTAAAAGTGTAGCAGGAGTGTCTGAATTGAGAAGAGATTAATGCTGTTCCTTTACAAATTACTCTTCAGTGTCATTAAGGCCTTTCAGTAATGATACCTTAAAAGTTCATGGGCCCTAGATTAGGTAGAAGTCAAATAAAGGACTACGGATGACTACTGGAAGTTAAAGGAAAGCATGGCCATTTTTAAATGCAACTTTTATGCTTCCCAAAAAAATAAATAAAATAAAAATAAAAAATTATCTTTTATTGCTGTCATTTTTTGAGTGCAAATTTCCTTCACGGATAAACATGGAAAACAAAGTTGTTTTAAACTATTTTAAAATAGATGTTATCAAAAATAGCAGCATGAGGGTTGGATGGCATGCAAACAAAGACATTTTTTTGGTGAACCATTGCTTTAAACTACCTTTGGCTGAAAAAGCAACATTAAAAAACATTAACAGAAGTGAATAATAGGCAGAATGTGCTGTTGTTGTGATCAGCAGGGGTGGTGCCAGACCAAAAGTGCTCATTCTGACTGCTTTTGTTTACAGCCCAACGCTGTGACATCCTCTTGGCAAAGGTCCGGTCATCGCTTTGATCTCTCAGGCTCTTAAATCAACTACAGAGAAAGTTCACACACAGGTCAGTGGAGTCATCTGATCATCCATTCCAGAAGAAGCCACTTCATGACAGTCATACCCCACTGCTGTCCCCCTGTCATGCAAAGTTTGCACGATGGCAGACCAAACATGGACCTTTTCCCACCTCTCCGAGCAGCGCATGCTTTTCCCAACAACACACTCATAAACATCCACAAAGAAAAAAAAAATCACATGCAAGCACAGCCATGGTAAACACGTAATTACCGCTAGGTGTGTTATATGATTCCTAGCGCCAAGCAATCTAAGGTAGATCTAACAAATGTGATTTTTGAACAACTTTCAAGACAACTCAAAAAGGTTTCATAGCACTACAACAAATAAGTCACAGCGAACAATGTGCCACAGCTAAACTAACATTTCCCCTCCCAACATCATCCAACCCACATACTTCAGTTCATCCGTGTTGTCGACATTGTGCTCTTAATGTACAATAAAGCGGCAATTGTTAAAAATACAAAAAAAAAAAAAAAAAGTATTGCTTTTACTTGGAGTTCCTATGGGACCAATTGTTACTAAACAAAACCGGTTCGCTTGTAATTCCGGTTCCTTTGGGATGTTTAGAGGCATCAAACGCAGCGCCATTCATGATGTAGCGTCCTTTATGGTTGAAGCAAAAGAAAAGATCCAATTAATAGAGCATATCAATCTGCTAACACTGTCACAACATATTCCTCTTGATTCATTACAGTGCAGGTCCTAGTCCTCCCTGGCAGCCCGTGTTGCCTAGTAATTACACTTCTTCCTTTGACAACCTGCATGATTGTTTTCCTAACAGTATATTACTTCGTTAGTACTTTCCAATGCTGGTTATTTTTAAACTGTCACTTTTGCCAGACTCATCCTGATTTGCACTCGTCTGTTTATCATAACAATCATTAATAACTGTCACTCGGTGTCATCAATATAACAGGCTCATTCCCTCATTAGCATGTCCCGGCGTTTGTTCCGCCGAGAGCCCGGGTATTTTCTACCAACAGGCCCAGCCAATTACTCTGCCGAAATGGAATCGCATTAATCAAAACTTAACAAGGTGGCAAATTTAAAGATATCAGATTGCAGGAGACAGCACAAGTAATATGTCACTGTCATATGTAGGTATGCAGTGGCTGACACTAAATATATCCCCTTGCACAGGCTGCGTGAATTTTGACGTTTCATATGATCTGACAACTATCAAAGAGAAAGGCCTGAGAGGGCTCCGAACGCCCCACTTCTGTTCTGTCACTTCCTCATTCTGGTAAGGACAGTGAAAAAGAGAGATAGATAGTGGGAGTACAAAAAAAGCTGTGATAAAAAAAAATGTAGGTTTTTTTTCATTTAAAACAAACAACAAAAGGTGAAAAATGTTAATCGTCAACTTCAGGAGGTCAACAAAAATTTGAAATGAGCTGTTTTATATTCTATTTATTTTGATGTGTATTATGAGGTTTTTTGGACACGTCTAAATCTGATTTGACTGATTTTGAAAGAAAAAAATCTGGATGGGATGGAATGGGATGGGATTGGGGATGGGGATGGGATGGATTTTAATCATGCTGTAACATGATTGGACACAGCTAAAATTGTTTTCTGGTAAAGAAATTATAAATAATTTACAATCTAAACAAATTGATTCAATCGACAGATTGTCAAAATTATTTATGACTTTAATTGGATACAGTCAAGACCTCTGAGGTGAGAAAAATCACCATTTTAAATGATGCATCTTAAACTAGCTACTTTATATTCAAGGTTAATTTTATGTTAGATAATAGCTTGTATAACATCTAATATATGTCACAAAAAATCCACTATTTGTTTTATATAAAATTAATGGGACACCAAAGTATACTCCATTCATGCCAAATAATAAGATAAAAAGCATGAGAAAGCGAGACAGCTAAAGAGAGAGAGAGAGAGAGACAGGGGAGGACTTGGCGAGAGAGCGAAAGGGGAGGGAAGAAAAGGTTGAGCGTGTCTGTGAGAGCCAGCAGGCGGCAGTTCATCATGTCTGCCTTCACAGAGACGTTTTCTTTTACACTTTAAATGATGATACTCATCAATCACCGGCTGACAGCTGCATCAAGCCAGCTGCAAACATGCAAAGGCCAGCAGTCTGAAACATGCTGACGCCACCCATCGCTGCATAGAAAATAATCATTCAGCTCAAGCTCCACACTAGATTTATTTTCTCATATACGACCCTCTCTCTTCCTCTAGCCACTGTAAAATAAATACCATCCATTTCACTGGAACAATGTGCAGGGCGCTGGCGGGACAAGCCGTTCGATTGGCACACGTAGAGTTAACGATTATGCGGATGGCAAAAAGCGAAGATGACTAAACCTAATCAGGTAGGCCCACGAGCCAATAACTTTCCGCTCGTGGAAAGAAAGCTCAGCGTTGTCGCTGTTGTATTGACATATGTGGTGACTTTGGAAAATGTGGCATGTATTTGAAGCACTTTGGATCAGAGTTGGAAGCAAATGGACTGCATCTTAATGGGAAACGTGTGTATCAATGTAATTACATGCAAGAAACAAAAGCAGATTCCAGCGGTGCCTTATTATTTACACAACAGACCCCACTATAACACCGATTACAGCACATCCCATACATCGAAACAGTGTTGTATATCCGTAGCAAATGTGCTCGGATGCACTTGTGGCATTTAAACATGGAAAAACAGCCACAGTTTAGAGAGCGCAATGAAGGCTATTAGCAGTAAAGGTTATTCATGCACTGCACCCACACACACACACACACACACACACATACACACTGTCCCCAACTGTTTCTCGATTAATACCACCATCCCTCTCCATCTTTTCCATTTTGCAGAGGAACGATTGCTCATTTTTAAAGGGGAGCTTGTGGAGCAGATGGATGTGAATTCAAAGTTTCCTGATCTTTAGCAGAAGTTATGGAGGGTTATCTTTGGCTGTATATCTCCGGGTTGGCAGGCCTCCCCTGGCGATGAAGGATTAAGCACCGCAGCTGTCTCTCCCTCCGAATGATGCAGTGCAGCACTCGCCGACACGACAGCATCACTTAATCTTAATGTCCGCTCCTCCAGCGCGGCCGCGCAGGACAAAGCCAATCAACATCACATGCCACGAGGATGGACCTACTGCTTGGCCCTGGAGTCTCTCACCCGCACCGACCGATTAATCAACTTCAGCCAGCCCAATCCCAGAGTTCACTTCTCTCACGGCACAGCTGAGCTCGCCACCGTGATGTATAGGACGGGGGGCTGGCGTGCTCCACAACACTTATCAGACTGCACATTATGCATGGCTTTGTATTGCTGAGAGAAAGGGATCGGGGAGAGGAAAGAGCGAAAAAAAAAACTGTATTGAATGCTTACACCTTATTTCTGTCACGGGCCACCTATTTGTTGTGCTTAAAGAGATATCTGACCAATAATGGTGAAAAAAAGCTTAAGGAGAGCTTGGGGTTTTGGAATAATGACTCGTGCTCATTTAGACAAATTGCACACGGGTAGGACCATTACCGCAATTTAAATTCAATATAATAGCAGAGTATTAAAGGAGACAACATTTCCCTTGATCCCTGCATATTAACTTACTCTTACTCTCAAAACATCTACGATAGCAGAGCCAGTCCTAGCGCTTTCTTAATTGTATCAGCTGAAGCAACAAACTGGAGGAGGGCCGCAATGTTTTTTCCCTCTGCTTCGAGGCCCGAGGTAAATTCATAAGAACACAAATCGCACTCTGTAATTCACCTAAAACAAATATGACAAGTATTAAATGCAAACAGCTGCAGAGGAAACAACTATATCCCTGAGAAAACGCGAGCAAATATCTTTGTGTACCCGTCCATCCCCTTGAGTATGTTTACATCGTCACAGATGATCTGGTGCATGCTGGAATATATTACTTCCATAAGTTACCCTCAAATGAAGACAGCGCTATTGCGCCACGACGTTTCCTCCATTTCAGTCAAGATTAAGAGCATTCAGGCATCCTCAGCTCCGGAATGGTATGCAACATTAAAGATGTAGAGGAGCCTCCGGTGTCCTCTATGGAGGGAGCACCTGATTTAGTAGAACCAATTTAAAGCCGGAGGAATCCGACATTACCTTTGAAGACGCAACATAATGTCAGCAAACAAGCTATAAAACACTGTAATGGTGCCTTATATTTGGACATAAGTTTCTCTGAGCAGTTAGCAAGCCCTGACGCTAGGAGATGTACATTGTTATCACTATATCCTAAAGTGTCTGCTTTAGTTTGTTCTCTTTTTTTTCTCTTTTTACAAAAAATAAAAAGCTTCTTTTATAAAACACCCATTGCATTTCCATTTATTAAAGTTGAGACTCATTTGAGTGAATAAGGTGGCAGTGTGAAGACTGCAGAGTCGAAAATATTTATGTCATTTATCGAGCATGAGCACAGGATTTTGGGGGGAATTTAATTCTAATTCCACTAACAGTGGAACGCTTGCACGTCATTTTTCATCTGCATACGTCTAGTGGAAGGTTAAATAATTTATCCGCTGCAACATGATATCCACAGAGCAGCTCTGGTCATTTACACATAGTTAGGTTGTTTTTGCTGTGGTAATTGCTTTTGGCAACAATGCAATCTGCTGCTAAAACAGCAGCAATAACTTATTTAATATTATTAACTTTGGCTCCAGGAGTACCCGAGCTGCAATATCTGATCCTGCAGTGCAGGCTGCAGTGAGATGGTTTCCATTCACAAACATCTAAGTTTGTTCCACAAGGTGGTTTGGACCTAAAACAAAACCAATATACACTAAGAGTATCTTATCCCACAGAAATCTGCCCGACGAGAAGGTCTTGACGTAGGTCACTTCCTCACAACTGAACTGTGGGGTCTCATTAGCAACACAACAATTGTCAGTATAACGATGCGAGCTTGTGTGCTTGCTTGGCTGTGTTAAAAAATCTGAGGTCATTTAGGGTAAACAGATGAAAGGAGGACCCAAACTGCTGTTAAAGGGATAGTTCACTCAAAAATAAACATTCTGTCATTCTGTCATCATTATAACCCTTGTGTCTTTTCAACTCCTTATGTTATTTTTTCAACGGAACACAAAAGGAGAAAATCTGAAGATGTTCTGCTCTCTCTTTTCCATGCAATTAAAATGAATGAGACCAAAGCATTTAAGCTTTAAAAGGGAGGCAAAAGCAGCATTAAAAAATCAACATAAAGAGCGAGTTAAAACAAGGCGTTTAGAATGACTTGTTTGTGAATACAGTATTTTGACAATTTTCACTTTTGGTGAACTAACAAACTTTGACTTTCCCCAAATGAGTTGGTCGGTGACACTTACATCCTGCCTCTAAAAGGGACATGTCATCTTTTTAACCTCTGTGCCAAGTGTGGATTTGTCTATATTCTAGCACTTGGCTGACTGCTCTGTCATTACAGCTTTAAATGTTTCAAACCATCTGTGGCCAGGGTAAAATATGCTTTTTCAGTCCAGTCCAGCATTGAGTTCATATCATAAAAGAATCAACATAATTGGCAATTACAGGTCCCTAATTTGGCTGTAAAACTGGGAGAGGCCAAGAGGACAGGGACGGCAAAGAGAGGTGGAATATTAAGCAATGGCAGCTGGCAGTGCCCCCATACACACATTCCCAGGCATATGGAGCTAGGACATTAAAACAAGAGGATGATGTTTTGAATACATATTTTTGCTTATGAGGTAACCTTGAATAAAGCAGCAAAAATCCTAATTCAAACATTTATTTGTGCTTTGCATGTGACTTGAAAGACATTCTGTTGCCGTGAGGAAAGTTCTGAAAACCGTGAAAGTGAAAATCTCTTCAACTAAGGCATCAGACTATTAAAACGTTTAATACACATTTGAGAGATCCTGAGAAGTTGATGACAAAAAAACTCAAATTGCCTCTAAACATTTTTGTTAAAAAGTCAAATTTATTAGGGAATCCTTCATCTTTTATTTTTGAAACCTCTAATGGAATCTTGGCCTATTTCTCATATGCAAAAACTTTACAGATCAATGATAATCTTTGGTTTCATGTTGTCACTGCTTTCTTCAAATCCCACCAAGTACTGGAGACCAAACAATTTACAATGGATCCCTGAACCAAGCTTCAATAGATATGGATGTATACTTCGTGATGATTGTTCTGCTGGAAAGTCCAATGATCCAGTGAAGCTTCAGTCTATGCACAAAAGGCATCACAAACTTTGACAAAATGGCGTGATACTTCAGAGAATCCATGATGTCCTTCATACAGTCAAGATTTACCCTTCCAATAACAAAGCACCCCATATCAAGACTTATTTGAACCAGACACACCGCTCATCCATGGATCCAAACAGTACATCAAACATTCTTCCAGAACTCCACAGGCCTATCCAAATTAATGTTAGCATAAC
Organism: Gobio gobio; assembly: GCF_949357685.1. Classification (NCBI taxonomy): domain Eukaryota; kingdom Metazoa; phylum Chordata; class Actinopteri; order Cypriniformes; family Gobionidae; genus Gobio; species Gobio gobio. The sequence continues at coordinate 38,857,713 of NC_137111.1, read as the reverse complement.
ATGTCAGCCTTTAAGCCTTTAAGTCAGCCTTCTATGTCCTTCCTGGTCAAGAGTGGTGTTCAGCAAGGTGACAGAATATGAAGGCCATGCTTGTTTAGTAGGGGTGTAACGATACACTCGTGTCACGATTCCATATAAATCGCGATACTGAACTCACGATACGATATGTATCGCAATATTTTAAGCCAAATGAAAGAGTTTTTTATTTTATTTTTATTATCATTAAAATAATATAATTATTATTATATTGTATTATTATCAGGACCCACTAATATTCCCCCATTGCATCATTATACATTATATTCAACATTATGCACTCGTGGTAAATCTGTTCATCATATAAAGCCACTGTGTCTCTTCAGAATACTTGGATTTGGAATAGACGCTCGATTAGTTATTTTTACGATGCCTTTATGACATTTATTGGATCTTTTAAGTTTGAAAAGAATGGACTTTAAATGGAGAGCAGAAATCTCTCAGGTTTTATAAAAGAATATCTTCATTTGTGTTTAGGAGTTAAACGAAACAACATGAGGGTGAGTACATGATGACAGAGTTTACATTTTTGCATTTAATTGTGAATTATACCTTATAAATACAGCAAATTGAGCCTTGGATCAAACTAACTCGCATTTTTATATCGTGATATATCGTTTAACGATATAGCATTACACCCCTATTGTTTAGTGTTCTTTTTATAGTCTGCATTGAAATGTTTTTCCTCCTTTCATCATCATATGATCTTATATGTATTTGGCACTAAATTGAGGGTTTTTCTCAGCTGCTTGGATCAAACATCTTATTCCCCCTTGATGAAATTGTGCTTTTTTTCAACACCCTGGTTGGTTTGTTGTGATTTTAAACCAACTGTGTCTCCAGGAACTTTTAGTGTCTTGGGAAATGTTATTGTAGCTGTAGCCTTTCTGATGGAATGAAACAACTACTACTTAGCTACTCAACTTGCTACTCAACTTTAACACATGCATGGGCTAAATTTACTTGCGTCACAGCTAAGGCTAATTAAGAGTTGTTATAGAGTTTCCAAAGGCTTAATTGAGTTTTAACATCATGTTGTTCCCTACCATACTAATAAATGACATAAAAACAGCAACAACAAGAACAAAAAATACATGCATTAACATTAACACGTTTATTATATCGTGTAAATGTGATAAAATAAAGTTTTCAGAAAAGCTTACATTTGTAAATTATTACAGACTTTGTGGGTTGAATAATTTGGATTGCTGTTGTTAATACTGAATACTCTACATGCAGTGAATTTACAATTAATTAAAGGGTTAGTTCACCCAAAAATGAAAATTCTGTCATTAATTACTTACCCTCATGTCGTTCGACACCCGTAAGACCTCTGTTGATCTTCGGAACACAAATGAAGATATTTTAGTTGAAATCTGATGGCTCTGAAAGGCCTCCATTGGCACAATGCACGGTATTGTCAACTAAAATATCTCCATTTGTGTTCCGAAGATGAACGGAGGTCTTACGGGTGTCGAACGACATGAGGGTAAGTAATTAATGACAGAATTTTCATTTTTGGGTGAACTAACCCTTTAATTATTAATTACTATTAACTAATAAACAAATAAAAAAAATATCTAATATGACTATTTTCTCTTTGCATTTGAATACTGTACACAAACTTGAATAGATAAAACATTTAATTATAGGTCTCACATAATATAACATACACATTTAGAAAAGGAACCCATTCAAACAGCAAAACTAATATTATGAAAAGGACAGAACAGATCTTCATTCTGATTGGTCACATATGATGCTGATATACACACAACTGTGACCACACATTAATTTAATTCTATATTAATACACAGATTTGTGACATTGCTTAGACTCACTTGATTTGAGCCAAACAAACAGTCCTAATGAACTTTGTCATCTTATAAATAAATACATTTATAAAATAAAATTATTGCTCTCACATGTAAATAACGTGAAACAGCCCTGCCCGCTAATAGCCCTGCGGATGTCTCCATACACTGAGGTTAAGAAAATATGATTGCAGAATCTCTATTGTTAACTGTATATACCACACGGCTGCATTACTAATTCTAAGATCACCAGTAGCCATTCCTTCAGTCCACTTTGCGGGTTGATCGCAGGGCTGTCCAGTAATGATTTGTTCATAGAGCGAGTCTCTCCCAGTGACTACTTCATTAGAGCACGGCCCATTGGCGGCATAATGCCAGCGCCCGTCTGAGTCCCCGCTAACACAGACATCATCACCAATTCGCAGCACATGATAAAGGCCTGTCACATCCACAGCATTATTAATTAACAGCACGCTGAGGTGAAATTCAATCAGGCCGGGCCGTACGCATCTCCTTAACAGGTTATGCAAATCCCACTCATTCTGCCAGTGACCATGTATGAGAAGGCAGTGTGAGACTCTACTCACACTTATTACTGTAATAAGAGGCCCGATAGCATCGGAGGGGGTGGGGGCGGCCGACATAATGCCTGTTTAATTAGAATTAGACGTATGGCTTAAGGAAGAAGGGAGAAGATAGCTAAGACAGTAATGACTCAAGGGAAAATAGAAGGGTGAGGAGACACAATGAGATCATTTCACTACTTGAGGATTAATATTAAAAGAGTACTCCGTCTCGTCGCATAAATCACTCAAATAAGGGTGTGCGGCTAACCGTATCCACGTCTCAAAGACTAAATATCCACTCATAACATATTCCTTACAGATAATGTCATGCTCAAACCCTATTAGCAGGAAATGACTTTTTTGATAAAGAAGATATAAGGCTAACTTGTAACAGTACTTCCTTGGTCCACTAATAGCGGTCGTTCCGCCGACTTGCTCTTTCAATATGCACGGATCTAAAAGGCGATCAATCTTGAGTCATTTTAATCGTCAAAAGTTGAGGACAAACATTATGGGCTGTCTGAACAGTTTTATTATGGCACTATGAGAAAGGCCATGTTTTACTGCTGATACGGAGCAACATGACGCTCGTGCAATATATCATGGTAAATGTACACTCGCATGAAATCATATATGTGAACGCCTAATGGCTCCAAAATCTCCCTCTGAAACACATGCATTTTTCATGCCGCTATAAAAGCATTGTCAGAGTGGCTGCGTCGGCCTGCAGACGCTAATTGATCTGGCCCTTTATGAGTGTGAAACAACAGGAGCAATGCTACAAAACTGTCATCTCAGCCTCTTTCCCCTAATGCAGCCATAAATCCAGGCGCCGTCTAGCAGTCAGATGTTTTCATTACCCCATATCAGTTTTATGGAATTACTGACATCTGCATGATTCAGTAATTGTGGGTCTCTATGAAGTTGAAGCGGCAATTTTGCTCTCTATATTCCCGATCAATTCCCAGTCCCCTGGGCAGGACAGAGGGATGCGATATTGGAAAACTCAGAGCGGGGATAGATTGCAATGGTTATCTGTTGACGGAGACAAACAGCTTAATCCGGCCCAAATCGGTGAGGCTGGCGCAGATTGTTTTTTACAAAAACGTAGATTGCGTTGTCAAAATCAGTCATCTTCATGCATGTATCCTAACCAGAGCCACTTTATGCGTGCAGGGTACGAGTGCTGATCTGGCCTTTATAAACCCTCCGGGACAGACGCCACACTTTGCGGACGGTGATAAAATATAACATAGCTTTTATTGTAAATGGAATGCTACCTGAGCTTTTTGCTGAACAAAGACTTCTCTAATAACTAAAATCAGTGCTAGGTGCAATTTCGGAGTGAAAAATGCTAAATATAATAAAGGTATTTAATGAACTAGAGGAAAATAGGACAGTGAACCCACAAACAGAAACATGAATGCATTCAAACAGCATTTATATAGTTATTTCGACAATAAAATATAATCAAGCGTTTAAACCTGAGGTGTAATATCTGATTCTGTATCTATTTTCTGTCTATTACAGTGAGTGTGAGGTAAATAAAACACCCCCCACCCACCCCAAAGAGAGAGGCCTTTCTTCAGCCGTGCACAAATCAATACGGCTGAGCTCGCGTTTGAAAAGCCCCATGTCTTGATAAAGATGGTGACTCGCAGCCCGTTATAATTTCCCTGCAAAGGAATATTAGGGTGAAAGAGGTGGTCAGGTGTGGTAAAGTAGGTGGCAGTGGGACTGAGGCTGATGGAGCTTTAGTATATCTGTCAGTCTCAGTTTGGGAGGCTGAAAGGGAGGCTCTCGGGGAACAGCGTGCTATATATCTCTATTACATCTGATGGTCACTCCGCTGGCCTGTTGTTTATTCTCATTAGCTCAGACAATGGGAACAATCTGGGGCACATATCTATCCCTACTGAAGACGGTATTGTGTGCCGCCCATTCTCTGAGCTGTAGTCACTGTATCCCGTAAAATAAAATTTAATTTCTGATTGTCTTAACTCTACGGTGGTACATAAAGATTTTCTGCTGAATGGCTAGGCAATACAGTTATTTTTATAACATTATAGTATTATATACTATTATAATTTTAGTTAATATTTTGAATTAGATTTTTATTAAATTTTTTCTGTTTTCTCTTCAAATTTAAAGTTTTAGTAATTTTGTCTGTTTTTGCCATTTTTATAATATCTATATAGTTTTAATTTTTTTTATTAGTTTCTACAATGAGAAATGTTGCATGGCAACTACCTGAATTTTTTTTAGTCAAGAAAGAAACAAAAATGTTTGTTTGTGGTTTAAGCTTGAATTTTCATTAACAATAATGACCCTGATTATTTTCACATTATGACCAATAAGCAATAAACGGTCAATATTAAAATTATACTATTTTGCCAAAAATATATTTAAAAAATACATCACAAGAAACATTTAAATGGTTAAGTGAATTTAGACATCACAACATTATAATGTTTAGTATGAAAAATGGATATTCATTTTGAGATTTTCTAAATATTTTATTTAACGGTGTTAAATAATTACACTGATGAAAGTACTAATATTTTATGCACAGCAATGTATGTTTACGAGAATGAAAAATCCATAATTTAGCCAACAACAATGCTACATATGCGTCAAATATGTATCTAGGACTACTAAGTAAGCTAATGAAAAGCAGGTGAGACTTAAAGGCGATGATTGATTCCCACCTTTTTGCAGCTCTTTCACTTTGGATGGAGACACCCTGCTTTATTATCAGTCTGAATCTATTTCTACATTCGAATTAGTGTCTGAGGCACAGTAAGAGAAGAAAAAAAAAGCCCCTGACAGAAAGGCAAAAGCGTGAGGCCTTTGCTGGTGTGGGCTGTGAGAGAGAAAAGCAAGGCTTTTGATAGGCCGCTGCAGACAAGGCAGTTGAGAGAGAAGCTAATGGCCATGATTAATGACAAAGGGCCAGAGGAGAGCGGGGACACAGCCGCTACATACATCATCCCTCCCCATCAGTCAGAGCACCTCCCTGGACCCTCTCTTTCTCACTCTCTCCCTCGCTCCCTCTCTCTCTGCCTTATCTCTGCCCACTCCCTCGCTCACAGCGCTTTGCCTCTCTCCCCCCGCACAAAAAGTAGAAAAACAAGTGACAAAGGGGTGATAAGGTGAACAAGAAAATGGCGTGTAAAATAAGCGAGAGATATTCCGAGGAAAGAGAGAGAGGAAACAGCGCTCCGATTTCAGGCGACTTGACTCTTCCTCGGCTGAAGCCCCCATTCTCAAGGTCTTATCTGCCATATGGCTCCCCTGTTTAGATGATTTATTAGGTGCAGAAAAGCACTCTGATAAATTTTAGCTCGTTCTGGCTGCGTAGGCAACCCACAGTGTCAATAACGAAACTCAGGCCACTTTAATGAAAACTTTTAGTACCGAAGGGGTAACCATTTATTTATGAGTCACTATAATATTACACTGGCAAAAAAATGTATCTCCCCTTCTCACGCACACCGCAAAAGGCGGCTTTGACTGCGAACGGCAAAGCGCAGATCATCTCCATATGTCAGTACCTCTCCTTCACCCTGCTCCTAACACATCAGCGCTGGATTTCTGCTTAATTGAAGCATTCAGCTGTTTACAACTCACACAAAAACAGCAAGAGTTTATTTACGACCAATTAAAGTTACCATTTTGAGTGAAGGCAAACCATTATGGATTTCAACCCCTTTGATTCTAATTAGTTGGTGTGTTCAGGTTTTGTTTTACACAGCTGATTTACAAGGGGGCCTTGCAAATAAATTTCCCATCAACAGCAGATGCTGGTTCCCAAAGAAACAAAACTCGCGGAGGGTGCGATGGAAACAAAGAATGCGATTACGCCATTTTGCCTGCTTTCGCGTCGGCTTTTACTCACTTAAAGGAATTACAGAGCAACAAATGGCACTACTGCAGACATTTTGATTTATTCGCATATCACCTCATTAAAATGCTTGTCTGTCATCGCACTGCGTTTCTCTGTCCATTAAAGAACTTACCACAGACTGGGTGTCTGACTTTAATGGGCCAACACTTCACATTCAGGAGGTTTTCCCCCTTTTAAATATCCACATATTTCAGTCTGCATTCTTTCGCGCACGCTCACATACACACAAGACAACAGAAAAGCAGCACACGTATCATATTCTGCATTTTAATCTTTTACTAAAAATGAGCACAACATTCAAAGCATCAACTACAGACAGCAAAGATCAGACAAACATTGTATATACAAATTGACCGCAAAAATATAAAATTGTCTGCCACTACTGGACTTCTTTTTGGAGCTTGACAGCCTGCAGACAAGTTTTAAACCATACGAAAGTAAATAAAGTTTGTGAACTATTCCTTAATCAGAGACAGGACTGCAACATTTGGGATTTGATCAATTTGCTACAACTATTGTGAGTGGATAAACAAACTGAGTTCTAAGGTAGTGTTTCCCAGCAACTGTGGTGCCGTGACACTAGTGTGCCGTGACAGGTTGTCAGGTGTGCTGGGGAAAATTAGCAAATTCCGTTCAAATAAATGCTACAAATAAGAATATATCATTGTGCTTCGGGCCGAAACCCTGTATCTCTAGATTTCGTCATTTTTGTTTCATAAAATGAATGCTATTGGTAATCCTTTATGTCTGTATGTGGTTTTTACAAATATTTAACCAATAAAAAGCCTTTAAAAGAGGCTCTCTCGTAACTCCATTGGCTCCTCAAACCGTCAGTCAAACCTCATAACTCTACCCCGCCTCCATTGGTTATGTGCCACGCCCGTCCACAGTTTGGATATCTCTGCTTGTTTGCAATGCAATGGTAAATAAAGGACGGATGTTTGAGTAAGTACAGCGTTTACTTGGCTCAAGAAACACTATGTCCATAAAGGCTAACATTTTTTGCATTCGAAGAGTGGAGAAAAGTCTTTGCCGTCTAGTTGAAGCAAATATACTGTTTTAAATATCCTGTTCAGTGCTTCAACTTTTGTATCATGAAATTTTGATCATGAGATTTCAACAACAAGAAAACTGTGCGCCCATATAGCTACAATAAACTTTAAATCCTGTAAGTTGATCCTCAGATGCAACTGTTCCAGTGACAGACAAAATATATCGGTCATTCGCTGGTCAAAAACATTGTAACTCGTCTGACCATAGCCATATAAAGCCACAATACCAACTTTGACGACAGTGTTTAATTAAATACATTTTCCACCCAACAGTCGAGATATACTATATTTGTTGTTTTATCATCACCAACAACATCATATGACCTTTTTGTGACTTAAGCTCAAGTTTCACTTTAAATGTGAGTACTACTTTTAATATAATATGTAGTTTTAACATGCCATTTGAAGCAATGCTTGTTTGTACAATGTTGTTAAATTTTTATATAGTGGTGTGCTGAGGGATTTTTTACTTATTAAAAATGTGCCGTAGCAAAAAAGGTTGGAAAACACTGTTCCAAGGCAATGTCCACACTAATATGTTTTCGTTTAAAAATGCATCCTTTTCTCTCCATTTTGGCCTACCATCCACTTTGAGCCAGCGTTTTTATCAACAAAGACTGACCTTTTTGAAAAGGCTCTTACAAATGGATACATTTAAAAATGGCATTTTCGGAAAATTGTGTGGACTGTGAAAACGAAGGTATGAAAATATTGTTGAAAAGGATGACCCATGTTTAGTCATGTGACACATTGTACCCATAGATATCTATGGCTATACCGGCATTGTTGTGCCTGCTATACTTTCGTAGTGTTGCAAAAAAGAAATGTCTTCATATTGCATTTCTGCAAAGATGACTGAATATTTACTCGCAATTAATGTCCTTCGGCAAAACATGACGACAATTGCATTTTAGATGATGCGATTTTGAGTGCAACCTGGTGGGATGTTTTGCTAGTAAAATTGTGACAGAAGAATAGCATGAGAACATTATTATTTATTATTATGCTCTCTCTGTATCATCTTGTGGACCTTTAGTATGTTTGTTTTACGCATGCGCAACAATGTGATTGAGCATTTTCAGATGTTTCAATGTGGATGAGCAACTTTTGGAAAATGCTTGAGCACAGAGCAATTTGAAATAAAAACGCCATTTTCAAATGTATCCGGATTAATGTAGACGTAGCCTAAGATGTATAACATCTAAAACATCCTTGTAGTGCAACACACTTTACTTAAGATGTGTAAATGAAGTTCTTAACAATTAACAAGCATTAACAAGTGAATGCATCTGAATGCAAGCTCAGTGTAAAACAAGGGATATTTGCAACCCAAAGCATTCAGACAATAAAGACTGACCCTTTTAAAATGGGTAAACTTCCTCAGATCAAAAAGGTCACTGTATATACATCAATGAGATCAAAACCATTGATGTCAGTTTGGAAATAAATGTAACGCTACAAAACAACTGCTTGAATTGCCTGAAACTTAACCCAAACAAGAAGAGAAACACCTACTACAGCAGTACCACATTCAAAAAAATTATCTTTAACAGATAAATGTGTGAAAATTCCCCACAAATTTCTAACAGAGGCAGTTAGGGACAAAATAACCCATCTCTTTATGTTCCGCACTGGCAGATTTTAACTTATTTGCGGCGCTAGCTTGTTGTAATTAATTTTGCACAGGAGCCTGCATTGTCATTTTTCAAATCATTTCCCTGGAAATGTTCTACACCTCTTAATGGCCTCGCTAATGCTGTAGCTGTCATGTTTTGGACAGCTGCGCTTTTGCAAGACAAACTCGGGCTGCGTCATGCCCCTCTCTCAGCGGACACCTCCCGCTCAAAGGCACATGGGCCAGGCCGACCAGCTGCTCACGGCGATATGGAAATCTTTGATTAATTTTTCACCTCTTGGTACCGACTGTTGCTCAAGTGTCACCTTCCCACTCTGTCCCCGAACGGCACCTTTTTTTGACTCGCTTCCACCGATGATAGATCAGTTAACCACTTCCAAAAAAAGAAAAAAAAATCATAAGGCTAATTAAAGCAAAAGCAACAGAACCCAGATGTGTGTGCGGAGGAGAGGCTGGATGCTCGCCAACCTGGGCGTGTGTGTGAGCGGGGGGAAATCAAGGTCTCATCGCTCAAATTAGCCGGTTCTCAAACTAAATTCGGTGAACATTTGTGTCGGTTTTCTCAGACAACATTAGCAGAGGTGGTCCGGAGGGCTCTTTTTCAAAGGAGCCACATAGTATAAAGTGTCTGTCACGTCAATAATTAGTTGAGGAGTCATCCGGGTGGATTTTGTTCTATCAACAGAAAAACATACACGGTAAAGGATCCTGTCGTTGACAGGACAAATTTTACTTGGCGGAACACTATAGTATTAATATTCACCGAAACGCTTGGCGCTGTCAAACAGAGTCCTGTATGATTTAAGGCTTTCAAAACACCGACCCCAATCTGAGGCTCTTACTGTAAATCTGTAGCAAAAACATGCCACTGACAATTAAATCATATTGAATGTGACAAATGTTTCACACTGTGTTTATGTTTGGGGGCAGCGGGGTTCACCGCGTTACACAGGTGAACTCAAAGAGACCCTTTCATAAGTTACAGCTGATGTGGGGGGGGGGGACGCAACTGAAGTCTGACGTGAAAAACATCTGCCATGTTGTCAAATGCGTAGTGGAAAACAAACCGAAGGGAAATTATCTGAAGTTTCGCATTTCAGGTGACTGTCCCGCTCACGATTAGACAGGAAAACAGGGGAGCTTTTAGTCTTCTAGCGGGGCTGGAGAGAGACTTCCTGTCAGAGCCTTTAGAGCCGCCCATCTCCCATATAGCCGGGCTCTGCCGCCCTCACAGAGGAACCCGCGTCTCACGCTGGGACATCTGAACGAGGAAGACAGTCAGACCCATCAACACGACAGCATGACTCCACTATCACACGTACGCTCAAACACACACAAACAGGATGCGCCGCTGAAGCGTTCACGGCTCACCAATGAGACCCCGCAGAACTCAAGGACCCGGCATTCTCCTCTAAATGATTTCCTGACATTTAAAAGACAATAAGCAAGCAAGCTAGATTGGTGAAGGAGGCATGTCATTTTCGGCACGCTGTTGCTCAACATCAAGGAAAATCAATGGCGCCTCCGCAGGGGCACAGAGAAGGAAGAATGGAGCTCCGTTTCAGGTCTGTTTGAACTCATTTTCTTTTCTCTGCAGTTGCCCCCTTCACGTATCCCCCCCTCCCTCCCCCAGGCAGCCCCTCACAGCAGGCCTGACAGCTTGACACATTGACAGCTCGCAGTGAATGACAACTGATTTGTACAAATTTCAAGCCTTATAAATCTACCTGTCACAACAAGAGCATAAAAGAGCTCGGACCCAGCAGGTAATTCGAAAGATAGACCGAACGAAAGGGAGAGAGAGAGAGCGAGAGAGCTCCACTTTGACAGCACTGGATCAGTTCTCAGCTTCACCTTAAAAACACAAAATAAGGTATAAAACTCCTGCAGTCTTGCTCTGGTTAAACTTCATATAAAAGCGTCGCTACGATTTTGTGGCCACCAGGCAGTCAATCCTCTCATTTAAAGATTAAAGAGGGGGAAAAAAAAGTTGAGGTCTAGCGGAGAATCGCTTTTGTTTTACACCGATATTAAAGGCAGCGCCACCTGCTACAAGCAGGATTACAGCAGCGTTTTTCCCAGCCTGTGCTCTGGCTGTGTAAATGAGCGGGCCCTTTTTTACGCTATTTAAACAATATCCCACACTGCACCGGGACTGCAGCTCCCTCCAAGCTTTCATCTGTTCATAATGGCAGCCCCGGCAGGCAAGGCCTTCAGAAGCTGTAAATCCTCTCCGAGGGTGTATTTTTACTGCCAGAAATAAACTACCAGGTAGAAAAATCAATAGGGAATGACAAACAGAAAACTGGTTAATAATTCTGCCTGAGTTGTCTCTGCCATTTGAGCGTCTGATGGCTCATTTGTGTTAGTCAATCGGTATGAGTTGGAGGCCGTTAAAATGATTGATATTAATGAGGATGCAGTCGGGATGACATCTGCATTCTAATTCATAACATCTGAATTTCACTTCTTGTTTGCGAAGATCTGAAGGCATCAGCTGCCATAGGAGCTGCAAGGCTAAATTAAAATAAACTGAAAAACTGCAACCCATCATACATTTTTCAAGCAATACAATATAGAGAGAAACATGTTTATATAAAAAAGTAAATGTTTTTACATGCCACACACAAATAGCTCTAACAGGTTTATACAACGTTAAATAGGCCCCTTTAATATATTTTATTTTTTCGGGTCCCCAAGTGTATGATGAGCGAAACAATATTTATTTGCACTGGCAATTCAAGCAACATAATTTTTGGGGGGTTTTTTTATCTAGAAAATAAAAAAGGCAGCTAGACGGGGCTTTTACCCAAACACTTAGGGTTGCTCTAGCCTAGGCTAACGTCTACAGAGCTGTAAAGACATTGGATACTAGAGATATAGAAACATATTTGTCACAGTAAGCAAATGTATCAAATAATTCATGATTCAAAATAGAGAAAACCTCAACGAAATGGTGGCCAGTTACAGGACCAAATATACACTTTTCTTACATATATTAACTGTTTCATTTGAAAAAGAAAAAAGTCCATGAAAGTTGACTACCCAAATACTTATTCAAAATATCCACTTTAGAATAATTTCCTTCCCCATTATGGAAAACATTTTGTTGCACTACAAACAAAGAATATTTTTACCCAAATTATAAATTTTTTACTCAATTACCAGCTCCTGGTAAACTTAAACGTTAATAACTGTTGAACTTCAAAAAAAAAAAACTATACTTTTTAACTGGCTTTTTAACCCAGGCACCTTTAGTCTCGTTGAGCACTGTTCTGTAAAGCATAACACAAGACATATCTGGAGGCCATATATAACATATCCAATGTAAATTAAACCATCAGATGATAGTTGATAGGATGAATCTCACTAACCCTGTTATTTGTGCTATCTGCAGAGTTGAGAACATAACCCAGACACTTCAGACTCCGAACAAAGGCTCTTTTCTTTTTGCGTTGCTATTTCAGACCTTGATAACACTTTAGCGCTTAGGAAAACAATGGCAAGACGAGAGCAGAGATAAACATGTTAGTGCATGCAAGTCATCTGCCTTCTATGAGAGCCTGGCTTCATAAACAAGCTCCAGCACCAGTGTGTTCTCTCAATGACCCTTAACCTCTGAACTTTGGTAAACATACAGAGACGCTCCCAGTGAGCAAAGATCCTGTGGCTACCGTGTGATGTTGCGATTGGAGAACCAGCATTCCTCACAGTGCAAAACATAAATAATAATTCAATGCTTGAAAGAGATGTGCAGGAAAATTATAGTCAGATTATAGATGTGAAGAAATGCATTGAGTATGTCGCTCTCTGAGGTACAACCTATTAGACTGGCCATTACGTATGGAAAAATCAATGGGAAAGCGCACTTAAATCACTAAACCAACATAGCTCTTAGCACTTATTCAAAGACTAGTCAATACTTTAATTCTAACACTATTCTTTGTGACATTAATACATTTGCAGAGGTTTCAAAAGAAGTTAACCTCTAAGTGAGGCTATTGGATGATCTTATTTCACACACAGGCCTTTCAAAATCCTCTACATTTGACCTAAAACACTATATCTGTGTGCACCACTGTCAATCAGAACAGTGACCCCTCTTAAACGGTTCTTAAATCTCTGAATTGGTGTGGTTATTTGATTGAGATTTAGCCCACTGAATGCTCCCAGGACAGGCCTCTTCTTGGACCAAAAAAGGAGGGTGGGAAGCCCAAGGATTAAGTGTGACACTCCCACTAATGCAGTCAAACTGTCACCCAGATCAAAGGGCCCTGCAGGAGATCGAGAGGAGTTTGGGCAGGTGTCCCCTCCTATTCTAATGCCAAGACAAGTGCATGAACTCTTATCGGCTGAGAGACAAGCGCAGTTACCGCCACATCCCCATTTGCTTCCCTCCTTATTAAACGTGGTGCATGTGAACCACTGTGAATGACCACAGCACATCTATCCAACCGATATGTTTGCTATCAAGCTCAATAAGAAAATAAAGCAAATCCAAGCCAAGATTTAGCCAATTTAGCCACAATCCTAGTATCGATACCTATAACTGAGGCTTCCGTCCCTGCCAGTTGGCCATTTATCAAGATGTTAGGCAAGCACACAACTTATCAAAGCAATGTTATTGCAACTGTTATGAAGTACAATTAAGTAAAATGTCACTTTGCTTAAACAGGCCCGTACCCCTTATTAAAGGTTTGATTTAGCCTTTGCGGCACTCCACATTATTTTATACAGCTCAATGATACACTCCAGAAGGAAAGTGTTGAAAGGTTGCCAACTCCATTATGTTTATGCAACATTAAGCACATTTTCACCCTTCAGGAATATACATTCACACAGCTTCCTGTATAATTCTACAGATTAATCACTTTCATAAGTGAAGCATTAGAAATGTAGAATGAGGCATATGTCGACCTATCAAAAAACAAAATGCATGCAAACAGATTATGCAACACAGTTAACATTTTAAAATGGTTGATTGAAAAACAAGCACATATGAAATTGAGTATTAAAGCAATTGGGTAAAACAGCTGCAGCCAAGCAGCTTCTCAGAGGAAATATTTATTTCTTAGAGTAGTTTTTGGCAGGATCCAAAATTAAAAAATTGGCCAATGCCAGTCCATTATGGTCAATACAAATTATTTACTAACATTTACATTTACATTTACATTTACGCATTTAGCAGACGCTTTTATCCTAACCATGACTAACCATAATACAAATAAATAAAAAAAAAGAAATGTATGTGGGTTTATTTTCATATTTATTTAATAATTTTCTTTATTATTATTTATAATTACATTCATAATTAAAGCTGGGTTATTTATATTATTAATTATTATTTATTTGTATTATTATTATTTATTTATAATTTTTAGCTGATTCTTCAATTTCCTCCAAGTTGAGCCAAACTTGCTGAAACTACACCTTACACAACAAAACATGGTAT